>NC_090819.1:70886207-71213707 GCF_000390325.3 Nicotiana tomentosiformis
CACAGTAAGCTCGGTATATAACTTAACATCTGATCAGAGGTTGCCCAATAGTGGCCTGCCCATAGATTATAGCTCGATGGTAATGAAAATACTATAATACTGTATATATAGGATCTCTGCTTTCATGACTTGAAAAAAGGAAATACTCAATTGAATATGAAGTCCCGATAAGGAGAATATTGTAACTTACAAGACTAGGAAAATATACGTAAATTCCGGGATATGAATTTTTCTTTATGCCTCGTTATCAAACTCCTATAATTACGAGATCATGCCAAAATGAAGAAAGGGCTTAGCCTTAACATACCTGGAGTAGGGAAACATCCGTATGATGTTTTTGGAAAAAGGTTGCACCGTACTCCGTTATAATAGCAAAAATTTACGTTGCTAAAGTTCCAATAATTCTCGTTGGTTTGGTTGAAGAATCACGTTGCTTAATGTAATATTTGGAATCTGATTTAAGTGTTTGAAAATGAAAAGTTGAAAACTCCTAAGAATGGCCAACGTTTCCTCCACTTCTAATTGTAGTGTTTAAGAATGAGATTTGTTGAAAGCTTAAATGAATTCACTTCTGATGGTAGAGTCTTTGATATGGAATTGTTAAAAATCTGATTGTAGCATCTTGAGAATGAATTTGTTGAAATTCATCAGAATGACTTACATCCCCACTTGTCATTGTAGTATCTTTGTATGGAAATTCTTAGAATTGAAATGCCTTGTATTTGGCATATTAGGTTGCTACCTAATAAGAATGACTAAGAGTCATTCCTTTGAGATGTGGCTTGCTGCTACATGGGGATGGGGGTGGGAAAGTTTAATCTTTATCCACTTATTAGGTAATTAGGTAATGTCCCGTTATCCGATAATTAACCAATTACCCACATAATTAAGAATTATCTCAAATTACTTAAAATTCTACTTATTTTTAATATACTTTATACATCATACTATCATGGTCATATGGTACCTTGTATGGTACTAGTTCATAAATATCGGGTATTATGGCTCGGCCCGTATTTTATCCCAAATCAACAACTTTCAACGAAACCCATTTTCTTTAATTCGTGTACCCTTTATCCTTCATGGCACTTACTTATTGCTTGTTATAAATAGCATAAATATGCTAACCTCAAGATAATCTCATCCCTTGAGTCTATGTCAATTAACTGAAGACGAAACTTTAACGTACGAGAAACACGAGATGTAACATCCTCCCCCCCTTAGAAACATTCGTCCTCGAATGTTTACTCTTAGATACCTTGGAAAAATTTTGCCAGAGCCTCCTCCGTATACTAGACTAAAACCACCCTGCACGCAGCCAGAAAACATACTATACATGCCACACTTGGCCTCACACAGCTGTCTATTATAAATTTGGAAAGTCAAAAATAAGAGCTTACCATAGAACCTACTAGCCTGAATAGGGCTGTGCTGAGGTATCCCACCTCGAGCCATATCTCCTGTTTGAAATAGGTGGGGTTATTTAGACTTCATTTCTTCCTCTGCTTCCCACGTCATCTCTTCCACATTCTTGCTTCTCCATAAGACTTTCACGGTGGCTACCTCCTTATTCCGTAGCTTGCAAATTTTTCTGTCTAGGATGGCAACCAGAACTTCCTCGTATGACAAGTCCTCTGTGATCTGTACATCATCCGTTGGCACCACTCGGGTAGGATCGCCAATTCATTTCCGTACCATTGATACATGAAAAACTTGATAGACAAAGTCCAATTCTGAGGTACGTGAAAAACCGGATAGACAAAGTCCAATTCTGAGGGCAATTCTAACTCATAAGCTACTTGGCCCACTTTCCGAATGATCTTATAAGGTCCAATATACCGTGGGCTAAGTTTTCCTTTTTTGCTAAACCTCATCACACCCTTCATAGGTGACACCTTTAAGAATACCCAATCATTAACCCCGAGCTCTAAATCTTGTCTCCGCTCGTCAGAATATGACTTCTGACGACTCTAAGCTGTCAACAGTCGCTCGCGGATAAGCTTTACTTTTTCTATGGCCTGCTGAACCAGGTCTGGCCCATGTAACCTAGATTCTCCAACATCGAACAACCCTATAGGAGATCTGCACCTGCACCCATACAAAGCCTCATACGGAGCCATCTGGATACTGGAGTGGTAACTGTCATTATATGCAAACTCGATAAGAGGTAGAAGTTCATCCCAATTTCTTTTAAAATACAGCACACATGCTCGTAACAAATCCTCGAGCATGTGAATTGTGCGCTCGGCTTGTCCATCAGTTTGTAGATGAAAAGCTGTGCTGAAATTCACCTGAGTCCCTAGACCTTTCTGAAATGATCTCCAAAAAAGTGTTGTAAACTGGGCCCCACTGTCAGATATAATAGATACTGGTACTCCGTGTAGTTGCACTATCTCCTTACTATATAATTTTGCATAATCTTCTGCTGTATATGTAGAGCTGACCGATAGGAAATGAGCTGATTTAGCGAGCCTATCGACTATCACCCATATGGAATCAAACTTACGATGAGAACGAGGTAAACCCGTGATAAAGTCCATGTTTATCGCCTCCCATTTCCATGTTGGGATCTCTATAGTCTGCATTAGCCCTCCGGGCTTCTGGTGCTCTATCTTCACCTACTGGCAACTAGGGCATTGAGCGACATACTCAGAAATGTTCTTTTTTAAATCGTACCACCAATACACATGCTTAATGTCATGATACATCTTTGTCGACCCAGGGTAAATAGAGCACCACGAATAATGTGCCTCTGACATTATCCTGTCTCATAGCCCTACTACATCTGGAACACACAAACGACCCCTGTATCTGAGAACCCCGTCTCCCTTGAGTTCTAACAACGGCTTCTTCTGCTGGGGAAATCGCTCTCTCAACTCGACCAACTTTGGGTCCTCGTACTGCTTCTCCTTTACTTCAGCTATGAGAGATGATTTTGCAGTATTTTGGAGTACAATTCCACCATAGCCAGAGTCTACTAACCGAACCCCCAAACAAGCCAATTGATGAATCTCTCTAATTAATTGTCTTTTTCGGCCTCTACATCTGCTAAGTTACCCATAGATCGGCGATTTAAGGCGTCTACTACAACATTAGCTTTCCATGGATGGTAGAGAATGTTAACATCGTAATCTTTCAATAACTCAAGCCATCGCCTATGTCGCAAAGTCAATTCTTTTTGCTTGAATATGTATTGAAGGCTTTTATGATCTGTGAATACATTAACATGAACACCATATAAATAATGCTGCCATATCTTAAGTGCATGGACAACCACAGCTAATTTGAGGTCGTGGGTCGGATAATTCCACTCATGCTTCCTTAAATCCTTGAAGCATACGCAATTACTTTCCCTTGTTGCATCAGGACACATCCTAACCCGACACTTGAGGCATCACAATACATGGCATAACCATCTGGACCCTCTGGAAGTAAAAGAACTGGCACTGAAGTCAATCTATATTTAAGCTCCTAGAAAATCCGCTCGCAAGCCTCCGTCTACTAAAACTTAGTTGCTTTCTGCGTCAACTTCGTTAATGGTGCTGAAATAGAAGAAAAACCCTCTACAAACCTCCGATAGTATCCTGCTAAGCCTAGAAAGCTACGAACCTCTGTTGGAGTAGTAGGTCTAGGCCAGGATTTCAAAGCCTCAATCTTCTGAGTGTCTCCCTTAATACCTCCATCGGATACAATGTGCCCCAAGAATGCTACATACTTCAACCAAAACTCACATTTAGAAAACTTAGCATATAATTTTCTATCACGGAGGGTTTGGAGTACCGCTCGCAGGTGGTCTACATGCTCATCCTCTGAATGTGAATAAACCAAAATATCATCAATAAAGACTATCACGAACAGATCTAAATATGGCCGGAATAGGCTGTTCATCAAGTCCATAAATACGGCAGGTGCATTCATCAACCCAAAGGACATGACAAGAAACTCGAAGTGGCCATATCGGGTCCTGAAAGCTGTCTTGGGGATATCTCTCTCCCGAACTCTAACCTGGTGGTACCCCGACCTCAAATCTATCTTTGAAAAGCATCTAGCTCCCTGCAACTGATCAAATAGGTCATCTATCCTTGGAAGTGGATACTTATTCTTCATAGTTACCTTGTTCAGTTGCCTATAATCAATACATATCCTCAGCGAGCCGTCTTTCTTCTGCACAAACAGTACCGGTGCACCCCAAGGTGAAGTACTGGGCCTGATGAAACCTTTCTCCAGCAAATCTTTTAACTACTCCTTCAACCACTTCAATTCGGCAGGTGCCATTCTATACGGATGGATGGATATTAATTGGGTTCCCGGAAGAAAATCGATGCCAAAATCAATCTCTCGCTCTAGGGGAATACCTGGAAGTTCATCTGGAAATACATCTGCGTACTCGTTTACTACTGGAATAGACTGAAGTGTAGGTATCTCAGTATCTATATCTCTAACTCGCACAATATGATAAATGCACCCTTTTGCGATCATTTTCCTTGCCTTCAGATAGGAATTAAACCAACCTCTGGGTGTCGCTGTATTACCTACCCACTCAAGTACTGGCTCACCTTGAAAACGAAATCTAGCTATCTGAGCTCGACAATCAACTGTGGCATAGCAAGCTGCCAACCAGTCGATACCCATGATAGCATCAAAATCCAACATCTCTAGCTTAACTAGGTCAGTTGAGGTCTGACGACCACAAACGGATATCGTACAACCTTAGTAAACTCGTCTAGCAATAATCAATTCTCCGACCTGTGTAGATACCGCAAAAGGATCACTTAGTATTTCAGGCACTATACCAAACTTCCCCGTGACAAAAGGGGTAATACACGATAAAGTAGATCCTGGGTCTATCAAGGTATAAGCATCGTGAGACCAAATGGTCAACATACCTGTTACAACGTATGGTGAGGATTCCTGGTCCTGTCGACCCGCTAAACACATATCGACGATTCTAGTTACTACCTGAACTGAAACCTCTACCTGTGCCTCGACCTCTACCAGTTGAAGACTGAGACTTGCACCCTGAAGGATGCACGGACATAGATGATCCTGTTGCTGAATTTGCTGGTTACGCCATACCCCCAGAATCTCTATTTGGGCAATCTCGTATCATATGCCCCGGACGTCCACATGTATAACAAGCATCGGAACTGGCTCGGCATTGTTCCAAGTGTCCTCTATCGCAGATGGCACACCACAGCAGAAATGGCCATGTCTGCCCCGAACCTCGCTATCGCTGCAAACTTGACGCCTGGGAGCTTTCACCTGGTCCTGAATGAGTATAGAAGTCATACCCGTAACCCTGTAGCTGCGGTGGCAGAGGTATATGTGGCCGTTTGAAGTACTGGGGCCTGTAACGACATTGAGACTGCTCCTGAGACCTGGCAAATCTCATCCTCTTACGCTGCCCTGAGTCAGTCCTCTCCGTACCCTGCTGCCAATGCCTACCCCTTTCTATATTCTGGGAAAATGCCTGAATCCAGAAGATATCCATACTATCCTGTAATGCAGCGGTGGCACATGCCTCGGTCAACTCTGGGGCTAACCCTGCTATAAACCTGTGGATTCTATCCTGCATAGTAGCAACTATGGATGGTGCATATCTAGCCAAAGAGTCAAAACGGAGACTATACTCTCAAACACTCATATTGCCCTACTTGAGGGCTAGAAACGGATCGACTCGGGCCTTTCGGATCTCTCGTGGTAAGTACTGGTCAAGGAAGGCATCTAAAATATTCTCCCAAATAGCAGGAGGTGCATCACGTCCCCTGGACCTTTCCCATCCCTCATACCAAAGGATGGCTATATCCCGGAGTAAAAATGTTGCTAGCTCAACTACCTCTTTCTCCGTGGCATGCATAACCCGAAAGATCCCGTGAAGCTGATCTATGAAATCCTGCGGGTCCTCCCTCTGATCTGTCCCCGTGAACTCTGGGGGACTCAAAGCAATAAACTCTCCTACCCTAGAACTCCCAGATCCCACAGAAGGTCTTGCACTAGCGGATGCCCAAGCCTATTGTTGGGTAGCTACCAACTGTGCCAACAAATGCACCATACTACTTAAGTCCTGATCTGATAGAAGCGGAGGGGGAACTGGATGTGCGGTCTCCCTAGGAATCTCCTCAGGTAGCGGAGGAGCCGGTGATGGCTGGGTAGGGGTCTCTCCTTGGGCCTCAGATTGGGCCCCATCTACTAGGGGTACCCTACTAGTCCCCTCACCTACTGCTGTTTCTCTCCTCTGGCTAGCCGTAGTCTTCCCAGTTAGCATCATATGTGCATGCAAATGCCAACACGTAAGTTTAACTCAAATTTCCTATAACTTAGTGCTACAGCACGATTTAGATTTGAAAGAAGGGTAACCAACTCCTAGATGCCCTGTAGTACCCTACTAGACACGGCTTGTAGACTCCCTAGGACAGAACTGCTCTGATACCACTTTTGTCACGCCCCGAGCCTGGGGGCGAGACCGGCACCCAGTGCCTCACCTATCCTTGCGTACCACTTGCGACTAAGAGACTCTGAACATGTAATGTCATACTTTGGCCATGGGCCACATTACAAGATAATGTGCGATGCAAAATATAAAATTGAATAGAGACTAACACTGACTAAATGTCAACATAAAGCTGGGCCGGCAAGGCCGTCATAATTACTACAACCGACAAGTCAACAAAATACATGTATAGGGCCTACAAGCCCAACATACTGCACTAACTGACAGGATATGTCTACAAGCCTCTACTGATCGATGTACTGTAATCGGAACAGGGCCCCGACCCACCCATAACCGGCCTAGTATGTCACCTTGGGGTGCACCGGTTCTATTTGTAAAGAAGAAGGATGGTTCCATGAGGATGTGCATTGATTACAGCCAGTTGAACAAGGTCACAGTAAAGAACAAGTATCATTTGCCTCGTATTGATGATTTATTTGACCAGCTTCAGGGACCGAGGGTGTTCTCCTAGATTGATTTGAGGTCCGGGTATCACCAGTTGAAGATTCGGGAATCAGATATCCTTAAGATAGCTTTCAGGAGCCGATATGGCCATTATGAGTTCTTAGTGATGTCGTTTGGGCTGCCCAACGCCCCAGCAGCGTTCATGCATTTGATGAACAATGTATTCCAACCCTAATTGGACTCATTCATTATTGTATTCATTGATGACATCCCAATGTACTCTCATAGCCAGGAAGAGCATGCTCAGCATCTGAGGATTGTATTAAAGAGATTGAGGGATGAGAAGCTTTATGCAAAGTTCTCCAAGTGTGAGTTCTGGCTCGGTTCCGTAGCATTCTTGGGGCATGTGATGTCTAGTGAGGGTATTCAAGTGGATCCGAAGAAGATAGAGGCAGTGCAGAGTTGGCCTAGACCGTCCTCAGCCATGGAGATTAGGAGCATTCTTGGTTTGGCGGGCTATTACATTCGCTTTGTGGAGGGATTTTCATCTATTGCATCGCCTTTGACCAAATTGACCCAAAAGGGTGCTCCATTCAGGTGGTCGGAGGAGTATGAGGAGAGCTTTTAGAAGCTCAAGACTGCTTTGATCACAACTCTAGTGTTAGTTCTGCCACCAGCTTTAGGTTCTTACACCGTGTATTGTGATGCCTCGAGGATAGGTATTGGATGTGTTCTGATGTAGGAGGGTAGGGTGATTGCCTATGTCTCGTGCAAGTTGAACACACATGAGAAGAACTATCCTGTCCAAGATCTTGAGTTAGCAGCCATTGTTCACGCCTTGAAGATTTGGCGTCATTATTTGTATGAGGTTCATTTCTAGATCTATACTGATCACCGGAGTTTGCAGTATCTATTGAAGCAGAAGGGTCTTAACTTGCATCAGCGGAGATGGTGAGAGCTTCTTAAGGACTACTATATTACTATTTTGTACCATCCGGGGAAGGCCAATGTGGTGGCCGATGCTTTGAGTCATCGGGCGGAGAGTTTGGGGAGTTTAGCATATCTCCCAACAGCAGAGAGACCCTTGCCATTGGATGTTCAGGCCTTAGTGAGTCAGCTTGTCAGATTGGATATTTTAGAGCCGAGTCGGGTATTGGCTTCTATGGTCTCCAGGTCTTCTTTTTATGGCCGTATCAGGGAGCATTAGTATGATGACCCCCACCTGCTCGTTCTTCAGGACAGGGTTCAGCAAGGTGATGCTAGGGATGTGACCATTGGTGAGGATGTCTTGTTGAGGATATAGGGACAGATATGTGTGCCTAATGTAGATAGGCTCAGGGAGTTGATTCTTGAGGAGGCCCATAGCTCGTGGTATTCCATCCATCCTAGTGCCGCGAAGATGTACTAGGATTTGAGACAACACTATTAGTGGAGGCGGATGAAGAAAGATATAGTTGGGTTTGTGGCTCGGTGTCTCAATTGTTAGCAAGTTAAGTATGAGCATCAAAGGCCCGGTGGCTTGCTTCAGAGGTTAGACATACCATAGTGGAGGTGGGAGCGATATAGTTGGGTATTGGCTTGTTGGGCTCCCACAGACTTTGAGGAAGTTCGATGCTATTTGGGTTATTGTGGACCGACTGACCGAGTCCGCGCACTTCATTCTAGTTGGTACTACTTACACTTCAGAGCGGTTGGCTAAGATTTATATCCGAGAGGTTGTTCGCCTGCATGGCATTCCAGTTTCCATATTTTCAGATAGAGGTACTCAGTTTACGTCGTAGTTTTGGAGGGCCGTGCAATGGGAGTTGAGTACGCAGGTAGAGTTGAGCATAACTTTTCACCCTCAGACGGACGGGCAGTCCGAGCGCACTATTCAGATATTGGAGGACATGTTGCGCTCTTGTGTCATTGACTTTGGGGGTTCATGGGACCAGTTCTTGCCGCTCGTGGAGTTTGAATATAACAACAGTTACCAGTCGAGTATTCAGATGGCTCCGTACGAGGCTTTATATGGGAGTAGGTATAGATCTCCGGTAGGATGGTTTGAGCCGGGTGAGGCTAGGCTCTTGGGTACAGACTTGGTCCAGGATGCATTAGATAAGGTGAAATTGATTCAGGAGTGGCTTCACACGGCGCAGTCTAGGCAGAAGAGCTACGCGGACAGGAAGGTCCGTGATGCGTCTTTTATGGTAGGGGAGAAGGTTTTGCTGAAGGTGTCACCCATGAAGGGTTTTACGAGGCTTGGGAAGAGGGGCAATTTGAGCCCCCGGTTCATTGGGCCTTTTGAGGTGCTTTAGAGGATAGGGGAGGTGGCTTAGAAGCTTGCCTTTCCCCCTAGCTTGTCGAGTGTGCATCCAGTGTTTCATGTGTTCCATGCTTCTGAAGTATGTTGGCGATCCGTCCCATGTTTTGGACTTCAGCACGGTTCAGTTGGATAGTGATATGACTGATGATGTGGAGCTGGTGGCCATTTTGGATCGGTAGATTCGGAAGTTGAGGTCAAAGGATATAGCTTCAGTGAAGTAGTGGAGAGGTCAGCCTGTGGAGGAGGCCACGTGGGAGACCGAGCAGGAGATGCAGAACAGATATCCACACCTATTTGAGACTCCATGTACGTTTCTAGACCCGTTCGAGGACGAACAGTTGTTAAAGAGGGGAAGGATGTAACGACCCGGCCGGTCGTTTCGAGAGTTATAGCCCCATTTTCCCCATTTATGCTTCTTTTTGTGTTATTCAGCTATATTGTGTTATACCGGGTTAGCTTGTTCGGGTCCGGAGTAGTTTCGGAGTGAATTGAGACACTTAGTCTCTAAAGTAGAAGCTTAAGTTGGAAAAGTCAATCGGATATTGACTTATGTGTAAACGATCTCGAATTCGAATTTTGATTGTTCCATTAGCTCCGTTAGGTGATTTTAGACTTGGGAGCGTGACTGGTATGTGATTTGGAGGTCCGAAGTGGAATTAGGCTTGAATTGGCAAAAGTTGGAAATTTGGCGATTTTGGTCAGTAGTGGAAAATTTAATATCGGGGTCGGAATGGATTTCTGGAAGTTGGAGTAGGTTCGTGGTTTTATTTGTGACGTGTGTGTAAAATTTGAGGTCATTCGGACGTGGTTTGGTAGGTTTCGGCATCGTTTGCGGAATTTGGAAGTTTAGAAGTTCTTAGGCTTTAATCCGAGTGTAATTTGGTGTTTTGATGTTGTTTTGAGTGATTTGATGATTTGCCTAAGTTCGTATGATGTTGTGGGATATGTTGGTATGTTTGGTTGAGGTCCCGAGGGTCTTGAGTTGAGTTCGGGTGATTAACGGAACAAGTTTGGAAATTGGAGGAATTGCTGAAGTTGAACTCAACTATCATAGTCACACCTGCGGATGTCTCATCGCAAGTGAGAGCCTGCATAAGCGAGCGGGAGACCGCAAATGTGAGATTGGAGGAGCTGGGCAGAAGGCGCAGGTGCGATGAAGTTCCCGCACATGCGATGGTCGCAGAAACGGAGGGTGATGCGCAAGTGAGCTTTTGTAGGTGCGAAATTTGGCCGCAGATGCGGAACCTGGGATCTTAAGTGAGTTCCGCACTTGCGATGGAAATTCCGCAGGTGCGGTTTCACTTGGCAGAATGTATAAATTGAGGACTTCGTGATTTTGCTCATTTTCACCATTTTTGAACTCGGACTTTGGAGCTTTTGGGGTGACCTTTGAAGGAGATTCAAGAGTTTTCACAGAGGTAAGTTGCTTGAGCTCTAATACTCCTAGCTATGGTGTTTTCCCGTTGATTTCTTATCTAATTAGTGGGGTTTTGAAGTGAAAATTGGGGGTTAGGGCTTGGGATTTTGGAGAGTGTAATTTGAGGATTTGATGGAACAAATGATGTCGGATTTTGATAAATTTCATATGGTTAGACTCGTGAGTGAATGAGCTTTCAGGTTTTGTGACTTTTGTCAGATTTTGAGACATGGGCCCGGGGGTCAAGTTTGAGTCGATTTCGGGTTTTGAGTCTTATTTTGTAGTTTTCTTGTGGAATTGATTCCTTAGCACATATTAATGGTATTGTACTGCTTGTGGCTAGATTCGAGGCACTCGGAGGCCGATTTGAGAGGCAAGGGCATTGCGGAGTAGAGATTTGCTCGGATTGAAGTAAGTAACGATTGTAAATCTAGTCCTGAGGGTATGAAACCCCAGATATTTGTGTCATGTGACTATTTGGAGGTGACGCACATGCTAGGTGACGGGCGTGTGGGCATGCACCATTGGGGATTGTGACCTAGTAAGTCCCGTAGCAACTATAAAGTTGAACAACCTGTTGTAGCTATATGCTCTTTATGTGCTTTAGAAAGATTAATTGTAAATCATGCTGGATTCCATGTCTAAGCTTTATGCCAGTATTGTTTGGACCGTTAGAGGTCGTTTCTTTCTATCCTCTCACTGTTTTAGTTGATATCCCGTACTCAGTCATGTTCATGCATTCTTACATCATAGCTCAGTCTCTGTTGTTCTATATGATGCATCATGTAAATGTTGTTTGGGCTGATTTCTTTGATTTCTGAGATCCCGAGAGACTGGAGAGGTTTATGACTGAGTGAGACTGAGGGCTTGTTTGTGAGGTATTGTACCTTAGCACGTGAGTTGGAGCCCCTCTGGAGTCTAAACACCCCCAGTGAGCGCAGGTACGTACTGAGTGCGAGTGCCGAGTGCTGAGCGATTGTGAGGCATGAGTGATTGTGAGGCATGAGTGATTGTGAGGTTGGAGTGATTGGGAGGACTGAGTGATGTTAGCCAGAAGGGCAGTATATGATTTCATCATCCATGCTCATAGTTGCTTTGAATCCTTGTTTGAGAACTGTTGAAAGATATTTCTAATTGACTTACTTGAACTTGATTTGTAAACAACTGATTTGACTTAAATTCTGGTTGCAAAGCACGCCGTACTTTACTAAATTTTTGTGATATGAACGATACTCGCATTCAACTTATTACTACATCGCAGCCTTTATTTACCTATGTTGCTTACTGAGTTGGTGTACTCACGTTACTCCATGCACCTTGTGTGCAGATTCAGGCATTTTTGGTCATAGTAGCGGCTGCTGATATTTCTTTGTAGCTGATCATTGGAGTTAGCAAGGTAGCTGCTCGGCGATCGCAACCCTATTTTCTTCTTCCTTATCTTCCCTTAGTTGTATTTTTGGATTTTTCCCCGACTATGTTAGTCTTATTGTTGTCGGATCAGTTCTTAGTATTTGCTCATGACTCAGTGACACCCCGATGTTTGGGGCTTTTCATTCCGCATTTCTATTTTTGAGTTGAACCCTTGTTTCTTTTTTTAAGTCTTGCTTTACAAGACATCTTTTTGGCATATCTTGGAATGAATTATTGTAGTATTATCGGAGTCGACTGGGCTAGTACCATCGATAGGCGCTATCACGATAAGTTTGAGTTTAGGGTCGTGACATAACTTTGTGTTACCGGAAAGTTGGTAGAAACACTCTTTTGGTGGGAATTACTATAACACCCTCTAAAGGATCGACGATGATGAGGAAGCTAGTAATGAGGGATCTTCTCTACATAGAAGACGACGATCCTCATCATCTCAACAGGATGCTCGACCTGTTGAGATAGTTACACCAACCGAGGACGATGATTTGGCACTTTAGAGAGATTTTGATTTGGTGGATAATGTCAACTCCCATTTTTGGGCCCCAATCGATGTGCCCGGTCTTGCGGGTCTGAGTACCGGGTCCCTACCGTCTTTGGTTGGCGAGCATCCAATAACCATCACTGCATTTGATGTAGCTGCTTCTCACTCTTCAACTCCATCAGCTTCGTCTCCATATTCACCAACACCAGTAACTGCTACATCACTTCCATCTTCATCCACTCTTCCACCAGCAATTGTTATATCATCTCCACCGGCCGCACCTGACCACGAAGAAGGCGTTCCTCTTCCACAGTCCCCAGTTCATGGAAATTTGGGGCAAAATTATGTTACCCCTTCTGAAGATCCACAAAGGAGGAGGAATGTTACTCTTTCGCTCTCTACTGGATGCAACTTGCTATCCCAGCCAGTGGAGCTTGCTAATTATATGAAGCCTTTGGCTTCAGATAAAGACTGGAAAAAGATTCAAGCACTATTGGGAGAGTGTTTGTTGAACAACGCCATGCACAACGCCGTAGCGGTACGTTCCTTTCTTCCTTTATTACTCCTTATATTTTTGGGTATGAACATATCCTGAATTTTACCCTTCTTACTTTGTAGGCCAACTTTCTTGCTTCTCAGGGCCTTCAGAGGTTGATTCTTGAAAAGGAAGAGATTACCTCTGCACGGGATCAGCTTTTGGCAGAGCATGAGCAACATATCGCTCGCCTTTCAGAACTGGAAGCCAAAGCTATTGAGGATATTGTATTGTAGGCTCATTTGCAGCAAAGCGAGCAAGAAGTGGTAACCCTTAGCCAAGAAATTGGCCCGCTGAAGGTTAGATATGACGAAGCTAGGGCCAAATGGGATGAAGTCCATAACGATGTTCTTGCTGCAACGGAACGTGAGGTTGCCTCCACTGAAAGAGTGACCAACTTAGAGGTATCCTTGAACTCCAAAGTTGATGAGCTTGCTGCTACGGGGGAGAAACATACCCAGCTAGAAGAGAAGTACATGAAAACTATCAAGCATAATTGGCTTTTTAGTTCAACTGTCCATGAACTTGATGTTAGCTTCAAATTTGCTAGGTTCGCCTGGGAAAACCTTTCTGCTGAGCTAACCCAACTCAAAGAAGAACTTAAGCGCCAACCCATACTTTACAATTTTAAAATTTTAAAGTTTTTATGTTTTTTCCAATTGTTTTCTATCTCTAACAACAAAAACTAAAACTAATGTACATATATACATACAACATATCCCCCACACCACACTTTAAGTTGTGGCATGTCCCCATGACACACAATTAAAAAGTATAAGGTAAAGAAAACTTCCTTGAACATCTAGTCGGGGTCCGAGTCGAAGTGGGGCTCCATTCCTCTCCTTTGAACTAATGCGCACATCCATGCAGACAACCTCTTCTTAGCCTTTTTGGGGTACACGCCACACTTATCTTTCTCACTCAGTGTAGCTTTCCCTTTTGAGCCCTTCACTTTCCACTCAACACTTGCAGCTAGTTTTTCTTTTGCACCCCCTTTTCTCCATCCATCTTAAATGTCACAATCTTCTCACCCACTCTAAGCATGAGTTTTCTCTCGTGTATATCCAATATAGATCTACCCATTTCTAAGAATGGTCTTCCTAGGATAAGGGGGACCTCCTTTTATTGCTCCATATTCACCACTATAAAATCCATAGGAAATATGAACTTATCCACCCAAACTAGCACATCTTTCACTATCCCCTCGGGTATTAGAGTCGTTTGGTCTGCCAGTTGCAAAGATATTGGTGCAGACCTTATCTCTCAGATCTCAGTCTCTAGTTTCTTGTACATAGATAGAGGTGTTAAATTAATTGAGGTACCGAAATCACATAATGATTTATCAAAATGAATAGTTCCTACAGAGCAAGGTATAGTAAAACTCCCTGGATCTTCACACTTTTGTGGGAGTTTGTTTTGCAATATCGCGCTGCAATGCTCTATGATCTTCACCACCGAGGTCTCCTCGATATTCCTCTTCTTTGTAAGGATCTCTTTAAAGAATGTGGCATAAGCAAGCATTTGTGAGAGCATTTCTATGAATGGTAAGTTTACATGAACCTGTTTTCGCACATCCAGAAATCTTCCAAACTGCTTGTCCAGATGTTTTCTACTATGCTTTTGAGGAAAAGGTAGAGCAGGCATATACTTTCCCTCCTTAGGTTCCTCCCTTATTGAGTTTTCATCCTTCATTTTCTTCTCAGCTTTCATCTGGCCTTTCTTCTTCTTATCAACTTCTCTTTCCAGCTGATCCCCACTTTCTTTTCAAGTCTCACATCATTTTTGATTGGGATGAGATCTTTCAACAATAGAGTGGATAGCTACCCAACCTATCGTTCCAGGTTTCAAAAACCAGTGCCTAGTTCTTTGATAGCTGCTTCATGTTCCCGTATAGTTGCGCTATGAGTTTCAAGCCTCTCATCATTTTTCAGAATAAAGGCCTTCATGAGATCTTCTATGCTAGACTAAATAGGCTATTGAGGCTGAAATTGCTGCCTCTGCTGATTTTGGAATGCTGGAGCTCCTTGTCCCTGGGGTCTAGAGTTATTTTCTTGCCATGCATTCGCGGTACCCCCATGTGAACTCTATGAAACACCGGGGTGCCTCTGACTCATTGCATTAAAATTGTAGTTTCCCACATAATTCACTTCCTCAGTTGAAGCTTGACACTCATGAGTAGGGTGTCCTCTACCACATATATCACAAGCTGCATGAGGCTCCTTTTGTATTGAGGCTAAGGTCAGATTTCATATTTCTTTAGCCAAAGCATCAAGTTGTACCTGCACAGATGTATTAGCATCAACTCGGTGAACTGACGAGCTCAAAACACACACTTAAATTATGCTCGCTAGTCAAAGATAGTATAGTATAATATCGTATCCACGGGGATTGGAGTTAAATAATATTTTTGTAGTTTCTAGCTTGATTGCTATCTAGGAGAATCAAAAATTGAGATTTATATGATTAATAACTAAAATTAATAAAGGATCTAAAGCTATTGACTAATGACTATCGCAACAAAGGTGAGCAAGGAAGTTATCAGTGGTAGAAAAATAGGGGTTGATAGGATAGGTGCAAGATAATTGTTTGGGATATAACTCTAAATAATTCACTTCTAATGTTTAAGTGAGTCTCTCGAATTCACTCAATTATTAGTTCAAACGTTTAGCTGAAACTCATCTCTCGATTAAGTCTCAACCTCACAAGATGAACCAATTTAAGCACGTGAAGATATGCAAGAATGCGTAATGGATTGGTCTTTAGGAAAACCTCTTTTGATTATTATCCTAACTAGGTTTATTCAATAATTCAACTAGCCTCTTTCAATTACTAAGAAGAATTAATAAACTCAACCTACAAGATAATGCAAAGATATCACAAGTTATGCCTCTCTCGATTACATGAACAAGTGAATATAGATACAACAGTTAAATCATCCAAAAATGTTTCAATACATAAAAATAGAGTTATAATCCACAAACTAATATCAATACACCAAATCCATCAAACCCTAAAGGGAACTACTCCATATATATGGAGCAATTCATCATAAATAAGTTTAAAGTAAAGGAAAACATAAATTCAATCCAAACTCGGGTCTTGAGTGAGGAAGGAATGATGAAATCCTTGTGATTTTGTTCTTCCAGCTCCTCCTTAGCCTCCTTAGGTCGAATATGTATCAAAAGTCCAGAAAATAATATTTTTCCATCTATTTATACCAAGTAGGGTACGGCCCAATGAAATCACCTTCTCCTAGCCGAAATAGGAAAATAACTCTATAAATATTGCACAGGCATGCCACATGAGGCGACGCGCCATGCGGGGCATTAGTGGAGAAATCCAGAGAGTTTATTTCTGATAGACAGCAGGAAAATGTACACGTGCGGCACCTCACGTGCCTCCCCACGCGCCGCGGCTGTATGCTTTTCTCAGAGTACGGAATTTTCCTAGCTTTTTGATATCCAAATGTTGTTTTCGACCCCCGAACACGATCCTAGCTTAATCCCTTGGGCTTTTACTCAGACTTCAAAGCTCCAAATAGCTCTAATTCATTCCATACATGTACATAGCTCGGAATCACTCTTACGAGCAATAAAACATGCAATAAGAACAAAACACTAGCGATTAAAGCTCAAACACAATAAAAGTACAGTATATTAGAGTGCAATAAGCGACTAAAAAACGAGATTATAGCCTACCATTAACACCCCACACTTAAACCATTGCTCGTCCTCGAGCAATCAAACTACACTTCACATAGACACGATATATTTAAACAACTATCATAACTCATCACACCAAGAATATTTAAAATAGATTAAGTACAATACCATAACATCCTAGCCTCAAAATTTGATTCAAAAGCACCACGCATTAGTTATAACCCGCTCACTTACTCTAACACAGAGGTCAAGCATTACCTTTCCTTCATCAATTAAGTGCTCGTACACAACAATAGAGAGTAGTTCTGCACACAATCAAATTAAGAACAATTAGGAACTCAAGATATAAAGAATTCGCTCACCCTCGGAAACAACATTCATATGCCACAAAAGACGTACCATAGGCTTTCCCGTAGTGTACTACTCTACTAATCGAGCTCATTCAGTCTAGGAACAAGTAGGACTTTATTTGTTGTAATGTAGGCTGCGGGATGGGTAGGATACATTTTGATATAAGAGTGACTACACCTCCCAAAGTACTTTAATACATGTATTTCATTGTTCAAAACCCCACACTTATGTCAAACCAAAACTCCACCTTCACAATCAATATGCATTAACTCCCTACTTCTTTAAGCATAATTACATCAAGATTCACCATTATCAAGGAATATTTTCACAATAATACACTATTTTTCTTTATTTTCTTTTTCAATTCAAGTGGCTCTTACTTTTCTAATACAGTGCATCTTTCTCCTTATTTTAATAGTTCCATTCAAAATCCAAACCAACCACCCCACACTTCACTTTTACAAAGATTATAACAAATTCAAGTGCACACGAAAGGTACAAGGTTCAAATAGAGTTGTTAGGGTTTGTAATGTGGTTGCCAAAGAAATAGGATTATAGGCTCAAAAGGGGTTAACTACAATACATAATGATTAGGTGGGTAATAGCATATAATTGGCTCAACAAAGAAATGCCTAAATCACTTCCAAGACTAAATCCAGCTACTATTTTGCTTTGCAAACACACGGGCCAAGTTCTAGACATCAAATGCAATGCGCAGAATACACAAAAACTCACACCCACATGGCATATAACTTACTCAATATTGGACTCATCAAGACACTCTAGTCAAAGCAGTTAAGCAAAGTTAAGATCATACAATTTAAGGTAATTATACAAGAGTAAAAAACTGAGCCTAAGTGTCACAACTAAAGCACTTACTGTTCTCAATGGGTAATAAAGTTAAGAGATATTGCCTTCAACTCAAATCATAACACAAGGTATTCTACTCCTAAAAAAATAAAAACTAACTGTACCCGGTTCAAACAAAACACTTGGAAATGAATCGCGGCACAAAGAAAAGCCAAAGGGAAATTATTACACTACCTATAAAAGAAAATCTTTTTGTCTTTTTCCTTTCGACTTTGATCCCTCAAGAAACATGTCGATGATATCCATCGTCGGGAAAAATCAAAAAAATTTAAATTTGTTTATGATTTGTTTCCAATATTTTCTATGTCCAACTACTATAACTAACAAAAAGAAAACTCGTACACATACATATATACAAATACCCCCTACTCCACACTTTAAGTTGTGGAATGTCTCATTGGCACACAATTAATAAGCTTAAGGTAAAGAAAACTTCCCTGAACATCTAGTGGGGGCCTGAGTTGAAGTCGGGCTTCATTCCTCGCCTTCGGACTAATGCGCACATCCATGCCGAGAGCTTCTTCTCAGCCTTCTTGAGGTGCACCCCACACTTATATCTCTCACTCACCGCAGCCTTCTTTTGAGCCCTTCACTTTCCACTCAACACTTGGTGCTGGCTTCTCCTTTTTCACCCCCGTTTCTCTATTCCTTCTTCTTTTTCTCAGTTTCCTTCTTGCCTTTCTTCTTATCAACCTCATTTTTCAGCTGCTCCCCACTTTCTTTTTCATGTACCACCTCTTTTTGGAGTGGAGTGGTATCTTTCAACACTTGCCCTCTTCTCAGGGTCACAACATTCACTATTTCTTTGGGATTTCTCTTAGTGTCAGCTGGGAAAGTACCTAGGATTCTCTCAGACAAAAGAGTGGCTAGCTGCCCAACCTGTCTTTCCATATTTGGAAACCCGGTACCTATTTCTTTGATAGCTGCTCCATGTTCACGTATAGCTGTGCTATGAGTTTCAAGCCTCTCATCAGTCTTGATAATGAAAGTCTTCATTAGATCATCTAGACCTGGCTGAATGGGTTGTTGAAGCTTAAATTGTTGCCTCTGCTGATTTTGGTATGCTTGAGCTCCTTGTCCCTACGGTCTAGAGTTATTTTGTTACCAACCATTCGTAGTACATCCAGGTGAACTCCATGAAAAATCGGGGTGCCTCTGACCAATCGCATTATAATTTCCCACAACATTTACTTCCTCAGTTGACACTCATAAGTAGGGTATCCTCTTTCACATATATCACAAGCTGCGTGAGGCTCACTTTGTATCAAGGCTAAGGTCATCTTCCTTATCTCTTTGGCCATAGCATCAAGTTGTACCGGCACAGATGTTGTAGCATCAACTTGATGAACACTAGTTGATCTTCTTCTTTCAGCACTCTCAGAGGGCCACTGATTTGCATCTTCAGATAACTCATCAAGAATTGTACTATCTCCTCTGGAGTCTTCTTCATCAATGGACCTCCAGCTGTATTTCTCAATACTCTATGTTAGGTCGGTGACAATCCATCCCAAAAGTCCTGGAGTTAAATCCAAAGTTCAATTCCGCTATGTTGACACTTTCTGACTATCTTTTTAAACCTCTCCCAAGCTTCAAACACAGTTTCATTCTCTTTCTGGAAGAAGTTATTAATTTCTCTTCTGAACTTGCCCATTTTAGAATATGAGAAATATTTATCAAAAACTTTTCTGGTCATCTCATCCCATGTTCGAATTGATCCATTAGGTAAGCGTTGAAGCCACTGCTTTGCGTCATCTTTGAGTGTGAAGGGGAATGCCCTTAAGTAAACTGCATCTTGTGATACACCATTATATTAAAAGGTGTTTATAATCTCCTCGAAGTCCATTAGATGTGTGTGTGGATCTTCGTTTGGCTTCCCTCTGAAGAAACAACAGTTTTGAAGGGTTTGGAGCAACCCTTGCTTCAACTTAAAATTATTAATTGCAATTAGAGGTGGTCTAACACTTGATAAACCTTGATTGTAGACCGGTCTAGCATAATCGCCAAGTGGTCTCCCAGGCAAGGGTTGATGTTGATTACGTCTAAGACTCCTCTCTTCTTCATAGATAATCTGCGCATCTCTAAAAGTTGCTTTCTCAACATCTCGTGCAGCTTGTTCTCTTCGTTGGGCTGCTTCTATCGCAGCCAAGTCCACATTATCATCATCGTTTCAAGCCATAGTTTCAATGGTTGAGTATTGCCCAACCTTTTCCAACATCTCGGTGATATTTTTTTCATTCTTCAACTGTCGCAGTTGTTTCTCAATTTCTGGCTTGTATGGTAGCACTTCCTTCGCAGAAGCTCGAGTCATGCACCAATCTAACCTGTGACCTACGCACAATCAAAGAACACCAAACGTAAAAAGGGAAAAATAAAATAAAATAAAAATTCCTGAATTAGCACCACAGACTATTTCAAACACTATTGATTGCCAATCACCGGCAATGGCGCCAAAATTTTGAGGAGCTCGAAACACACTCTTAAATTATGCTCGCTAGTCAAAGATAGTATAGTATAATATCGTATCCACAGGGATTAGAGTTAACTAGTATTTTCCTAGCTTCTGGCTTGATTACTATCCAGGAGAATCAACAATTGATATTTATAGGATTAATAACTAAAATTAACTAAGAATCTAAAGTTATTGACTAATGACTATCGCAACAAAGCTAAGCAAAGAAGTTATCAGTGGTAGAAAAATAGGGGTTGATAGGATAGGTGGAAGATAATTGTTTGGGATCTAAATCTAAATAATTCATTTCTAATGTTTAAGTGAGTCTCTCGAATTCACTCAATTATTAGCTCAAACATTTAGCAGAAACACCTCTCTCGATTAAGTCTCAACCTCACAAGATGAACCAATTTAAGCACGTGAAGTTATGCAAGAATGCGTAATGGATTGGTGTTTAGAAAAACCTCTTTCGGTTATTCACTTAACTAGGTTTAATAAATAATTCAACTAGCCTCTTTCGATTACTAAGAAGAATTAATAAACTCAACCAACAAGATAATGCAAAGATATCACAAGTTATGCCTTTCTCGATTACATGAACAAGTGAATATAGATGCAACAGTTAAATCATCTAAAAATACCTCAATACATAAAACTAGAGTTCTAATCCACAAACAAATATCAATACACAAAATCCATCAAACCCTAAAGGTAACTACTACATAGATATGGAGCAATTCATAACAAATAAGTTTAAAGTAAAGGAAAACATAAATTCAATCCAAACTCGGGTCTTGAGTGAGGAAGGAATGATGAAATCCTTGTGATTTTATTCTTCCAACTCCTCCTTAGCCTCCTTATGTCGAATATGTGTCAAAAGTCCAGAAAATAATATTTTTCCATATATTTATACCAAGTAGGGCCCGGCCCAGATGAAATCACCTTCTCCTAGCCGAAATGGAAAATAACTCTGTAAAAATTGCACAGGCGCGCTGCATGGGGCGACGCACCATGCATGGCATTAATGGGGAAATACAGAGAGTTGATTTCTAACAGACAAGAGGAAAATGTACACGCACGGTACCCCACGCACTGCCCCATGCACCGCGACTGTGGGCTTTTCTCAGAGTACGGAATTTTTCTTGCTTTTTGATATCCAGATGTGGTTTTTGACCCCCGAACGCGATCCCGGCTTAATCCTTTGGGTTTTAATCAGACGTCAAAGCTCCAAATATCTTGAATTCATTCCATACATCTACATAGCTCAGAATCACTCTTACAATGCATAAAACATGCAATAAGTACAAAACACTAGCAATTAAAGCTCAAACACAATAAAAGTGCAGTAAATTAGAGTGCAATAAGCGACTAAAACACGAGATTATAGCCTACCATCATGAACACCAGTTTATCTACTTCTTTCAACACTCTCAGAGGGCCACTGAATGGCATCTTTAGATAACTCATCAAGAATTTTAACTATCTCCTCTAGAGTCTTCTTCATCAAACTGCATTGCTCAATGTTCTACGCGAGGCCGGTGTCAATCCTTCCCAAAATTTATGGAGTTGTATCCAGAGTTTAATTTCGCTATGTTGACAATTTCTAACAATCTCCTTAAACCTCTCATATGCTTCAAAAATAGTTTCAGTCTCTTTCTGGAAGAAGTTATGGATTTCTATTCTAATCTTGCCCGTCTTAGCTGAGGAGAAATATTTATCAAGGAATTTTCTGGTCATCTCCTCCCAAGTTCTTATCGATCCACTGGGCAAACTCTGAAGCCTTTCCTTAGCATCATCTTTAAGTTAAAAGGGGAATGCCCTTAAGTACACTGCATCTTGTGACACCAAATTGTATTAAAAGGTGTTCATAATCTCCTCGAAGTCCATTAGATGTGTGTTTGGATTTTTATTTGGCTTCCTTTTCAAGACACAACAATTCTGATCTTCAACTCAAAATTGTTTTCTACAATTGGAGGTGGTCTAACACTGGATAATCCTTGATTGTATAGTTGTCTAGCATAATGTCCAACTGGTCTCCCAAAAAAGAGTTGATATTGATTAAGTCTGAGACCCCTCTCTTCTTCATAGATATTCTGTGCATCTCTAACAGCTGCTTCCTCAGCATCCCATGTAGCTTTTTCTCGTTGTTGGGATGCCTCTCTTGTAGACAAATCTACATTATCATCACCATTTCCAGCCATAGTTTATTTGGTTGAGGACCGCCCAACCTTTTCTGAGGTATCAGTGGGATATCTTTCCTTCTTCATGTGTCGCAATTATTTTTCTATCTCTGGTTCGTGTGGTAGCACTTCCTTCACAGAAGTTCTAGTCATGCACCACTCTGAACCTGTAACCTGCCCACAGTCAGAGAACACCAAACGTAAAAAGAGGAAAATAAAATAAAAGAAAAAAGAAAAATTCCTGAATTAGCACTACAAACTATTTCGAACACTATTGATTGCCAATCCCCGGCAACGGCGGCAAATTTTGACGAGCTCGAAACACACACTTAATTTATGTTTGCTAATCAAATATAGTATAATACAACATTGTATCCACAATGACAAGATTTAAACAATATTCTCGTAGTTTCTAGCTTGATCGCTATCCAAGATGATCAACAATTGAGATTTATATGATTTCTAACTAAAATTAACTAAGATCTAAAGTTATTGACTAATGACAATTGAAACAAGGAAGTTATCAATGGGAGGAAAAAGGGGTTGATAGGATAGGTGTAAGATAATTATTTTGGATCTAACTCTAGATAATTCACTTATAATGTTTAAGTGAGTCTCTCGAATTCACTCAATTATTAGTACAACGGTTCAGCAAAAATTCCTCTCTCGATTAAGTTTCAACCTCACAAGATGAACTAATTTAAGCACGTGAAGATATGTAAGAATGCGTAGTGGATTGGTCTTTAGGAAAACCTCTTTCGATTATTCTCCTAACTAGGTTTAATCAATGATTCAACTAGCCTCTTTCGATTACTAATAAGAATCTATGAACTCAACCAACAAAATAATGCAAATATGTCACAAGTTATGCCTCTCTCGATTACATGAACAAGTGAATATAGATACAACAGTTAAATCATCCAAAAAAGCTTCAATACATAAAACTAGAGTTATAATCCACAAGCAATCATCAATACACCAAATCCATCGAACCCTAAAGAGAACTACTTCATAGATATGGAGAAATTCGTCACAATTAAAATTAAAGTATAGGGAAACATATGTTCAATTCAAACTCGGGTCTTGAGTGAGGAAGGAATGATTAAATCCTTGTGTTCGTATTCTTCCAACTCCTACTTCGCCTCTTTAGGTCGAATATGTGTCAAAAGTCCAGAAAATAATGTTTTTCCATCTATTTATACTAAGTAGGGTACGGCCCAACGAAATCACCTTCTCCTAGACGAAATTGGATTTTCACTCTGTAAAAATTGCACATGCGCGCCGCATGGGGCGACGCTCCATGCGGGGCATTAGTGGAGAAATCCAGAGACCTTGAAAAGTATCTGTTAGGCAGATTTTTACACTATCGCGCAGCGGTGGGCGTCGCACAGTGCGTCGCTTTAGTGGCCATTTCAAGAGAATTGGCCAATTTCAATTCATATACTATTTTGTCTCGTGTAAGGATGAATTGGGCAGCCACTTCATGTTGCACACGTCACTTGCATGTCTAAATTTGGAGGATTCAATTCCTTAACTTATGAGAATTTTGGCGTAATGGTGCGCGTCTTCCAACAAGCCGTGAAAGGCCATTTTTTTGGCTTTGGGCATTTTTTTCGCTTTTTATATACATACACGGTACTCGACCCCCGAACTCGATCATGGTTAAATTTCTTTTGGGTTTTTACTCAGACTTCAAAACTCCAAATAGTTAGAATTAACTTTGTAACATCTACATCACTCGGAATCACATCTACAAGGCATAAAACACACAATAAGTGCAAAACACTACCATTTAAAAGATCAAACACTAGTAAAGTATAGTGAATTAGAGTGAAATAAGAGACTAAAATACGTAACTATAGCCTACCATCAACACCCCACACTTAAACCATTTCTCATCCTCGAGCAATCAAACTATACTTCATATAGACACGACATAAACACGACCTTTTTAAACAACTCTCCTTACTCATCACACCAAGAATATTTAAAATAGATTAAGCACTCTAACGTAACAGCCTCGCCTTAAGATTTGACTCAAAAGCACCACACAGTTTTCACAACCCGCTCACTTACTCTAACACAGAGATCAACGACCTTACCTTTCCTTCATGAATCAAGTGCCCTCATATAACAATAGAGAGTAGTTCCACACATAATAAAATTTAAGAACAATCAGGAACTCAAGATAGAAAGAATTCACTCACTCTCAGAAGTAACATTCATATGCCACAAAAAATATACCATAGGCTTGCCTGTAGTATACTACTCTACTAATTGAGCTCATTCAGTCAAGGATCAAGTAGGACTTTAATTGGTTGTAATGTTGGCTACGGGACATGTAGGATACATTTAGATATAAGAGTGACTACACCTCCCTTAGCACTTTAATACATACATTTCATTGTTCAAAACCCCACACTTATGTCAAACCATAACTCCACCCTTAAATCAACATATATCAACTCCCAACTTCTTTAAGCACAATTATATCAAGAGTTACCACAATCAAGGAATATTTTCACAATCATACAATTATTGTTTTCTTTCTTTTTCATTTCAAGTGGCTCTTACTTTTTTTTTAAAACAGTGCACCTTTTTCCTTATTTCATTAGTTCCACTCAAAAGCCAACCCAATCACCCCACACTAAAATTTTTGCAAAGTTCATAATAAATTCAAGTGCTCACGAGAGGTAAAAGGTTCAAATAGATGGGCAATTCGCACAAATGGGTAATGCTTGCAATGTGGTTGCTAAAGAAACAGGATTACAGGCTTAAAGGGGTTAACTAAGATACAAAACAATTAGGTGGGTAACAATATAACTGTCTCAACAAAGAAATGCCTAAATCACTTCCAAGACTGAATAAAACAACTATTTCTCTTTGCAAACACACGGGGCAAATTCTAGACATCAAATGCAATGCATAGAATGCACAAAACCTCACACCCACATGGCACATAACTCACTCAAAATTGGACTATCAAGGCACTCTAGTCAAAGCAGTTAAGCAAAGCTAAGATCATACAATTTAAGGTACTTATACGAGAGTCAAAAACTGATCTTAAGCATCACAACTAAAACACTTACTGTTCTCAAGGTATAATAAACTTAAGAGATATTGCCTTGCATTCAAACCATATTACAAGGTTTCGTACTACTAAAAAAATAAAAATTAATTACACCCAGTTCAAACAAAACCCTTAGAAAACAACCGCGACAAAAAGAAAAATCAAGGGGAAATTAATACACTACCTAACAAAAGAAAATATTTTTGTCTTTTTCTTTCGACTTTAATCCCTCAAGAAACCCGTCGAATGATATCCATCGTCGGAAATAACCAAAAAAAATTCAATTTTTTATGTTTTTTTTTCAATTTCCCAACTACTACAACTAACAAAACTAATACATATACATACAACATACAATTATCCCAGACCTCACACTTTAAGTTGTGGCATATCCCCATAACAAACAATTAAAAAGTATAAGGTAAAGGAAACTTTCCTGAATCTCTACTAGGGGTCTGAGTCAAAGTCGGGCTCCATTCTTCGCCTTCGAACTAATGCGCACATCCATGCCGACAGCTTCTTCTCAACCTTTTTGGGGTACACCCCACACTTATCTTTCTCACTCGCTGTAGCCTTCTCTTTTGAGCCCTTCACTTTCCACTCAACACTTAGAGCTGGCTTCTCCTTTTTCACCCCCGTTTCTAAATTCATCTCGAAGGTTACAGTCTCCTCACCCACTCTAAGCATGAGCTTTCTCTCGTGTATATCTAATATTGCTCTACTCGTTGCTAGGAATGGTCTTCCTAATATTAGGGGGACCTCCTTGTTCTCCTCCATATTCACTACTATAAAATCTACAGGAAATATGAACTTATCTACCCGAACTAAGACATCTTCCACTATCCCCTCGGGTATCAGAGTCGTCTGGTCTAGCAGCTACAAAGATATTGGCACTGACCTTATCTCTCCAATCTTCTTCTCCAGTTTCCTGTAATTAGATAGAGACATTAAGTTAATTGAGGCACCAAAATCATATAAAGATTTATCAAAATTAATAGAGCCTGAAGAACAAGGTATAGTAAAACTCCCTAGGTCTCCACACTATTGTGGGAGTTTGTTTTGCAATATAGTACTGCAATGCTCTGTGAGCTTCACCACTGAGGTCTCTTCTTTCTTTCTCTTCTTTGTCAGTATCTCCTTGAAGAATTTGGCATAAGCTAACATTTGGGAGAGCACTTTTGTGAATGGCAAATTTACATTAACTTGTTTCAACATATCCAGAAATCTCTCAAATTGTTTGTCCATCTTTTCTCTATATAGCTTTTGAGAAAAAGGTAGAGCAGGCATATGCTCGCTCTCAGTAGATTCATCCCTTCTCGAAGTTTCCTCCTTCTTCTTTTTATCAGCTCCCTTCTTTCCATTCTTCTTCTTTTCAATATCATTCTTCAGCTGCTCCTCATTTTCCTTTTCAAGTTTCACCTCTTTTTGGATCGGGGTTGGATCTCTCAATACTTGGCCACTTCTCAAGGTCACAACATTCACCGTTTCTTTGGGATTTCTCTCAGTATCAGCGGGGAGAGTACCTGGAACCCTCTCAGATAATATTATTGCAATCTGTCCCACTTGTCTCTCCAGGTTTCTAAAACCAGTGCCCAATTCTTTGATAGAAGCTCTATGAGCGTCCAAACTCTCATCTGTCTTGATAATGAAAGCCTTCACTAGATCCTCTAGACCAAGTTGAATGGGCTGTTAAGGCTAAAATTGTTGCCTCTGCTAATTTTGGTATGCTGGAGCCCCTTGTCCCTATGGTCTAGAGTTATATTGTTGCCAAGCATTCGCGGTACCCCCAGGTGAACTCCATGAAAAACCGAGGTACCTTTGACCCATTGCATTAAAATTGTAGTTCCCCACAACATTTACTTCCTTAGTTGAGGCTTGACACTCATGAGTAGGGTGTCCTCTTCTACATATATCACAAGCTGCATGAGGATCATTTTGTATCGAGGCTAAGGTCAACTTCGTTATCTCTTTGGCCATAACATCGAGTTGTACCTGCACTGATGTGTTGCATCAACTTGATGAACACCAGTTGATCTTCTTCTTTTAACACTCTCAGAGGGCCACTGATTTGCATCTTCAGATAACTCGTTAAGAATTGTGACTATCTCCTCTAGAGTATTCTTCATCAATGGACCTCCATCTGCATTGCTCAATGTTCTACGTGAGGCCGGTGTCAATCCATCCCAAAAGTCTTGGAGTTGCATCCAGAGTTCAATTCCACTGTGTTGACACTTAACAATCTCCTTAAACCTCTCCCATGCTTCAAAAACAATTTCAGTATCTTTCTGGCAAAAGTTATGGATTTCTCTTCTAAACTTACCTGTTTTAGCTCAGGAGAAATATATATCAAGGAATTTTCTGGTCATCTCCTCCCATGTTCTAATTGATCCCGTGGGTAAGCTTCGAAACCACTACTTAGCATCATCTTTGAGTGTAAAGGGGAATTCCCTTAAATACACTGCATCTTGTGACACACCATTGTATTGAAAGGTGTTCATAATCTCCTCAAAGTCCATTAGATGTATGTTTTTGGATCTTCGTTCATCTTCCCTCTGAAGACATAACAGTTTTGAAGGGTTTTGAGCAACCCTTGCTTCGACTCAAAATTATTAGCTACAATTGGAGGTGGTCTAACAATTGATAAACCTTTATTGTACACCGGTCTAGCATAATAGCCAAGTGGTTGCCCAGGAAAGGGTTGATGTTGATTAAGTATGAGTCCTCTCTCGTCTTCATAGATGTTCTGCGCATCTCTAATAGTTGTTTCATAAGCATCCCATGCAGCTTATTCTCTTCATTGGGTTGCTTCTCTCGCATCCAAATCCACATTATCTTCACCGTTTCCAACCATAAGTTCTTTGGTTGAGGATTGCCCAACATTTTCTGTTGTCTCGTTGAGATTTAATTTCCTTCTTCAGGTATCGCCATTTTTTTTTCAATTTCTGGATCGTATGGTAGCACTTCCTTCGCAGAAGCTCTATCATACACCAACCTCAACCTGAAACCTGCGCACATTCAAAGAACACCAAACGTAAAAAGAGAAAATTAAAATAAAATAAAAAGAAAAATTCCTGAATTAGCACTACAAACTATTTCAAAAACTATTGATTGCCAATCCCCGACAACGATACCAAAATTTGACGAGCGCAAAACACACACTTAAATTATGCTCGCTAATCAAATATAGTATAGTATAATATCGTATCTTCATGGATTGAATTTAAACAGTATTCTCGTAGTTTCTAACTTGATTGCTATCCAAGATAATCAACAATTGAGATTGATATGATTTCTAACTAAAATTAATTAAGAGTCTAAAGGTATTGACTAATGGCAATCGAAACAAGGAATAAGCAAAGAAAGTTATCAGCGGGAAAAAATAGGGTTTTGATAGATAGGTGCAAGATAATTGTTCTGGATCTAACTCTAAATAATTCACTTCTAATATTCAAGCGAGTCTCTCAAATTCACTCAACTATTAATTCAAACGTTCAGGAAAAACTCCTCTCTCGATTAAGTCGTAACCTCACAAGATGAACCAATTTAAGCACGTGAAGATATGCAAGAATGCGTAGTGGATTGGTCTTTAGGAAAACCTCTTTCAATTATTCTCCTAACTAGGTTAAATCAATGATTCAACTTGCCTCTTTCGATTAGGTAGAAGAATTTATGAACTTAACCAACAATGTAATGCAAAGATATCATAAGTTATGCCTCTCTCGATTACATGAACAAGTGAATATAGATACAATATTTAATTCATCTAAAAATGATTCAATACATAAATCTAGAGTTATAATCCACAAAACATCATCAATACACCAAATCCATCAAACCCTAAAAGGAACTACTCCATAATCATGGAAAAATTCATTATCACAAATATAATTAAAGAATATGAAAACATAGATTCGATCCAAACTCGGGTCTTGAGTGAGGAAGGAATGATGAAATCCTTGTGCTTGTGTTCTTCCAACTCCTCCTTAGCTTCCTTAGGTCGAATATGTGTCAAAAGTTTAGAAAATAACGTTTTTCATGTATTTATACCAAGTAAGGTCAGGCCCAGACGAAATCACCTTCTCCTAGCCGAAATTAAATTTTCACTCTGTAAAAATTACACAGGCGACATGGGGCACGCGCCATGCGGGGCATTAGTGGGAAAATCCGGAGACCTTGCAAATTATCTGTCAGGCAAATTTTTACATTGTCGCGCCGCAGTGGGTGCTGCACAATGCGTCGTTTTTGTGGCCATTTCAAGAGAATTGGCCAATTTCAATTCATCTACTATTTTGTCTCGTGTAATGATGAATTGGGCAGCCACTTCATGTTGCACACGTCACTTGCATGTATCAATTTGGAGGATTCAATTCCTTAACTTATGAGAATTTTAGCTTCATGGTGCACGTCTTCCAACAAGCCGTGAAAGGCCATTTTTTGTCTATGAGCATTTTTCTTTCACTTTTTATATACATATGCGGTACTCGACCCCCGAACTCGATCCTGGTTAAAATTCTTTTGTGTTTTTACTCAGATTTCAAAGCTCCAAATGGCTTGAATTGGCTTTCTAATATCTACATCACTCGGAATCATATCTACAAGACATAAAATACACAATAAGTGCAAAACACTACCATTTAAAAGCTCAAACACTAGTAAAGTACAGTGAATTAGAGTGCAATAAGCGACTAAAATACGTGACTATAGCCTACCATCACGAGGTGGCCTAGAATGATCGCATGTTGCTCTTGCAAGACCGTTACCGCGTCAATGACATATTCACTACTAGAAATTCGCTAAAAATCGACCAAAAAAACCGACCAATGTTGGTCAGTTATGGCAAATTACCGACCAAAACGCGACCATTACGGTATGGACGGTGTTTTGATGGTCGTAATGGCTTACCGACCAAAGTTGGTCGGAAATTACCGACCAACTTTGATCGGTAACTCTGCGGTAATCCATTGCCTTTGCAAATCATTCCACAAATTCTCAAGTAACCAGCCAGGCCTCTTGTTCTTCTTTCTAGCATCCGAGAAAGCATCCGCCAATCTCTTGCGAGCTTTATGATGAAAATTTGTAGCCACTTCCGCGCTATAGCGGTCTTCCCATACACACTTGCTCTGTATTTCAAAAGTTAAATATTAGATGGAAACATCATAAATATAAATTATTAAACTGTTTAAAAGAACATTTATACCTTAAATTGATTGAAAATTTGCTCCTTCAGTGAGAATGGGCAATCAGTCCAAGTCGCATAAGGGCCATCATAAAGCTTTGTGATGGCATTGGTGATTATCCTCGTAGTCTTATTACCCGGCCTGAACCTGCAATTTAACAATAAAAATACATTAATATCTTAGTAAAAATGTTACAAATCAATAGACGCAAAAATAATGAATAACACTTACCCATCACCCTCAGGGACTATGATGATCCTGCCATATCGATCATAATGCACTACCTCGTCATCACCATCCGAAGCATGTGTATCAGAGGCATGTGAAGACGGTGTAGGCGGGTCAGAGCTAATGCCTCGCAGTCGAAGGCCTGCAATAGATGGAGTCGATGATGAAGATGGTTGCGATCCCTGTGACTGCGACATAGCTGGATACGACCCAAGTGGATGTGATACCGATGGCTGTGACCCGAGTGGCTGTGACCCGAGTGGCTGTGACCCGAGTGGTTGTGACATGGGTGGATGCGATCCATGTGGCTGTGATATGTAGGGATGTGATCCATATGGATGTGATGCAGATGGCTATAAGGCAGTTGGACTGTATGTCGGATGTATAGTCCTATGGCCCTGTGATGGAAGACTGGGTGTCTGAATGAAGGTGTACGGCTCGTGATGCTGTGGCAGCTCAGTATAGCCGTGTGGTGGAGGATAAGACATAGGCATCTCTGAAAAGGGTGGACAAGAGGGAGTATTATTTTCTACCCTCCTCTTTCCCTTCCTACCCTTTTCTCGACCCCGAGAACTAGTAAGGTCATTGTTACCTTGACCCTTGCCTGCCATCTGCCTAATATAATACACATTTAGATTGAAACATATAAGAAACTAGCTATAAAATGAGAGTGCTTTAAAAAACCAACCTTTTAATCCTCATCGACGTATTGTTCCTCGTCCGAGAATTCTTCGTCCTCACTTGTTTGAGCTTCATTAGTTGATTCTTCGTCCTCATTTTCTATAATTGTTACTTTATTTATATCAACTTCTTCCAATATGCGTTCAGGATGTTCCAAATCATTTTCTAACTGATCGTCCACTATTTGGTGAACATTGGAGATATCGTTTTGATATGCGACATCTAACACATTCTCGACTTCCACCCTACCTACAGGCTTAGTTTTTTTTACAACCCACCAATCAGACTTATTCCGCCGCAAATGACCATCTAACAAGTTTAATTACTTACCGACCAACTTTGGTCGGAAACATATTTTATTAATTTAATTTTACTGACCAAAGTTGGTCGGTTTAACTAAATTATATTTTTTTTATTAATTATTAAAATTAAAAAAAACCGACCAACTTTGGTCGGTAATTGATAATATATATTTTTTTAAAATAATTAAAATTAAACATTACCGACCAACTATGGTCGGTAATCTCAACAATGCAAGCAAAATACCGACCAAAGTTGGATGGTAGTGTTGAATTCTGGGAATTCAATATTCATTAACCGACCAACTTTGGTCGGTATTTTGGAATAATTTATTTTTTTTTATTAAAAATCGACCAACTTTGGTCGGTTTTTCTAGGTTTAATTTTGGCATAAAATGCCTGTTTTGGCAGCTACACCACCTGCCATCATATCAATACAACAACAAAACAACAACAACAACAACAACAACAACAACAACAACAACAACAACACAACAACAACAACCAAAACATTCAATAAATACTTTAAAACTAACAAATTAAAGTTCAATTGAACATAAAAATCCAAAACCAAGTTAAAACTAATTACAACTAGTTCAAAACTGGTTCTATTTGTCTAGTTCAAAGTATATAAAAGTCAAGGGGTATTTTCTACAACATCATCATCACCATCTGATGAACTTTCATTTACAAGACGATAGAGAGAACGGTCTTGTGGAGGACGGGAAGCACGATCACGGGGCGGACGGGAGGAACGATCACGAGCAGGACGGGAGGAACGATCACGTCGAGGTCGACCCTCTGGAGATGACTCACGAGATCGGGGCAACGGAAAAGCTCCACTAGATAGGAGAGTTCTGATCTGAGCTTGCATGCCAAGGAATTGAGCATCTCTAAGCCTTTCTCTTTTCTTGGCCGCTTCTAGCTCTGATGTGAGCTTTGTCACTGTCTCCCGCATAGCGGAGAGGCTCTCCCTATTAAGTTGCTCGCCTTGCAAGGAAGTCCCTATTCCTCGCATTCCACACTTATAGCGATGGAAGTTTTTAGTAAGAAGCCCGTATACCTTCCCCCATTTTGGACCGCCAACGGACTCCAACCATATTCTTTCAGCATCCTGGTCCGAAGGTTGGGTTGCCTCACCCGATTCACCAGCTGGATGACTACGGATGAATTCCTCCACGTTACTTTGGTAGCGACCCTATATTATTTTAAATTAAATCAGTATTTCAAGTTTTTTATAAAAGTAAATTATAATACTTAAATAAAATTGAAATCGTACATATGCAGTCGAGGCCCGATCCTCGACCCACCTATCTTGATCCCCCTCTTTCTTCTTCTTCACAATATGTGTCTCCTTGAATAGCTCATCATGACTCATTGGACGCACATACTTCTTTTCCTGAAAATAAATTAATTTAGTTAATAAACAGAATAGATATACTTAGAAAAGTAAAATAATTTAAGCAATTACGTACCAATCTTCTTTTTATTGTCCCTAGGCTGATCGCACCTCCAGTGTACAAGGAGCCTCCCTTCTCGGATGCGCGAGCTTTCTTTCCTTTTTTGCTCCTCAATGGATAAGGAGCATAATATACTTGCCTAACGTTATGCGCAATTATGAAAGGATCATAGCGATTATACTCCCTCGTATGATTAACCTCAATTATGTTGTATTGGTTGTGTACTCTTGTACCTCTTGTTGGATTTGGGTCAAACCACTTGCATCTAAAGAGTATCAATTTCTTATATGGCCAACCTGTATATTCTAATTGTAATATTTCTTTGACCACACCATAATAATCAATATCTCCAACTTGGTTGCCATCACCACCTTGAACCCACACCCCGCTGTTGTTGCTATTTTTATTTTTAGAGCAATCCTCTGTATGAAACTTATAACCATTCACTACGTACTTAGACATTGTTGTGACCTGAAGCCCAGGTCCCCAAGATATATCTTTCAAAAATTGATTTACACCATTATTTGGATTATTTACCTACATAGAGTTAAAAAAATTCATAAGTTAGCACAACTTATGAATCAATTTTTATACATTCACTACATATGTGTGTGTGTATATATATATATATATATATATATATATATATATATATATACACACTTACAAACTGTTTGAATCACGTATCAAATCTTGTATATACAGCATCATAGCCAAATTGACCCATGAAGTGACTGTGACATATCAAATATTTTTAGTAGTTGCATCAATATGTAGTCACAGTAAATTTTACATTTTGATAACTAATAAATCAATACTTACTTGAGAAATGGTACAACTTTGGGACAATTTAGCAACACATGAAGTGTAGCTGACTTGTACTCCATATCACTCAAACTTCTCTTTCTAACATCCTTAGAACATCGGCCTGGTTGATTGAATATGGACATTGGTGGATATAATGGATCATTCACACATTCGACCGTGTGCCTATTGGGCCTATTCCTAGAACATGGCACGTTACTCTCAAAATAATAAGAACAAAAATGTGCAGTTTCCTTTGCAAGATAGGCTTCGCATATAGATCCTTCAATCTTATTCCTCTGCTTAACAAATTGTTTGCATTTGCCAATTGTCCTACATAATCTCATGTTAGCCAAGAACATTCAAATAAAATAGAATATTACATCAAACTTATAATATTACCTCTCAAAGGGATACATCCATCTGCATTGAACAGGCCCTCCAAGTCGTGCCTCGTGTACAAGGTGTATTGGAAGGTGTTCCATCACATCAAAGAAACCACATGGGAATATTTTTTCCATCTTACTAGAAATTACACGGATGTTCTGGTCCATCCGAAGTAGGTTTTCTTCCCTTAATGTGGTAGAACACAAGTCTTTGAAAAACAAACTAATCTCTGTGATGGGTTTCCAGATTCTTTCAGGCAAACCACAAAATGCAATAGGCACTAAGGTCTCCATGAAAACATGGCAGTCATGACTTTTCAAATGGCTCAACTTCCCTACCTCCATATCTACTTTTTTCCAAGATTCAACGCATAACCCTCAGGCATCTTCAATTTCGTAACCCAATCACAAATTTGTCATCTTTCCTCCAAAGTGAATGTGTAACTTGCTTTGGGCTTGAACACCTTACCATTGTTTGTTGTCTGCAAGTATAATTCAGGCCGCCTGCAATATTCTTGTAAGTCCATTCTAGCCTTCGGGTTATCTTTTGTCTTACCTTTAACATCCATCACTGTGTTGAACAAATTATCAAAATAATTCTTCTCAATATGCATGACATCAAGGTTGTGTCGGAGAAGATTATCCTTCCAATAAGGCAACTCCCAAAATATACTCTGTTTCGTCCAATTATGATTAACACCATATCCGGGGAATCTATAAGGTGGAGCCTCAGTAACTTTACTGAAGTTCTGGACCCTCTCCCAAATTTCCTCACCTGAAAGTATCGGAGGTGGAGAATCATATTCCACTTTATTCTTTTTGAATGCATTTTTCATCCTTCTAAACTCATGATCATCAGGCAAGAATTGACGGTGATAATCAAACCATGATTGCTTTCGGCCATGTTTCAAAGTGAACGCTTTACTATTTTCCATGCAGTAAGGACAAGATAGCTTCCCAGCAGTCATCCACCCAGACAACATTCCATACGCAGGAAAATCATTAATAGTCCACATTAAATTAGCACACATATTAAAATTCTGCTTGGTTGATATGTCATATGTTTCAACACCATCATACCACAATTGTTTTAGCTCATCAATCAAAGGTTGCAAATATACATCAATCAAACTTTTCGGATTACGTGGACCGGGGATAATACAATTTAAGAATATATATGGACTAGTCATACACAACTCAGGTGGTAGATTATAAGGTGTAAGAAAGACAGGCCAACATGAATATGGTGTCGCAGATATAGAAAAAGGCGTGAAGCCATCGGCACACAGACCTAACCGAATGTTCCTTGGTTCACTAGCAAAATCTGGATATGTCCTATCAAAGTGCTTCCAAGCTTCTCCATCTGAAGGATGACACATAACACCAGGTGGTCTTCTATTTTCAAAGTGCCATCTCATATGAGGATCAGAACTCATCGACGCATATAACCTCTTTAACCTAGGTATAAGAGGTAAATAATGCATTGCCTTGACAGCGACCATATTCCCGCTGGAAAGCCTCTTGAAATGAGGCTTTTCGCAAAATTTACAACTGTCTAAAGTTGCATCATCTTTATAATATAACATGCAACCATCTTCACAACAATCAATTCTCATTGACGAAAGTCCTAACTTAGAAACCAATCTCTTTACCTTATAGAAATCACCAGGTAAGTTGATATTAGGGTCAACTAGTTCACTCATAAGGTCAATGAAAGAGTCCATGGCTGCTTGAAAAATATTCCAATTAGATTTGATACTTAGTAATCTAACTGCAACAGACAGCTCAAAGTGCGGACTTCCTTCACGTAGTGGACGACTAGCTTCCTCTAACTGTTCATAAAAACGTTTTGCGTCATCATTAGGAGTTTGTTCAACATTTTCATTGGGCTCACCCCCAAAAGCATCCGCAACCATATCCTGAATTCTAGAATCAAGATTTGTATTCTCCACCGACCTACTACTTTCACCAACAACCATGTTATGAAATATCCCACGGCTACCATCGATCTCTCCATGATTAGTCCACACAAAGTAATTCTCTATAAACCCCTTCCTATAAAGATGAAGCTTAACTTCCTCCGATTTTTTAAACTTCATACAGTCGCACCTGACACAAGGGCACCTAATTACTCCTTCACTTTGGTATGGTGGAAGTGACATTGCATGTCTAATAAAGTCATCAACCCCTTCTACAAAATCCTCCCGCAATCCCCGCCGATTAGGATAATTTCTATTGTACATCCAAGTACGATGTTCCATCTATACAAATAAAACAAGAACAAATTAATTTATTCTACAATTATAAATTAATTATATCTTTTTAGTTAATTCAAGATAATTATTTTTTCCTAATTACATCAATTTATATCCTAAAAGTTCAATTCATATCCAAAAGGTCCAATTCATATCTTAAAAGTTCAATTCATATCCTAAAAGTTCAATTCACAAGAACAAATCCTAAAAACTAAATTTCAATTCATATCCTACGAGTTTAAACATAAACTAACTAAACTAAAGAAATTCAACCCATACCCTAAAAGTTCGATTCACAAGAACAAATTAATTTATTCTACAATTATAAATTAATTATATCTTTTTTAGTTAATTCAAGATAATTATTTTTTCCTAATTACACCAATTTATATGCTAAAAGTTCAATTCATATCCAAAAGGTCCAATTCATATCTTAAAAGTTCAATTCATATCCTAAAAGTTCAATTCACAAGAACAAATCCTAAAAACTAAAATTTCAATTCATATCCTACGAGTTTAAACATAAACTAACTAAACTAAAGAAATTCAACCCATACCCTAAAAGTTCGATTCACAAGAACAAATTAATTTATTCTATAATTATAAATTAATTATATCTTTTTTAGTTAATTCAAGATAATTATTTTTTTCTAATTACACCAATTTATATCCTAAAAGTTCAATTCAAATCCAAAAGGTCCAATTCATATCTTAAAAGTTCAATTCATATCCTAAAAGTTCAATTCACAAGAACAAATCCTAAAAACTAAAATTTCAATTCATATCCTACGAGTTTAAACATAAACTAACTAAACTAAAGAAATTCAACCCATACCCTAAAAGTTCGATTCACAAGAACAAATTAATTTATTCTACAATTATAAATTAATTATATCTTTTTTAGTTAATTCAAGATAATTATTTTTCCTAATTACACCAATTTATATCCTAAAAGTTCAATTCATATCCAAAAGGTCCAATTCATATCTTAAAAGTTCAATTCATATCCTAAAAGTTCAATTCACAAGAACAAATCCTAAAAACTAAAATTTCAATTCATATCCTACGAGTTTAAACATAAACTAACTAAACTAAAAAAATTCAACCCATACCCTAAAAGTTCGATTCACAAGAACAAATTAATTTATTCTATAATTATAAATTAATTATATCTTTTTTAGTTAATTCAAGATAATTATTCTTTTCTAATTACACCAATTTATATCCTAAAAGTTCAATTCATATCCAGAAGGTCCAATTCATATCTTAAAAGTTCAATTCATATCCTAAAAGTTCAATTCACAAGAACAAATCCTAAAAACTAAAATTTCAATTCATATCCTACGAGTTTAAACATAAACTAACTAAACTAAAGAAATTCAACCCATACCCTAAAAGTTCGATTCACAAGAATAAATTAATTTATTCTACAATTATAAATTAATTATATCTTTTTTAGTTAATTCAAGATAATTATTTTTTTATAATTACACCAATTTATATCCTAAAAGTTCAATTCATATCCAAAAGGTCCAATTCATATCTTAAAAGTTCAATTCATATCCTAAAAGTTCAATTCACAAGAACAAATCCTAAAAACTAAAATTTCAATTCATATCCTACGAGTTTAAACATAAACTAACTAAACTAAAGAAATTCAACCCATACCCTAAAAGTTCGATTCACAAGAATAAATTAATTTATTCTACAATTATAAATTAATTATATCTTTTTTAGTTAATTCAAGATAATTATTTTTTCCTAATTACACCAATTTATATCCTAAAAGTTCAATTCATATCCAAAAGGTCCAATTCATATCTTAAAAGTTCAATTCATATCCTAAAAGTTCAATTCACAAGAACAAATCCTAAAAACTAAAATTTCAATTCATATCCTACGAGTTTAAACATAAACTAACTAAACTAAAGAAATTCAACCCATACCCTAAACTAAACTAATTCATAACTAATTGACTAATTAACAAAACTAATTAGTTAATAAAACTAATTAACAAAACTAATTAAAACAAGACCTAAACCCTAATCCTCAATAAAATGCAATGTTCAAATAATTGAAACACTAATCAATTGAAACTAATTCATAACTAATTAACAAAACCTAGAAATAATAAATAAATGGGTTGTAATTCAAATCTAGAATTTTTAGGAGATGGAGAAGGAGAGGGGCGGCAGTGGCAGTGGCAGCGGCGACGGCGACGGCGAGGGTGAGGGCTGGACGGCGAGGGCGAGGGCTGGGAGAAGGAGAGAGGGGAAGGTTTTGAGTGAAGAGGGAAAAATTTCAGAGAAATGGGGGTTTCCCCCGTTTTTCACTTCTCTGATTTTAGAATTACCAACTAAAGTTAGTCGGTAATTTTGGTCGGTACATTAAGTGTTGACCGTTTGACAAAAAACCGACCAACTTTGGTCAGATTATTTTTTAAAAAAATTTAAATTCTTTTTTTTTTGTGTTTTTTTTCTTAAAATATTATAAACTATAAAAAAAATATTATAAACTACAAGCATTTATTTTATTTTACTATGTAATTATTATAAATAATTATAAACTATAAGCATAATCTTTATAAATAATTATATTAACTATTTAATTTTAATAAATTATAATAGCATCTATCTAAGTAAATTTTCTAAGTTATAATTAAGTATGTGAGTAATTTCTCACACACACACATACACTATATTGTAATTGATGCTAATAACTTCTTTTTTCATTCGTTCATCACTAATAATGCATGACATAGATTAATCGATATATAGGTCGAGACGTTTTGATGAATCATCGATTAATATTCATCGATACATCTAAGTAAGTTATAAGTCGATGAATCAATTTACAAATAGATATATTTGATGATAAAGTATATATACTAATTAGTATCTTCCCAAGTCTATCCCTAAAAGAACCCGACCCTGTGGTCCTAGCGCTTCGTGTTCTTATATATATATATATATATATATATACACACACATACAAACACACTTCACTGTAATACTTTAACTATATATATAGCTTGTTATAGTATATGTTAGTGTGTATATATATAGCTTTTTAAAGTTTGACCATGTTTGACCTATTAATTTAACTCGTTTACTTAATACTAATATCTTCTTTCGTTTATTTAATTTGTGATCCATATATATATATAGTCAAAGATGTTTAGTATTAATTCTTTTATTTTTCATTCATTCATCACTAATAATACATGGCATAGCTAGATTAATCGATATAAGTCGAGACATTTTATTTTTACTATTAGTCGATATAGGTCAAATATTTTATTTTTAATATTCATCGATGCATCTAAGTAAGTTATAAGTCGATGAATCAATTTACAAATAGCATGTTATATATAGTATATGTTAGTGTATTCATTATTTGTATTACAAAAGTGTTAACGAATTATATTTATATTATTTAGATAGTAAATATAAAAGTAATTCGAAAGTTTGATCAATGTTGACGTAATAACCGACCAACTTTGGTCGGTTATTTTGCAGAAAATAATAATTACCGACCAAAGTTGGTCGGTAAATGCTTCCCCTACATTAAACGACCACCGTTGGTCGGTAATTTTAAATATAAATTCTTAAATATTATAAAATATTTTAAATAATAAAATAATTATTAAAATTTCTTGTCTGACCACCTGGGTCAATTCGTTGACCAATTTACCGACCAACGTTGGTCGATATTTAGTTTAAAAAAAATATAAATGTTTTTATTCCCCAGTTTTCGTCCAACCTGGACGGTTTTTGGTCGCTTTTTTTGACTGACCAACGTTGGTCGGAAATAGTTGGTTGGTTTTTAGCAAATTTTTAGTAGTGATTCCTCATCAACATCATCGGGAGTTGTCTCCCGAACATGTCGAGGATATTGCCTGTCATGCACTGGTCTGGCATCATTCCCCTCATTGTGAGTGTCACTGATTGAGTCCTCGAAATGAGGTTGATCCTCTCGAATCTCGAGGTTGTGCATATTGTTAACACTGTTATCTACTATTTCTCATGATTTTTTCTAAGACAAAATAATCAAAACACGTTAGTAAAAAGGCAAGGATCAATTTAATTATATGGCTGTCTAGGCCCCACGGTTGGCGCCAAATTGTTTACTTATAAAACGGTAAAGTTGAATTTATACATGGTTTCTAGACAAATAAATTAATTTGATCCTAAAATAATAAAATAATCGAAGAATTATGCAATACTTAGCATTGGGATGTAGACGAAACAGCGGAAGCAACAGTTTCGGAAATAAAGTTTTCGGGCACCACAACAACGAAATCAAAATTTCCTGTAACGGGTAATTGCTCTTAATGTCATGGAATGTTCTCTATTAAATACTACCGGGTGAAGACCATTTATCACATCTTTATGAGCGTTATTCTTTTCGATGACAAACGAAACAATTGTCTTCGGTCATTGGCCACCCCCGTCTTGGATTCCACATGTCCCTTTTTTGGACGGCCACGTGTCATAGCATATTTTACCTTATACATCTAAGAGATACTATTTTGTCTTTAACATGTAGCTAATTTGGTTTCGAAACACAAGATGACATGATGTGTGATTTTTGAAATTAAGCTAAATTGGTCTTCCCCTTTTTTGCTTAGAAAAAATAAAATAATTTGTTGAGAAGTCATTGATAAAATTGGATATATAGTAGGGTACAACATTAATGTATTAGGAAGCTTCAACCATGTTGTGCTTCTTACCCACTGAGTTGCCGTGTCAAATGTCGAGGAAGCGAAAGCAGTTGATTTTGTAAGATTGCAATTTAAAGGAATCCAAATGTAGGGTAAAGTTAACACTATTTCGAATAAATAATGGTCTATAATTAAACAGACTCTTGCATTGAGTCCGGTACTGAAATTGTAGAACTATCTTGATTTTCTAAACCAATGTTTAGAATTAACATCTTTAGAATGGGAAACTCGAAAACAGACTTATAAATTATAGTAAGAGAACTTTAAGTTAAAAAATTAACTACTAGAGGCAAATGCAACGACGTGGGAAGGAATGCAGTTCTGGCGCAGTTACGTCATTTATTAGTTAGTCCCGGTTAGAAACTACTCGTCCGTTAATTTACTTTATACTTTTCACGCCCTTTAAACATTAAATGAAATATATATTTTGTAATTTTACTCTTAATAATGATAGCATTTTCAAAAGACTTGAGAAATGATTTCGAGATGAGTAGTTAATAATAAGGCTAAAACAAAAAAAAAATTGTATTTCTCTTGATTTAGTATAATGGACAAGTAAAATTAAAAATATATTTTTAGTATAGTGAATAAATAAAGATGAACGGATGGAGTACATACTTTTTGCTTTTCTCTTTCCATTCCTCATCGAAATAAATACACAAAAAGGAAAAGAGACCAAACTAATTGATGATTTATTTATCCAAATACCAAAAATGTCAGTAGAATTTTATTTTTCTATTGACATGAAGGTGCATTAGTATCTGAATCATATCAATTTCTCTCTCTATTTATTAGGATCTGTACAACTTGTTTTGGAAGTATCAGATTTACTAAACCAACCATAAGAAAGAAGAAAAAGGGAAAAAGAGAATTGAGAGAGAGGAAGATAAGATTTTTCATTCAAATTAAATAACAGAAATCAGTACACTTGTTCTTCTTAAATACAGCTTCCATAGCATTGGATTCTATAATCCCTAACTTACTCTACCGGACTAAATTGAAATACATTAAAAGTTAATTTGCGCTAAACTGAACAATTGGAAACTACTAAAAATCTAATAAGACTTATTGTAAAACATATAAACTTTCTTTACTCCAATGTCCAACCGTCAGCTACTCCTCAACAACCGTGTCACCAAATAAAGGGGCAGGTACAATATCGGCAAGCCTATTCGTTACAGAAGTTCTCCAACTTACAGTTTGCAATCTCTAGCACAAGGATATGGGTCTATGTATTGAAACCCTGCCCTCTCGAAGAACCAATCCGCAACAGCTTCACCAATTGTCTACACAGATTTTAATGTTACAACACAATGTGTTTTTACAACTTATAAATATATTAAACATAAAGTCAAATATTCAAACTTTATATTCACAAAACAAATGAAAGATTACGTACCTTATGAAGTAATCTTGGAGAGGTAGGACTGAACCAGTAATTCTTCGACAGAATTGCACCATGAGAATGGTAAGACGTGATAAAATAACCCCTCGTAAAAGAAGGGGTTAGTCCCTCGAAAACCTTCAAGAACTCCACTCCAAAAACTATATATATTCAAAAGAGAAGTGCTAACCTTGAATATATATGTGATTTGAAAGTATGCATTAATTAATCACCAGAGAAGTGCTAACCTTGAATAATTAACCGCTGGCTAAATATGCAGTTACTTATCTGTTTCTTGCAATCATCCCAGACATGTTGACGATCAAGGTATTCAGGAACCAAAATATTTTTAATCTGGATTTATTGTTCGATCATCAGAATGAGTTTCTTTTATATTTTATAGAAATTAAAGAAACAAAGAAACTGAGAGAAATTAGCATTTGTCTCCTTGACCTGCCAAGCGTCATAGTGTGAATTAATTATAAAGAGTGGAGTCTGAACATATGGAACAACATTTTGAGGGAAAAAGCACTGCACCATCATTTAGGAAAACTAATGTTAGAGAGCAACATTTATATAGCAGAAGAAAAGAAGGGTTTTTTTACAAAAAAAACTTAAACTCTTAATTACCAGACTTGGTTCCATTGCAGACGTACAAGATAGAGGCAAATTCTTAGCCGATAAACGAGAGGAAAAAAAAAAAAGCATTATAAAGAAAGAATCTAACTCGAATCTACTTGTTAAGCATATATTATATTATCATACTAAAATAAAAGGATGATCGAATTCACATGTAATGTAACAACTCTCTGATACATTTCTTGAATATCTGAAGTACCAGAAATAGTCTGCCTGCATATACAAATCATGAAACGCTTGAGTTCCAATGATATAGTCACTAATAAAATCAATGGACATCATTTTCTTGAGTGATTAGATCACTTAATGGATAGAAAGATAACCTCACCCGTTAATGAAGAATCCTGCATCTGCGACGCACTTAACTTTGGCATCAGTCGGCATGAGGGATTTGAACTTGTCGCAGTTCAAGATTGTAGACAACCCTCCTGCTGAAACTCCGCTCAAAATTGCCTAAAATTGCAGTTTTTAAAATATTTAGCCAACTAGAAAATAAAAATAAAAAGAAGAAGAGAAATGCATAATAAGGTAGTACGTGGCTTGTAATTATGAATATGAAGCCAGGTCAGAGAGTAATTGATCAATAGGATATTCTTACATTTTCAGCATATTGCATTCCTTTGCTCCCTAAATCTTCCATGATGGCGTTAAATATTCTTGCCCCTCTAAAAAACAGCTTGTTGTCCTAATGTAGATTTGGCATTCCCAATCAAAAAAAAAAAAAAAAAAAAGTTGCCGGATAAATTATTAATCGCCAAATCAGTGATTTAATCGCCAAAACACAAATGTAGCATTACTTACAAGGTCAACTTGTTCAACGTCACCAGTGAAAGATGAACCATCGCAATACTTCACCCTCACCCTATTCCAGTTGTAAAACTCTAACAATTTTTGCAGTTAGAAGAAGTGGGTAATAATTATGCATACAAAAAGACAAGAACAAAGCAATCTTCACCTGGATTATTTTGGGGATGATGATCAAGTACCCCAGCAAACCAAGATACATTCTTCATCTGCTTGGAAGAACCTAAATTGGTAGTTGAACGACTAAGGCAATCTGGGATACTTTGACACCAAGCGCCTCCCTAAATAAATGAATTTTTTCCAGCGTAAGCAAAGCATAATGATGCTATAATCTGGTGAACTTAGTAATGTTAAATATGAAAAGTAAATTAATAAGAAGAACTAAGTAGTAACTAACATCCATGACGATAATCCAACTGCGAAGTCCGCTACCATGTCCCATATCCAGATGATATGCTGGTGGACTTCCATCTAGGCATACTGCAGTTGGCTCAAAAATAAAAATAAATAGTACTAGTAAACAAGTCTGCATGCATGTGATTCTCTTTTCTGTTACAACTTCAGGAAGAATGTAGCCAAGTAAAAATTACCTGCGCCTTCGGTAGTGGCGCTATGGAGTATCGTGATATTGACGTATTGACTATCATATACGCCGAGAGTAGTAGATGTACACAGTACTGCTAGCAAAGCCAACAGAAAGGTTAAAGCCATCATGCAAATTAAAAGGGATTGAATGATGTTATCAAGAACCTTGCTCTTCTTAAAAGGACTGAGATAAGTAAAGAAAAAGAAAGGAGATTTCAGAGGAAGAAAGCAAACAATGCTTATGAGTAGACTGTAGAAGCAGAGGTGAGTGAGCTGGTATGAGTTCATCCAGCTCTATTTATAAGTAAAATTCCTTCAGTAAACTGCTCGTTTTTTTCTATGAGCCACATATCTTTTTTGTTTCTTCCATTAACGTTTCTGATACATGTTGTCCCATCAAAATTTTATAAAAGGGTCACCCTATGCAACGCTACTATATTAGATATTGATGTTTAACGGGAAAACTATATTTCCAAGAAGGACCACTCTATCCTCTGTAATGCTATAACAATTACTTACAATTTTATAAATTTATCTTTGTTTCCATCAAAAATTTCTTTAAATGGAACTCGTATAGTATGCCATTGATCAACCCTCTTCATAAGGCAAAGGATATTTCAAGTCTTGAAGGATAATCGATGATCTTTCCTTTAAAAGATCATTAGAGCTGTTAAATTGACCTACATGACATGTGATATATGCTTTTTAGGCATTCATTTATTGTGAACTGAAGAATTACCTCTACTAAACATGTGATACGCTTTAAATAAAGATTTCAAACCAATTTATTGTGAATAGAAAAGGTTAAGAATAAATTATAAGAAGGCTAACTTCTGTGTAAGCTGATTTTCTTTTTCCAATAAGAACTGTTTTGTGTAGTATAGAACACCCCACATAATTTTGACTGTTTTGTGTAGTATACAACACATACCAGATTTCTTTTTTGTCGTAAGATTCAGTTCTTCTAATCTTGATGTAGAGGTCAGGTCAAATGTCACATCTCTTTTGCTAATCTGCATAACTCACCCATGATGTTGGTTTTTTAAAGTACGGTGTGAAAAGAAAATGAAGAGAAGTAAATGTGATGACCCGATAGGTCATTTTGAGTTTTAGCCTTTATTTTCGTGTTTCGAGACCTCGACTAGCTCCGTTTAGCGTTCCGCAATTTGCGTGCGCAGTCCATGTCTTGTTCCGAAAAGTCTTTACTTGAAAAAATGAAGAAAATGTGAATTTTTGCCTTTAAAATGACTTGGGTTGACTACGGTCAATATTTTGTGTAAACGGATCCGGATCACTATTTTGACGGCCTGAGTGGGTCCGTGTCATAATTTGGGACTTGGGCATATGCGCGGAGTTGAATTCGGAAGTCCCTAACTTTATTTAACGTGATTTGTTGAAAATTAGTACTTTTAAGGTTTAAAAAATTCCTAAGTTAACTTTGTTGCTATCGGATTCGGATTTCGATTACGGAATTTGGTATAGGTCCATTTTACTATTTATGACTTGTCTGCAAAATTTGGTGCAAAATGGAGTTGATTTGGCGTGATTCGGACATCCGGTTGAAATTTGAATGTTCTTGACTTTTATTGAAAATTTCATACATTTTGATGTTCGATTTGTTGTTCTAGCTGTTATTTTAGTATTTTGATAGCGCGAGAGAGTTTGTATGATGTTATTACACTTGTGTGCATGTTTTATTTAGAGCCCGAGGTACTCGGGTGAGTTTTGGATAGGCTACGGACCATTTCGGACTTAAGAGATTGCTGGTTTTCATTGGTTTCTAGTGCTTTGTTCTTTGCGATCGCGAAGCCACTCTCGCGATCGTGAAGGACAACTTGGGCTGGGGTGGATTTCTCCTACGCGAACGCGAGGTTGAGGTCGCGAACACGAAGCAGCGGTGGGGCTTACCCTTCGCGAACGTGACCAAAACCACGCAAACGCGATGGGTAATGGGTGTGGGAGGGCGTTTGTTGGGTGTTCTACACGAACGCTACCTTGGGTCACGGACGCGAATGTCGGGGGAAGGGCCATCACGAACGCGAAGAACATCTTGCGAATGCGAAGGCCAGTTGGGCCGTAGTACTTCGCGATCGCGCCAGGTCCTTCGCGAACGCAACATATTATTTACGTTATACTTGATATTGATAAAGAATGTTATGGTGGGATCGGGTTGCACACCGCAACAGATTGTGTGTATTGTACTTGTTGTTGTTGTGTTAGTTTTAGCATTTTTATATGAAATTACGAGGTTTGTTATTCTGGGATTTCTAATAGTGAGGTTTGAGTTCATTGTCATAAATTAATTGCTATACTTTCATTTCATGTTTTCTCCCTGTTATTATTAGTATTATTATTATTATTATTATTATTATTATTATTATTATTATTATTATTATTATTATTATTATTATTATTATTATTATTATTATTATTATTATTATTATTATTATTATTATTATTATTATTATTATTATTATTATTATTATTATTATTATTATTATTATTATTATTATTATTATTATTATTATTATTATTATTATTATTATTATTATTATTATTATTATTATTATTATTATTATTATTATTATTATTATTATTATTATTATTATTATTATTATTATTATTATTATTATTATTATTATTATTATTATTATTATTATTATTATTATTATTATTATTATTATTATTATTATTATTATTATTATTATTATTATTATTATTATTATTATTATTATTATTATTATTATTATTATTATTATTATTATTATTATTATTATTATTATTATTATTATTATTATTATTATTATTATTATTATTATTATTATTATTATTATTATTATTATTATTATTATTATTATTATTATTATTATTATTATTATTATTATTATTATTATTATTATTATTATTATTATTATTATTATTATTATTATTATTATTATTATTATTATTATTATTATTATTATTATTATTATTATTATTATTATTATTATTATTATTATTATTATTATTATTATTATTATTATTACTGTGTACATGTTATTGTAAGTGGCCCGCTTTAGCCTCGTCACTAGTTCGTCGAGGTTAGGCGTGGCACTTACAGATTATATGGGGTCGGTTGTACTCATACTACACTCAGCATTTCTTGTGTAGATACCAGAGTGGGTGCTAGCGGCATTTAGTAGCTTTTGCTCGGATCCAGTTGTTGACGGAGACGGAGACATGAGGTACAGTTGCACAGCGTTCGCAGCCTTGAAGTCCCCTTTCCCTTCTATCTTTACTGTTTTTCTGAGTTTCAAAATAGTATATTTTATTCAGACCATGTTTGTAGCACTCTAGATATTCATGTACTTGTGACACCAATTTCTGGGTTATGTTTAGACTCACAATTCAGTATTATTATACTATGCATTGAACTTATATAGTTTTCATTATTAATATCTTGTCATAAATTATTAAAATCAGTAAATTTTCTGTTCACGTCGGGTTGCTTACCAAGTAGATGTTAGGGGCCATCACGGTCCCGAGGGAGAGAATTCCGGGCCGTGACAAGTTAGTATCAAAGCACTAGGTTGCCTAGATCTCACGAGTCATGAGCAAGCTTAGTAGAGTCTGGAGGATCGGTACTGAGACGTCTGTACTTATCTTCCAAAGGCTATGGAGTTTTAGGAAAATATCACTTCTTTCTTTCCCTATCGTGCAATTTTGTTCTATCATTGATTTTTGAATCATTCCATTTTTTATCTCTCGCGGATGGTGAATACACGTACAAAATCTACAGCCGGGCAGGAGCCGGAGCCCCCTGCTGCAGCTACTACTAGGGGCAGAGGCCGAGCTAGAGGCAGAGCTCATCCTAGAGCTCGACCAGCAGCACCTGCAGTGGAGCCTCAGATTGATCATGAGGAGGAGGTCCCAACTCAAACCGCACCTGTCGGACCAACTCAGGTCCCAGAGGGATTCATAGCCACTCTAGTGCTTCAGGACGCTCTAGTCCGCTTGGTGGGCCTTATGTAGAGTGTGGCCCATATCGGTGAATTTTCGATGGCACCTGCTATCTCTTAGACTGGGGGAGGAGCACAGACTCCCTCTACTCACACTCCGGAGTAGATGGCTCCCCTATATCAGACTCCAGTGGCCCAGGCAATTGGGGTAGTTTAGTCGGTTATTGCGGCACAGGCCGGGGAAAGGCCCGCTATACCTTCTGAGGCCTTGATGAGGTTGGATAAGTTTAACAAGCTTTTTTGTGTTCCTTTCAGCGGTGCACGTTATGAGGACCCACATGATTACTTGGACTGTTGCCACGAGGTGCTGCACAGCATGGGTATTGTTGAGACCAGTGAGGTTGACTTTGCAGTGTTCCAGATGACCGGTTCCGCCAAGATATTGCGGAGACATTATGTGTTGACTAGACCATATAGCTCTTCTTCACTTACTTGGGATCAGTTTTCACAACTATTTCTAGAGAAGTTCATTCCTTTTACTCTAAAAGAGGACTATCATATGCAGTTTGAGTGCCTTCAGCAGGGTGACATGACTGTCACCCATTATGAGACTTGATTTGTGGACCTAGTTCGCCATGCAATTGTCTTGCTCCCTACTGAGAGGGTGAGAGTGGGGAGATTCATTGATGGGCTCACTTTCAGTACCAGGCTACAGATGGCCAAGGAGACTGGAGATGATATTTCTTTCCAAAGGGCCGTCGATATTGCTAGATGGATCGAGATGGTTCTTGGTCAGGAGAGGGGCCAGGTGTCTGATAAGAGTCCTCGTCATTCCGGTGGTTTCAATGGTGCCTCATCTGCAGGCAGGGGTACTTTTGGTAGAGGCCATCCTCCTAGGTCATTTTAGTCAGCGCTTCAGGCATCCCATAGTGCTTCGGGTAGTCTTGGTCATTATGCATCTCATCCTGGGCAGACAACCTATAGTGCACCATCAGCTCCTATTAGTGCGCCTCCAATCCAAAGCTAACACCGTGGTTATTCGGCATGTTCGGGTCAGTTTTAGCTTCAGCAGCCACAACAGCCGGATGGGTGTTTTTGATGTGGGGATACAGGTCACATTAGGAGGTACTCTCCTAGATTATTGAGCAGCATGCCACAATAGAGTTCTCGTGCCATGGTCCCGGCAACGGTTGCTTCACCGCCCACTCAGGCAGCTAGAGGTGAAGGTCAGGCCATTAGAGGTGGAGGTCAGGCTGTTAGAGGTGGAGGCCATCTAGCTAAAGGCCGTCCGAGAGGCGGACGTCAGGGTGATGTGGCCCAACCTTATTTTTATGCATTTTCAGCTAGACCTGTGGCTGAGTCATCTGACGCCGTTATCACAAGTATTGTTCCAGTTTGTCATAAAGATGCTTCAGTTCTATTTTATTCGGGCTCTGCTTATTAGTACGTGTCATCCTATTTTACTTCATATCTGGTTGTGCCTCGTGATTCTTTGATAGCTCCTGTGTATGTGTCCACACCGGTGGGAGATTCTATTATTGTAGATCGTGTTTATCGCTCGTGTATGATTACTATTGGGAGTCTTGAGACTAGTGTAGATCTCCTACTTCTTGATATGATAGACTTTGATGTTATTTTGGGCTTCGATTGGGTGTCACCTTATTATGCTATATCGGATTGTCATGCCAAGATGGTGACCTTAGCCACGCCGGGGTTTCCTTGATTAGAATGGAAAAGGACTCCTGGCCATTCTACCAGCAGGGTTATTCTTATGTGAAGGCTCGGCGTATGGTCGAGAATGGATATCTAGCTTATTTGGCCTATATTCGTGATTCTAGTACAGAGATTCCTTCCATGAATTCGGTACCTATTGTGCATGAGTTTCCAGAGGTATTTCCTGCAGATCTACCGGGGATGACACCCGACAGAGATATTGACTTCTGTATTGATTTGGCTCCGGCCCATTCCTATTCCACCATATTGTATGGCCCCTCTTGATTTGAAGGAACTGAAAGAGAAGTTGCAAGATTTACTTGATAAAGGATTCATTAGAACTAGTGTCTCACATCGGGGTGCGGCGGTGTTGTTCGTGAAGAAGAAAGATGGTTCGATTAGGATGTGTATAGACTATCAGCAGTTGAACAAAGTCACTATCAAGAACAAGTATCAGCTGCCGATGATTGATGACTTATTTGATCAGCTTCAGGGTGCCAAAGTGTTTTCGAAGATTTATTTGAGGTCTGGCTACAATTAGTTGAAGATTAGGGCATCGGATGTCCCTAAGACTACTTTTCGGGCTCGGTATGGGCATTGTGAGTTCCTAGTGATGTCATTTGGGTTGAAAAATGCCCCAAAAACATTTATTGACTTCATGAACCGGGTATTTAAGCCCTATTTGGATTCTTTTGTCCTCGTATTCATTGATGATATCTTGATCTACTCCTGCAGTCGAGAGCAGTATCTTCGAGTTATAATTTAGACTCTGAGAGATAGTCAGTTATATGCCAAGTTTTCAAAGTGTGAGTTTGGTTTGATTCGGTTGCCTTTTGGGACATGTTATATCGGCCGAGGGCATTAAAGTAGATCCTAAGAAGATTGAGGCAGTTCAAAACTAGCCTAGACCTACTTCAGCTATAGAGATTCGAAATTTCCTGGGTTTGGCCGTTTATTATCGCCGGTTCGTGGAGGGGTTTTCATCCATAGCAGCCTCATTGACTAGATTGACCCATAAGGTTGCTCCATTCAGGTGGTCAGGTGAGTGTGAGTTGAGCTTTAAGAAGCTCAAGATTGTTTTTGACTACAACTCTAGTGTTGGTGTTGCCCACAGGTTTAGGATCCTACACGGTGTATTATGATGCATCACGTATTGGGCTCGTTACAGTATTGATGCAGGATGGAAAGGTGATTGCATATGCATCGTGGCAGTTGAAGGTTCATGAGAAGAATAGCCATGTTCATGACTTAGAGTTGGCAACCATTGTTCATGTACTGAAGATTTGGACGCATTAACTCTACGGCATGTCGTGTGAGGTATTCACGGATCACCGGAGTCTATAGTATTTGTTCAAGCAAAAAGATATCAACTTGAGGCAGCGGAGGTGGTTGGAGATGTTGAAAGACTATGATATCACCATTTTGTATCATCCCGGGAAGGCCAATATGGTGGCCGATGTCTTGAGTAGAAAGGTTGTGAGTATGGGTAGCCTTGCATATATTCCAGTTGGTGGGAGACCGCTAGCATCAGATGTTCAGGATTTGGCCAATCAGTTTGTGAGGTTAGATATTTCAGAGCCCAGTCGTGTTCTAGCTTGCACGGTCTCTCGATCTTCTTTGTATGAGTGCATCAGAGAGCATCAACATGACGACACCATTTGACTGTCCTTAAGGAAATGGTGCAGCACAGTGGTACCAAGTATGTTACTATTGGAGATGATGGGGTGTTGCGAATGCAAGGTCGAATTTGTGTGCCCAATGTAGATGGGCTTTGTGAGTTGATTCTTGAGGAGGCCCATAGTTTGTGGTATTCCATTCATCCGGGTGCCGCCAAGATATATCAGGACTTGAGACAGCATTATTGGTGGAGAAGAATTAAGAAGGATATAGTTGCATATGTGGCTCGGTGTCTGAATTGGCAGCAAGTAAGTACGAGCATCAGAGGCCTGGCGGTTTGTTTCAGAAGCTTGAGATTCCTGAGTGGAAGTGGGAGTGTATTACTATGGATTTTTTTGTTGGGTTCCCACGGACTTCGAAAATAGTCGACGTCGTATGGGTCATTGTGGACAGATTGACCAAGTGAGCACATTTTATTCCAGTAGTAGTTACCTATTCTTCAAAGCGGTTGGCTGAGATATGTATCCATGAGATAGTCCTCTTCATGGTGTGCCGGTGTCCATCATTTCTGATCAGGGTACACAATTCATATCGCACTTCTAGAGCACCTGCGTTATGGATTTCGGGGTTTCTTGCGATCAGTTCTTGCCGCTTGAGTTTGCCTACAACGACAGCTACCAATCGAGTATTCTGATGGCTCCCTATGAGGCATTATATGGGAGGCGGTGTCGTTCACCAGTTGGTTGGTTTGAGCCAGGAGAGGCTCGGTTGTTGGGTACCGATTTGATTCAGGATACCTTGGAAAAGGTCAAGATGATTCAGGATCAACTTCGCACAGCTCAGTCTAGGCAAAAAAGTTATGCCGATCGAAGATTTCGTGATGTTGCATTCATGGTTGCAGAGAGGGTATTGCTTCGGGTTTCACCCATGAAGGGTGTGATGAGGTTTTGAAAGAAGGGCAAGTTGAGCCCTAGGTATATCGGACCCTTTGAGATTATTGAGAGAGTGGGTGAGGTGGCCTACAAGCTTGCATTGCCACATAGTTTATCAGCAGTCCACCCGGTGTTCCATGTCTCCATGCTCCGGAAGTATCACGGTGATCCGTCCCATGCATTAGATTTCAGCTCAGTCCAATTGGATAAGGATTTGACTTATGAGGAGGAGTCGGTGGCCATTCTAGCTCCGAAGGTCCGAAAGTTGAGGTCTAAGAGTTATCCTTTAGTTTGAGTGCAGTGGATAGGTCAGCTGATCGATGCAACCACATGGGAGTCTGAGTCCGACATGCATAGTATGTACCCACACCTTTTCACCAGTCCAAATACCTTTCTATGTCCGTTAAAAGAAGAACGTTTGTTTTAGAGGTGGAGAAAGTGATGACCCGATAGGTCATTTTGAGTTTTAGCCTTTATTTCTATGTTCCAAGACCTTGATTAGATCCATTTAGTGTTCCTTGATTTGCGTGCATATTCCATGTCTTGTTCCGGAAAGTCTTTATGTGAAAAGTTTAAGAAAATGTGAATTTTTGTATTAAAAATAATTTGAGTTGACTACGATCAACATTTTATATAAACGGACCCGAATCAGTATTTTAACGGTCCCGGTGGGTCCGTATCATGATTTGAGACTTGGGCGTATGTCCGGAATTGAATTCGGAAGTCCCTAACTTAATTTAATGTGATTTGTTGAAAACTAGTAATTTGAAGGTTTAAAGAATTCCTAAGTTTGACTGTAGATTGACTTTGTTGCTACCGGATTTGGATTTCAGTTCCGGAACTTGGTATAGGTCTATTTTACTATTTATCACTTGTCTGCAAAATTTGGTACAAAACGGAGTTGATTTGACGTGATTCAGATGTTCGGTTGTAAATCTGAAAGTTCTTGAGTTCCATTAAAAATTTCATACATTTTGATATCTGATTCATTGTTCTAGGTGTTATTTTGGTAAGTTGATTGTGCGAGCGCGTTCGTATGATGTTATTACACTTGTATGCATGTTTGGTTTAGAGCCCGAGGGGCTCAGGTGAGTTTTGGATAGGCTACAGACCATTTCGGGCTTAAGAGATTGCTGGTTTTCAGTGGTTTCTAGTGCTTTGTTCTTCGCGATCATGAAGCCACTCTCGCGATTGTGAAGGGTAACTTGGGCTGGGGCAGATTTTTCCTATGCGAACTCGAGGATGAGGTCGCGAATGCGAAGCAGTGGTGGGGGTTTACCGTTCTCGAACGCAACAAAAACCACGCGAACGCGATGGGTAATGGGTTTGGGAGGGGATCTGTTGGCTGTTCTACGCGAACGCGAACCTTGGATCATGAACGCGAAGGCCAGGGGGGAAGGGCCATCACGAACGCGAAGAACATCTCGCGAACGCGAAGGCCAGTTAGGCCGCAGTGCTTTGCGGTCACGTCAGGTCCTTCGCAAACGTGAAGAAGACCTGACACCAGTGATTTAAAACTTCCAACAGTTGGGATTTATTCAATTTTTCACCATTTCAAAGTTTGAGCTCGGCCTAGAGGCGATATAAAAGAGAAATTTCATCCCAACTTCATAGGTTAGTAGATTTTAACTCATTTTTTTCATTTTCATCAACACCCATTGATTTCTAATCTTTAATCCATGCTTTATCATGGTAGAAATTAGGGATTAAGGTAGAAATTAGGGATTTCAAGAAATTGAGATTTAGACCTCAAATTGAGGTTGAATTTCAAAATTAATCACATAACCGAGCTTGGGGGTAAAAGGGTAATCAGGTTTTAGTCCGAATCTCCGGTTTTGACCAAGCGGGCACTTTTGTTGACTTTTTTCAAAATTATTAAGGATTGAATCTTTTTCACTCATGCATAGTTACCAAAGCTTATTTTGAATTATTTGAATTATATTTGGTTAGATTTGATTGGTTTGGAGGTGAATTTTAGAGGATAGGCCTCGGTTGAGCTTTGAGGGAAGTGTTGAATCTAAATTTGAATTGAGGGAATTAGGGATTTTTGAATTATGTGTTATGTGGAATATGCGAGAAAACAACGTATACGCGAGGTGACGAGTGTATATACGCCGTTAAGATATTTGTTTTCATGTTTCTCGTTATTTCGTAGTTTAGCTTATCCCATGACTTAATTGTTACATGCATTATTTGACTTCTGCCATAATTTTTATTTGCCATTTAATGTTCTTGTATTAAGTTTTTCGTCCCTTCCATGTCTCCATACCTATTTGCTACTTGCCTTTAATTTTTTTACTTGCACACCTTGATTCTCACATGCTTTACTTGTCCTATTATTTTTGTAATATTTGTGAATCCTTTGATTATTACGTGGTTCCTTTGTTGCCTTGCACTCATACTCTTTTATGTAGAAGTTCTTGTAAATTGAGTTATTGGATTGTTTATGTTTATTGAAATTATTTATGGATCGGGTTGCACGCCGCAACTGGAATTGAAGGATAATAAATTGAAATGGTAGAATAAGGGAGGATTATGATATTGATTAATGATGATATGGAAGGATCGAGTTGCGCCCCGCAATGGTTTGTGTATGTAATACTTGATATTGATATAGTAGAATAAGAAAGGATTACGATATTGATTAATGATGATATGGTGGGATCGGGTTGCCTTCCGCAACGGATTGTTTACGTTATACTTGATATTGATAAAGGATGTTAGGGTCAGTGTTTTAAAAGGCGTTTTCGAGGCGAGCCCTTGGGCGAGGCGAACCAAAAACGCCCTGAGGTGATGGTGTGGGGCGAAAGTCTCAAGAGGCATACGCCCAGCAATTCAGGGTGTACGCCCGGGCGTTCGGGGCGTACGCCGAGGCGTTCGGGGCATACGCCGAGGCGTTCAGGGCATACGCCCAGGCGTTTGAGGCGCGTTTTTGTAGTGAGGCGTAAGCTCCGGAGACCTTTTCAAATTAAAATAAAATTTGTTGAATAAGTCCTTCATATAATACCCAAATTCTCAAAAGTCAGCTTGTAATTACTCAAAAGTTTTAAAAATGTACTGAAATGTATTAAATTTAAAAGTCAAAACCTTTTGTATTGATTAAAGCCCTAGTTTATGGTCTTTCCCAATTCCTTATCTTGTTCGCTAGTCTACTAATATTTTCCAAAACAACGAATATTCAATTATATTTTTTACAAATACAAAGAGAACTCCATTCTCCTTCGTAGCAGCAAGTTCAAAGTTCAAATTGCAGGTTAGTCATCCTTTTTGTTCCTCCATGTACAAAACTTTATTCTTTTCGACTCAAGTTACTTGTGCTTGTAAGTACCGTATAATAAATTATTTTGACTAGTTTTTTGTGGGGATGGAGCACACACACACACACACACACACACACACACACACACACACACATATATATATATATATATATATATATATATATATATATATATATATATTTTCTTTAATGTTTATGCAATTTTACCTGTTTATAAATATTTATTGTAATCATATTATTTTATAAAATATTAAAAATTAAATACCCATAGGGCTTACGCCTCGCCGAGGCATTATAAAACGCCTCGCCTAACGCCCTTGCCTTTTAAAACACTGGTTACAGTGGGATCGGGTTATGCAATGCAATGGATTGTGGGTGTTGTACTTGTTGTTGTTGTGTTAGTTTCAGCATTTTTATATGAGATTACGAGGTTTGTTATTCTGGGCTTTTTGATAGTGAGGTTTGAGTTCATTGTCATAAATTAACTACTATACTTTCATTTCCTGTTTTCTTTCCCTTGTATTATTATTATTATTATTATTATTATTATTATTATTATTATTATTATTATTATTATTATTATTACTGCGTACAGGTTATTGTAAGTGACCCGCTTTAGCCTCGTTTCTACTTCGTCGAGGATAGGCTCGGCACTTACAGAGTACATATGGTTAGTTGTACTCATACTACACTCTCCACCTTTTGTGCAGATACCAGAGTGTGTCCTAGCAGCTTCCAGTAGCTTTTGCTCGGATTCAGTTGTTGACGGAGACTTGAGGTACAACTGCACAGCGTAAGCATCCCTGAAGTCCCCTTCCCTCTTATTTTTACTGTTTTTCTGATTTTCAAAATTGTATATTTTATTCAGAACATATTTGTAGCACTTTAGATGTGCATGTACTCGTGACACTAGTTTCTGGGTTATGTTTAGACTCGCTATTCAGTATTATTATACTATGCTTCACACTTATATTATTTTTATTGCTAATATCTTGTCATTAATTGTTAAAATCAGTAAATTTTCTGTTCACGTCAGCTTGCTTAGCAAGTAGATGTTAGGCGCCTTCACGGTCCCGAGGATGGGAATTACGAGTCGTGACTGTAAAATATTTGAATGATTTAAGGAACTTTGTCCCTTACTGAAAAGGATGAGGAATATTATTGTGCTTATATATAGAAATACTTATTCTAGCTCTTAAATAGTTGAGAAGAAAGCAAGTCTCGCATCGTTGTCACTTGCTTGGTATTAGATTTGGATTCAGATTCAGTCTAATAATCTGATTGATTAATAAATATTTTGGACTAGATTTATTTCTTTTCTTTTTTTCTTATTTATTTTTCCTTTCTATATTTCGTTAGCTTTTGCGCAAAATTTTAATTTCTGTCACGACCTCAAATTCCCACCTTAGGATGTCGTGATGACACCTAGTCTCTAAGATTAGACAAGCCTAACATACATTGAGAATTTAGCAGAATTAACAACTGAAATGATAAAATAAATTGATAATTGTTATAATGAAAGCAAAACAGTACAACAGTCACAATATCCCCAAAACTGGTAAAACTGAGTCTTAAGATCTATAGAATATACTAAGAATCTCTAATACAATAATGTCTGATAAGAAGATAAATATTAGTAAAGATAATAACAGAAGGTGACTCAAAGGCTTGCGAGCGCAGGCAGGTATATCTTGAAGTCTCCGAAATATCTGGGTCAACTCACTGGCGTCCGGCACGAGCAGAAGTACCTGGATCTGCATAAAAATATGCAGAAGCGTAAGCATGAGTACGCCACATAACGATACCCAGTAAGTATCAAACCTAACCTCAGTAGAATAGTGACGGGGTCACGTCAAGATACCTACTTAGATATAGAAACTAGTGCAAAATATTAATACGATCTAATAACGGGGAAGTAAAGGTAATAAATGACACATATGCAATTTATCAAACCAGTCTAAAAATAGAAATGAAAGCAACGAATAATAACAAAAGGTGAACATATGATAAAAGCAACAATGATCAAATACAGTCAATGTACGAATGAAAGGAATTTAAGGAAAATAAAGCACTAACCGTTCAAATCAATAATCCTTTCCAATTTAGAATGTACAACAAAAATCACACCGAGGTACCACACCTCATATTCATATTTCACAAATTACAATCACAATTTTCCTACTATCAGCGCGTGAGCCTTGCATTTATTTTTAAAATATATTTTCCGAAATATCTACACGTGCTTTAGCCCCCTTATCTCACCGTGTGGCTTCAAGTAATTTCTTTCCTAGCAACACGCATATAAATCCCACCTTATCACACCGCATGCATTTCATTACTCATCCTTATACAATCGCATGCGTATCAACATCACAACATAATAATCAACTCATACCACACGTGCCCATATGCCACAACATTGCCAAATCAACAATACTAATGTTACCACAACACATAGCCCACGCTCAACTATAATATGTACAAGAATCTCAATAACAATAAAATGAACAAGAAATAACTCAACAATGAAAGGTATTCAAATAACCAATAATTTCAACCACAACCATGTTAATATCTTTCAACAACTATAACTTCAACAATTCAATAAATAAGGTACTTCCATGAAATTCCATCTTCAAATTCTAATTCATAACATAAGTTTAACAATCAAAGTGATCACATGAAATAGAAACTAGGATTAAATGCATAAGAATAACTCAGCAATGAAAAGAATAGCATGTAACAATAACTACTAATAAATGCATATAAGGAAAAACTCGACAATGGAAACTAAAACATGTAATAACAACTTCAATTAAAATACACAGGCATAAACTTGACAACGAAATGAACGAGAAATTACTCAACAAGGAAAGGTATTCCAATAATCAATAATTTCAACAACAACTTCAATATGACAGTTAATAACAACTTCAATTAAATGCTTATAAGTAACCTAAGAATCAAAAATCGGTCAATTTTCACTTATAGGTCCGGTTACATACTCGTCACCTCATGTATACCTATTTTACATAATCAAATAGTACAATCAATCCCAATCCTAAGAGGCAATTCCTCCACACAAAGTTAGGCAAGATACTTACCTCAAACAAGCTAAATCAATCCAAAAATAAGCCCTTCCCCCGCAAATCTAGTTCCGAACGGCTCTAATCTAGCCAAAATATCTTAATATAATAAATAAAAGCCAAAGGAAGCGATTCTCGATAATAAAGGTTCGATCTTTAATGAAAATCAAAAATTTAACCTCGAAACCCGACCATGCTGAGAAATATCAGACAGCCATTTAAACACGAGTGACCAAAATTATCCAATTCTGACCTCAAATCGACCTTCAAATCATTTATGTTTTAGAAAAGTTTTTACAAAAATCCACAAATTCTCCTATTCAAATCAAGAACTAAATGATAAACACAAGGATGGAATCATGAAATATAACTAAATCCGAGTCAAAAATACTTACCATAATCCAAATCATGAAAATCCTCTCTAAAATTGCCCAAAATCGAGCTCTCTAACTCAAAACATGAGAAAATGGAAAAACCCTCGAACTATATACAATCTACCAATGAATCCGCTTTTCCGGTCACTTAGTCGCAACTACGATAGCCTCTCAACAACAAAAGTCTCGCATCTGTGAGTTCCAAGCAACTGCCTCCCCACCGCATTTGCGGTTCACAACGCAATCTTGTGCTTCCGCTTCTGCGGACCTTCACGCAGGTGCGATTCAGCTTCGGTGATCGGATAACCGCATATGCGCTCCCTGCCTTTTCTAATAAATGTCTGCACTTGTGCTCGCCTGGTCTCTTCTACAACGCTACATCCACGGCCCTTATCCGCAAGTGCGAATGCATCAGTATGCAGAATCTTTATCAATTGAACACAGTTAGAAAAATGATCTGCAACTCATCCGAAACACACCCGGGGGCATCGGGACCTAGTCCAAACATACCAACAAATCCCAAAACAAGACACAAACCTACTCGAGGCCTCAACTCACATCAAAAAATATCAAAACTATGAATCGCACCTCGATTCAAGCCTAATGAACTAATGACCCAAAATAAAAACTTGCGCCGAACAAGCCTAAACAACTCCGAATGACCTCAAATTTTGCATATAAGTCCCAAATGATACAACGGACCTATATCACTTCTCGGAATCACAATCTGAGCCGGATATTAATAAAGTAAACCATCGGTCAAACCTATTAATCTTTCAAACCTTTACTTTCTAACGTTCGCTAATTCAAGCCAAAACAACCTATAGACCTTCAAATTCACATATAGGCATATGACTAAGTCCAAAAATCACTACATGAAGTTATTGAAACCATCAAAACTCTATTCTAGAGTCGTCTACACACAAGTCAAACTCCGGTAAATTCTTTCGACTTAAGCTTCTAACATTGAGAATAAGTGTTTCAATTCACTCTGAAACTTTCCGAAACCAATCCAACCACCCCGGCAAGTGACATAACCACAACTAAACATAGAAGATGCAATAAATAGGGGAACGAGACTGTAATATAAAAAATGAATGGCTGGGTCATTACATTCTCCCCTTCTTAAACAAACGTTCATCCTCGAATGAGTATAGATACATACCTGAAGTACCGAAAAGGACGGCTATGCATATCCCGTTCGGTCTCCCAAGTAGCCTCCTCGATTGGTTGACCTCTCCACTGAACCTTTACCGAAACAATGTTCTTTAACCTCAACTTCGAGACCTGCCTTTCCAAGATAGCCACCGGCTCCACAACATAAGTCAAATCCTTGTCCAATTGGATTGAGCTAAAATCTAATATATGTTACGGATCACCATAATACTACTGGTACATGGAAACATGGAACGTCGGGTGAACTGCCAATAAGCTGGGTGGCAATGCAAGTTTGTAGGCTACCCCACCAACTCTATGAAGAGTCTCAAAAGGGCCAATATACCGAAAGCTCAACTTGCCCTTCTTCCCGTACCTCATCATATCCTTCATGGGCGAAACTCTGAGCAAATATCTCTCACCTACCATGAATGCCACATCACAAGCCCTCCGATCACCATAACTCTTCAGCATGGACTTTGCCATGCAAATCCGATCCTGAATCATCTTGACTTTCTCCAAGGCATCCCGAACCAAATCAGTACCAAACAACCTAGCCTTACAGGCTCAAACCAACCAATTGGATAATTACACAACCTCCGATATAAGGCCTCATAAGAAGCCATATGAATACTCGATTGGTAGCTATTATTGTAGGATAACTCTGCGAGTGATAGAAACTGATCCCATGAACCCCTAAAATCGATGACACAGGAACATAGCATGTCCTCCAAAATCTGAATAGTGTGCACAGACTGTCCATCCGTCTGAGGATGAAATATTGTACTTAACTCGACCAGCATGTCCAACTCACGATGCATGGCTACCAAAACTGTGATTTGAACTGCGTTCTTCAGTCAGGAATGATGAAAATGGGTATGCCATAAAGACAAATAATCTCCCGGATATAGATCTGAAGAATAGAAAGCTGCCATCGGAATGAAGTGTGCGGACTTAGTCAACTGGTCGACAATAACCCAAATCAAGTCATATTTCTTCAAGGTTCGTGGTAAGACTACTACAAAATCCATCGTGACGCGCTCCCACTTCCACTCCGGTATCTCCAATCTCTAAATTAACCCTTCCGATTTCTGATGCTCATACTTCACCTATTGACAATTCAAGCACCGGGAGACATAAGCAACAATATCATTATTCATTCTCCGCCACCAATAGTGCTATTTCTAGTCACGATACATCTTCGTGAAACCTGAGTAAAAGGAATAGAGCGAGCTGTGAGCCTCCTCAAGGATCAGATCTCTCAACTCATCAAAATTTGGAACACAAATCCGGCCTTGAAGCTGCATAACACTATCATCACCAATCACAAACTCCTTAGCACCACCCCACTGCACTGTGTCCCTCAAGACCATCAAGTGAGGGTTATCAAACTATCAAGCCTTGATATGATCCAACAGCACTGATTGTGCCACAACACAAGAAAGGATCCGGCTAGGCTCTGAAACATCCAATCTCAGAAACTGGTTGGCCAAAGCCTGAACATCCATTGCTAGTGGCCTCTCTGCTACCCGTAAATATGCCACACCGCCCATATTCTTAGCCGTCCTATTCAATGCATCGGCCACTACATTGGCCCTCCCCAAATGATATATTAGGTGATATCATAGTCCTTTAGCAACTCTAACCACTTCCGATGCCGCAAATTAAGGTCCTTCTGCTTAAACAAGTGTTAGAGACTCTGATAGTCAGCATAGACCTCACAATGAATGCCATATAGATAGTGCCTCCAAATCATCAGTGTGTGAACAATGGTTGTCAACTATAAGTCATGCACAAGGTAATTCTTCTCATGAACCTTCAACTACCAAGACGCATAGGCAATCACCTCACCGTCTTGCATCAACACCGCGCCAAGCTCAATATACGACGCATCATAATACACAATGTAAGATCTCGAACCTATAAGCAACACCAACACTAGGTCTATAGTCAATGCAGTCTTGAGCTTCTAGAAGCTCGCCTCCCACTCGTTGGACCATTAGAAAGCAACACCCTTCTAAGCTAATCTAGTCAAATGAGTAGCGTTGGATGAAAAACCCTCCAGGAAAAGGAAATAATAACTAGACAAACCTAGAAAACTCCGGATCTTAGTAGCTGAAGACGTTCTGGGCCAGTTCTGAATTGCATCCACTTTCTTTGGATCTACCTTGATCCCCTCACCAGACAACACATAACCAAAAGACACCATTGAATCTAACCAATACTCATACTTGGAGAATTTTGCATATAACTTCTTCTCCCTCAAGGTCTAGAGCATGATTCTCAAGTGCTGCTCATGACCCTCCTAACTGCGAGAATTTACCAATATGTCGTCAATGAATATGATAGCGAATGAATTAAGATATGGCTGAAATACGTTCATCAGGTGCATAAATGTTGTTGGAGCATTGGTCAGCCCGAATGACATCACCAAAAACTCATAGTGACCATATCGAGTCCTGAAATTCGTCTTCAAAATGTCTGAATCCTGGATCTTTAGTTGATGATATCTTGACCTCAAATCAATCTTCGAGAACACTCTAATACCCTGGAGCTGGTCAAATAGGTCATCTATGCATGGTAGTGGGTAACTGTTCTTGACTATAACTTTGTTCAGCCTCTTGTAATCAATACACATCCTCAAATAGTCGTCTTTATTCTTCACAAACATAACTGGTGTACCCTAAGACGAGAGACTCTGTCGGAAGAAACCCTTATCAAACCACTCCTGAAGTTGTTCATTCAATTCCTTCAACTCCGCTAGTTCCATATGGTATGGTGGAATAGAAATGGGCTGAGTGCCCGATACCAAGTCAATACCAAAATTGATATCCCTATAAGGTGGTATGGTCGGTAGGTCTGCTGGAAACATATTTGGAAAATCTCTCACTACCGAAACTGGCTCAATGGTAAGAGTATCAGCACTGACATCCCTCACATAGGCTAGATATGCCTCGCACCTTTATCAACTATCCGATGTGCCTTTGTAAAGGACACAACCCTACTAGGAATATAATCTAATGTACCACTCAACTCGAAATGCGGCAACCCTGGCATTACCAATGTCACGGTCTTAGCGTGACAATCCAGAATAGCGTGATAGGGTGACAATCAATCCATGCCCAATATCACGTCGAATTCCACCATATAGAGTAGTAAAAGATCAATTCCGATCTCATAACCCCATATAGTGACCAAACACGATCGATAAACGTGGTCTACAACAATAAAATCTCACACAGGCGTAGACACATATACAGGAGCACTCAAAGAATCTCGAGATACATCCAACCAAGAATCAAAGTAACATGACACATATGAGTACGTGGAACCCGGATCAAATAAAACTAAGGCATCCCTATGATAGACTGGAACAATACCTGTAATAACAACATCTGAAGAAACCTCTTCCATACCTAGAAAAGCATAGAAACGAGCTTGGCCTCTCCCTCTAGGGCAACCTCTACCCGCCTGGCCTCCACCCCTAGCTGGCGGTGCAAGTGGAGCTGCAACTGGAGTAGCACCCATGGCATGTGAACCTTGTGGAATCCTTGGAGCCTGTGTAACCTGTGGAGGTGCACCCCTCCTATATTTGTGATAGTCCCTCACCATATGCCTGATATCACCATACTCGAAACAAGCTCTCTGTTGGTGTGGCTGCTGAAACTGACTCTGGCCTGGTCGACTAGATTGACCACTGAAGGCACTCTTTGCAGGAGGTGCACTGAAGGCACTCTCGAGGCCTCTTGGCCTTCCTATCCTGGCCCTGCATACACTCCATCCTGCGAGCGATCTCCAACACATGCTGAAACGAAGTATCCGTCTCTAAATCTTGAGCCATGTTGAATCTAAGACCATAACTGATCCCCTTGATGAATCTGCGGACTCGCTCTCTAACTATAAAAATCAAAGCAGGTGCATATTAGGACAAGTTTCTCAATCTGATGGCATACTCTGAAACTATCATAGTCTCCTGATGCAGCTGCACAAACTCGGCGCGCCATGCATCTCGGAGGATCTGAGGAACAAACTCCCTGAAAAACATATCTGAAAACTAAGTCCATGTGAGTGGTGCGGCATCAGTTGGCCTATCCTCCTCGTAAGCCTGCCACCACCTATAGGCTGATCCTAACAACTGAAATGTAGTAAAGGCAACTCTGCTCACCTCTACAATGCCCATGATACGGATAGTACAGTGACAGTTGTCCAGCAAACCCTGCGTATCCTCATTGCCACTGTAAGTAGGATGGTCATGCTTCTTAAACCTCTCAAGTCTCCTCTGCTCCTCCTCAGATTCCTCTGGCCTGGCCTCAGACTGAACCGAAATAACGGGCTCTGCTGGTATGACTCATAAAACTCGATAAACCCGGACACACTTCTTTGCAGTATGGGCCGCGGGAGTCTGAGCTCCTTCACCAGCCTGAGATGTAGCTGGTGTAACGGGGATCAATCCCGCATGAGATAAAGCACCAAACATGCTCAAGAAGTATGCTAATGTCTCCTGGAGTGCAGGGGTATTAGCAAGTGTCTCAGGTGCCTGCCCCCAAATTGGAGCTATTGGTGGCTCCTCAGTCGCTGCTCTGGCAGACGCTCTAGCTGCAGCACGTTCCCCTGCTCGGCCTCTACCCCGGTCCACCTCATCTGATCCTGCAATGCGTGTTATCACCATGTGTTAGAGAATAGAAAGACAAAGGTTCAGATTTTGAAATTAACAAATCTTGACGATAAGGAATCAAAGAAGTAAAATTTTGCTAACAGTTCCTTAGCCTCTCGAAGATAAGTACAGACTTCTCCGTACTAAGCAGCAAGACTCCATTAATGATGTTTAAGACTCATAACACCTTTGAAACTAGAGCTCTAATACCAACTTGTCACGACCCCAAATTCTTACCTTAGGATGTCATGATGGCATCTAGTCTCTAAGATTAAGTGAGCCTAACATACACCGAGAATTTAGCAGAATTAAAAACTGAAATGATAAAATAAACTAATAACTATTTTAATGAAACCAAAACAGTACAACAGTCACAATATCTTCAAAACCGATGAAATTGAGTCATAAGCTACACAGAATATACTAAGAATCTCTAATACAATACTGTCTGAAAGAAGATAAACAGTAGTAAAGGTAATAATAGAACGTGACTCCGAGACCCGCGATCATCGACCAAGTATACCTTGAAGTCTCCGAAATACTTAGGTCAGGTCACTGGCATCCAGCACGAGTAGAAGTACCCAGATCTGCAAAAACAAATATGCAGAAGTGTAGCATGAGTACACCACAACAGTACCCAATAAGTATTAAGTCTATCCTCGGTAGAGTAGTGACAAAGTTAAGTCAAGACACCTACTAGACATAGAAACCTGTGCAAAATATTAATATAATCTAATAATAGGGAAGTAAAGGTAATAAATGAAAAATAAGAAATTTATCAAACAAGTCTAACAATGGAAATGAAAGAAACGAATAACAACAAAAAGTGAATATATGATAAAAGCAACAATGATAAAATACAGTCAAAATACGTGTGAAATAAATTTAAGGAAAATAAAGCATTAACCATTCAAATCAACGAACCATTCCAATTTAGAATGAACAACAAGAATACTCTGAGGTACCACACCTCATATTCACATTTTACAAATGACAATCACAATCTTCCTTATATCATCACGTGAGCCTTGTATTTATTTTAAAAATATTTTTTCCAAAATAGCTACATGTATTTTAGCCCCCTTATCTCACCGCATGGCTTCAAGTAATTCCCTTACTACAAACATGCGTACAAATCCTACCTTATCACACCGCATGTATTTCAATACCCACTCTTATACCACTGCATGTGTATCAACATCACAACACAATAATCAACTCGCACCACATGTGCCCATCTGTCACAACATTGGCAAATCAATAATACCAATGTTACCACAACACATAGCCCACGACTCAACCGCAATATGTACAAGAATCTCAATTGAAACAAAATGAACAAGAAATAACTCAACTAGGAAAAGTATTTCAATAACCGACAATTTTAACCACAAACGTATTAATAGCTCTCACCAACTACAACTTCAATAACTCAATAAATAAGGTACTTCCATGAAATGACACCTTCAAATTCTAATGCATAACATAAGTTTAACAATAAAGGTGATAGCATGAAATAGAAACTACGACTAAATGCATGAGAATAACTCAACAATGAAAAGAATAATATGTTACAACGACTACTAATAAATGCATATAAGGAAAAACTCGACAATGGAAACTAGAACATGTAATAACGACTTCAGTTACAACACGTAAGAATAAACTTGACATGAAAGATAGGAAAATTCATAACAACTTCAATTAAATGCTTATAAGTAACCTAAAAGTCTAAAACAGGCCAATTTCCACATATAAGCCCGGGTACATACTCGTCACCTCATATACACGTCATTCACATAATCAAATAGTACAATCAAATCCAATCCTAAGAGGTAGTTCCCCCACACTAAGTTAAGTAAGATACTTACCTCAAACAAGCTAAATCAATTTATAAATTAGCCCTTCCCGTGCAAATCAGACTCTGAACGGCTCGAATCTAACCAAAATAACTTCATAATATAAATAAAAGCCATAGGAAGGGATTCCAGATAATAAAGGTTTGATATTTAATAAAAATCAAAAAGTCAAACCCGGACTTGTACCTCAGAACCCGCCCAAATTCACAAATTTTGAATACCTATTCCGACCTCAAAGGAACCTTCAAATCCTCAATTTAGGTTTTAGAAAAGTTTTTACAAAAATTTTTGATTTCTTCAATTCAAATCACTAATTAAATGATAAAAATAAGGATGGAATCATTAAATATAACCAAATCAGAAACTAAGAACCCTCCAAACTGAGCTCTCTAAAATCAAAAATGCCCTCGAAACTGAGATCTCTAACTCAAAAATACCCTCCAAAATTGCTCAAAACAGAGCTTTCTAACTCAAAACATGATAAATATGGACAAACCTCGAACTATATACAACCTGCCAATGAATCCGCTTTTGTGGTCACTTAATCGCATCTGTGACAGCCTCTTCTGCGGCAAAAGTCTCGTATCTGTGAGTTCCCAGCAACTGCCGACCCACCGCATCTGCGGTCCATAACGCGCTTCTGCGGTTCCACTTCTACGGATCTTCACCGCATGTGCGATGCCGCTTCTACGATCGGATAACTGCATATGCGGTCCCTGCCTTCTCCAATCAATGTCCGCACCTGAGCTCGCACTATCTGCAGGTGCGAAGGCATGAATACTCAGAATCTTCAGCAATTCAACAAGGTTCAAAACACGCCCCGGGCCCCCGGGCCCCCTTTCAAACATACCAACCAATCCCAAAATACGACACGAACCTCCTCCAGGCCTCAAATCATATCTAACAACATCAAAACTACGAATCATACCTCGATTTAAGCCTAATGAACTAATGAACTTTTTTAAATTCAAAACATGCGCCAAACAAGCCTAAACAAGCCTAAACAACTACGAATGATCTCAAACTTTGCATGCAAGTCCCAAATGATACAACGGATTTATACCAACTCTCGGAATCACAATACAAGCTAGATAGCAATAAAGTCAACCCTCGGTCAAACATATCAATCCTCCAAACATTCAACTTTCCAACTTTCGCCAATTCAAGCCAAAACAACCTACAGACCTCCAAATTCACATTCGGGCATACGCATAAGTCTAAAAATCACTACACGAAGCTATTGAAACCATCAAAACTCTATTCTGGAGTCGTCTACACACAAGTCAAATTTCGGTCAACTCTTTCAACTTAAGATTTCAGTCTTGGGACTAAGTGTCCCAATTCATTCTGTAACTTTCCTGAAACCAATCCAACCACCCCGCTAAGTCACATAACCACAAATGAACATAGAAGAGGCAATAAATAGGGATATGAGGCTGCAATATATAAAATGACTGATCGGGTCGTTACAATTCCGCAGACATAACGTTCATTAAATATGAAATTTGAACATTTCTTTTGGCTGTTCCCGTTGGTTTCTAAATACGTACCGATCACACCTTTTCGTTCACCAGCTTTTGGCTATAAATACAGAGGTTTGGCCTCATTTTGAACACATTTAAACACCAAAAATCTGAAAAACTCACCCCTCTCTTTTCTGCATAATTTTTAAAAGAAAAATGTAAGTATCTAGTGTGTGATTTGTTAAGCCATTTGAGTTCGCCGAAATTCTGTAATTTACATTACCGCTATAGCAAAATAGTTTTTCATTTTATTCTGAGATGAATTAATCCATATGTCTTGACCACATTGAAGGGATTAAATTCCTTAACAACACATAAGAAATGGCTCGGAATAATTTTGCATTTTCCGTTCTATGTTCTGCCTTTTCTTATTTTTCTGATTTTGAACACAATTCTTCTAACAGTTGAGTGGGTGCAGTTACGAAAAAAACTAAAATAAATAATGAAAAAAGTAGTATCCAATCCTACATGAAATATATGGTAATAATACTTACACCACCTGTTAATCCTTACGAAACATTATATTTTAAGCAATAAAAAAATAAACATACCAAAGAAACGTTAAAATATACTATTCTCCGTTTCAATTTAGATGACACATTTCGTTTATCGATGATCAAATTAAGTGAAGTTTAACTAATATTTTAAAATATATTTTTTATCATATTGACATGAATGAAGTTGCTATTTATAGTACTTTTCATATAGTTCTTGAATATCAAAATTTTAATTTTAATATATTGAATTGAATTAATTCAATTTAGCTTTAAAATTTAATTAAATTGACTTTCGATAAACGAAATATAAGTATCTAAAATGAATCAGGAGGATTAGCTTTTTATATTAATATACATGGGTGTGTACTATCTACTTAGTGCGGAATTCAAAAAAAACAAATACAATATAAAAATTGTTGAACTGCAAAGCTCTATTTCGTTGGGGTGTGCGGGGTTGGGTTGGACGTGAGCCTATCACCTAGTCTAGCACTTTTCCAAAGAGTATTGATGAAATACCTAGTGCTCAGCCACAACTTAAACAAGTAAAAATGGAATTTTATCTGCCTTTCTCTTCGTATTAGGCATTCTAAATTTGTCTGGTCTCTTTATCCATTAGTGATTTTCTTTCAACGTCGCATAATAAATTACTGCCATGACAACTGAGCTATTCATTAAATGTAAATTTCAAACATTTTCTGTTCAATCATTAATTATAAATTAAAAAAATACTGCTACATGACATGTGTTATACTATAAATTAAAGGTGACAAGGGGTCGGGCCGTTCCGGACCTGTCTTGGCAAAAAACAACCCGGCCAGTCTCGATACCGTTCCGGTTACCGGGCTGCATATACTGGTCTTAACCAGTCCTGGTCCCATCCGTTTAAAATGTGGACCGGAACATTCTACAAGAAAAAGGGCCTTTAGCAAGGAGAAATTCGCTCGCTAAAGGTTTAATTCCAGTCGTTATTGGTCAATTACTAGAAAAACTTCAGTCGTCCCTGATTGCTAAAAGCCCCGGTGTTAAAAGTACATGACCGGATTCTTATCTGGTCGTAAAAATTCCTTAGGGAGAGCAAGAAATCCGCTCGTTATACCTCCTTTTAGTGACTGGATATTCCCTTCGCTAATTGTGATTTCTCTGTTGTTAAAAAACTTCAATGACGACAACTAATTCGGTCATTATATGTTTAAATTTCCCTTCGTTAAAACATAATTTTTTTTTCTTTATGATTACCAAATTAAAATAACTATATGCTTCCACACACATATCGTTAAAACATAATTTTTTTTTCCTTATGATTACCAAATTAAAATAACTATATGCTTCCTCCCCCCCCCTCCCCCCACACACACATATATATACACACACACATATATTTGTAACGATCCGGCCGGTCATTGTGAGTATTTTAGCCTTGTTTCCCTATTTATTGCCTCCTCTATGTTGTATTATGGTTATTTGACTTGCCGAGGATGTTTGGTTTTGGTTTCGGGTGAGTTTTGGAGTGAAATTGGACACATAGTCACTAAGTTGGAGTCATAAGTTGAAAGGGTTTACCGTAGTTTGACTTTTGTGTAGACGACTCCGGAATGGATTTTTAACGATTTCAATACCTCTGTATGATGATTTTGGTCTTAGGAGCATGTCCGGATGTTGATTTGGAGGTCCCTAGGTAGTTTCGGCTTGAAATAGAAAGTTAGGAAGTTAAAAGTTTGGAAGGTTGAGAAATTTGACCGGGAGTTGACTTTATTAATATCGGAGTCGGATTCTGATTCCAAAAGTTGGAATAGGCACTACTAGAAATTCACTAAAAACAGACCAAAAATACCGACCAACGTTGGTCGGTTATGGCAAATTACCGACCAAAACGCGACCATTACGGTGCGGACGGTGTTTTGATGGTCGGAATAGCTTACCGACCAAAGTTGGTCGGAAATTACCGACCAACTTTGGTCGGTATATTAAAACGACCATCTGACAAGTTTAATTACTTACCGACCAACTTTGGTCGGAAATATATTTTATTAATTTAATTTTACCGACCAAAGTTGGTCGGTTTAACTAAATTATATTTTTTTATTAATTATTAAAATTAAAAAAAAACCGACCAACTTTGGTCGGTAATTGAAAATATATATTTTTTAAAACTAATTAAAATTAAACATTACCGATCAAATATGGTCGGTAATCTCAACAATGCAAGCAAAATACCGACCAAAGTTGGATGGTAGTGTTGAATTCTGGGAATTCAATGTTCATTAACCGACCAACTTTGGTCGGTATTTTGGAATAATTTATTTTTTTTAATTAAAAACCAACCAACGTTGGTCGGTTTTTAATAAAAAAGCATTGGTCGGTTTTTCTGGGATTAATTTTGGCATAAAATGCTTGTTTTAGCAGCTAAACCACCTGCCAGCATACCAATACAACAACACAACAACAACAACAACAACAACAACAACAACAATAACAAAAAGACAACAATAACAACACAACAACAATAACAACAACAACAACAACAACACAACAACAACAACCAAAACATTCAATAAATACTTTAAAACTAACAAATTAAAGTTCAATTGAACATAAAAATCCAAAACCAAGTTAAAACTAATTACAACTAGTTCAAAACTGGTTCTATTTGTCTAGTTCAAAGTATATAAAAGTCAAGGGGTATTTTGTACAACATCATCATCACCGTCTGATGAACTTTCATCTACAAGACGATATAGAGAACGGTCTTGTGGAGGACGGGAAGCACGATCACGGGGAGGACGGGAGGAACGATCACGAGCAGGGCGGGAGGAACGATCACGTGGAGGTCGACCCTCTGGAGATGACTCACGAGATCGGGGCAACGGAAAAGCTCCACTAGATAGGAGAGTTCTGATCTGAGCTTGCATGCCAAGGAATTGAGCATCTCTAAGCCTTTCTCTTTCCTTGGCCGCTTCTAGCTCTGATGTGAGCTTTGTCACTGTCTCCCGCATAGCGGAGAGGCTCTCCCTATTAAGTTGCTCGCCTTGCGAGGAAGTCCCTATTCCTCGCATTCCACACTTATAGCGATAGAAGTTTTTAGTAGGAAGCCCGTATACCTTCCCCCATTTTGGACCGCCAACAGACTCCAACCATATTCTTTCAGCATCCTCGTCCGAAGGTTGGGTTGGCTCACCCGATTCACCAGCTGGATGACTACGGATGAATTCCTCCACGTTACTTTGGTAGCGACCCTATATTATTTTAAATTAAATCAGTATTTCAAGTTGTTTATAAAAGTAAATTATAATACTTAAATAAAATTAAAAGCTTACATATGCAGTCGAGGCCTGGTCCTCGACCCACCTATCTCGATCCCCCTCTTTCTTCTTCTTCAAAACATGTGTCTCCTTGAATAGCTCATCATGACTCATTGGACGCCCATACTTCTTTTCCTGAAAATAAATTAATTTAGTTAATAAACAGAATAGATATACTTAGAAAAGTAAAATAATTTAAGCAATTACGTACCAATCTCCTTTTTATTGTCCCTAGGCTGATCGCACCTCCAGTGTGCAAGGAGCCTCCCTTCTCGGATGCGCGAGCTTTCTTTCCTTTTTCGCTCCTCTCTAAGAATTCTGCGGTAAGCCATTGCCTTTGCAAATCATTCCACAAATTCTCAAGTAATCAGCCAGGCCTCTTGTTCTTCTTTCTAGCATCCGAGAAAGCATCCGCCAATCTCTTGCGAGCTTTATAATAAAAATTTGTAGCCACTTCCGCGCTATAGCGGTCTTCCCATACACACTTGCTCTGTATTTTAAAAGTTAAATATTAGATGGAAACATCATAAATATAAATTATTAAACTATTTAAAAGAACATTTATACCTTAAATTGATTGAAAATTTGCTCCTTCAGTGAGAATGGGTGGAGGATAAGACATAGGCATCTCTGAAAAGGGTGGACAAGAGGGAGTATTATTTTCTACCCTCCTCTTTCCCTTCCTACCCTTTTCTCGACCCCGAGAACTAGTAGGGTCATTGTTACCTTGACCCTTGCATGCCATCTGCATAATATAATACACATTTAGATTGAAACATATAAGAAACTAGCTATAAAACGAGAGTGCTTTAAAAAACCAACTTTTTAATCCTCATCGACGTATTGTTCTTCGTCCGAGAATTCTTCGTCCTCACTTGTTTGAGCTTCATCAATTGATTCCTCGTCCTCATTTTCTATAATTGTTACTTCATTTATATCAACTTCTTCCAATATGCGTTCAGGATGTTCCAAATCATTTTCTAACTGATCGTCCACTATTTGTTGAATATTGGAGATATCATTTTGATATGCAACATCTAACACATTCTCGACTTCCACCCTACCTACAGGCTTAGTTTTTATTACAACCCACCAATCGGACTTATTCCGCCGCAATGGATAAGGAGCATAATACACTTGCCTAACGTTATGTGCAATTATGAAAGGATCATAGCGATCATACTCCCTCGTATGATTAACCTCAATTATGTTGTATTGGTTGTGTACTCTTGTACCTCTTGTTGGATTTGGGTCAAACCACTTGCATCTAAAGAGTATCAATTTCTTATATGGCCAACCTGTATATTCTAGTTGTAATATTTCTTTGACCACACCATAATAATCAATATCTCCAACTTGGTTGCCATCACCACCTTGAACCCACACCCCGCTGTTGTTGCTATTTTTATTTTTAGAGCAATCCTCTGTATGAAACTTATAACCATTCACTACGTACTTAGACATTGTTGTGACCTGAAGCCCAGGTCCCCAAGATATATCTTTCAAAAATTGATTTACACCATTATTTGGATTATTTACCTACATAGAGTTAAAAAAAGTCATAAGTTAGCACAACTTATGAATCAATTTTTATACATTCACTACATATGTATATATATATATATATATATATATATATATATATATATATATATATATATATATATACACTTACAAACTGTTTGAACCACGTATCAAATCTCGTATATACAGCATCATAGCCAAATTGACCCACGAAGTGACTGTGACATATCAGATATTTTTAGTAGTTGCATCAATATGTAGTCACAGTAAATTTTATATTTTGATAACTAATAAATCAATACTTACTTGAGAAATGGTACAACTTCGGGACATTTTAGCAACACATGAAGTGTAGCTGACTTGTACTCCATATCACTCAAACTTCTCTTTCTAACATCCTTAGAACATCGGCCTGGTTGATTGAATATGGACATTGGTGGATATAATGGATCATTCACACATTCGACCGTGTGCCTATTGGGCCTATTCCTAGAACATGGCACGTTACTCTCAAAATAATAAGAACAAAAATGTGCAGTTTCCTTTGCAAGATAGGCTTCGCATATAGATCCTTCAATCTTATTCCTCTGCTTAACAAATTGTTTGCATTTGCCAATTGTCCTACATAATCTCATGTTAGCCAATAACATTTAAATAAAATAGAATATTACATCAAACTTATAATATTACCTCTCAAAGGGATACATCCCTCCAAGTCGTGCCTCGTGTACAAGGTGTATTGGAAGGTATTCCATCACATCAAAGAAACCACATGGGAATATTTTTTCCATCTTGCTAGAAATTACACGGATGGTCTGGTCCATCCGAAGTAGGTTTTCTTCCCTTAATGTGGTAGAACACAAGTCTTTGAAAAATAAACTAATCTCTGTGATGGGTTTCCAGATTCTTTCAGGCAAACCACAAAATGCAATAGGCACTAAGGTCTCCATGAAAACATGGCAGTCATGACTTTTCAAATGGCTAAATTCCCTACCTCCATATCTACTTTTTTTCCAAGATTCGACGCATAACCCTCAAGCATCTTTAATTTCGTAACCCAATCACAAATTTGTCGTCTTTCCTCCAAAGTGAATGTGTAACTTGCTTTGGGCTTGAACACCTTACCATTGTTTGCTGTCTGCAAGTATAATTCAGGCCGCCTGCAATATTCTTGTAAGTCCATTCTAGCCTTTGGGTTATCTTTTGTCTTACCTTTAACATCCATCACTGTGTTGAACAAATTATCAAAATAATTCTTCTCAATATGCATGACATCAAGGTTGTGTCAGAGAAGATTATCCTTCCAACAAGGCAACTCACAAAATATACTCTGTTTCGTCCAATTATGATTAACACCATATCCGGGGAATCTATAAGGTGGAGCCTCAGTAACTTTACTGAAGTTCTGGACCCTCTCCCAAATTTCCTCACCTGAAAGTATCGGAGGTGGAGAATCATATTCCACTTTATTCTTTTTGAATGCATTTTTCATCCTTCTAAACTCATGATCATCAGGCAAGAATTGACGGTGACAATCAAACCATGATTGCTTTCGGCCATGTTTCAAAGTGAACGCTTTACTATTTTCCATGCAGTAAGGACAAGCTAGCTTCCCAGCAGTCATCCACCCAGACAACATTCCATACGCAGGAAAATCATTAATAGTCCATATTAAATTAGCACGCATATTAAAATTCTGCTTGGTTGATATGTCATATGTTTCAACACCATCATACCACAATTGTTTTAGCTCATCAATCAAAGGTTGCAAATATACATCAATCAAACTTTTCGGATTACGTGGACCGGGGATAATACAATTTAAGAATATATATGGACTAGTCATACACAACTCAGGTGGTAGATTATAAGGTGTAAGAAAGACAGGCCAACATGAATATGGTGTCGCAGATATAGAAAAAGGCGTGAAGCCATCGGCACACAGACCTAACCGAATGTTCCTTGGTTCACTAGCAAAATCTGGATATGTCCTATCAAAGTGCTTCCAAGTTTCTCCATCTGAAGGATGACACATAACACCAGGTGGTCTTCTATTTTCAAAATGCCATCTCATATGAGGAGCAGAACTCATCGACGCATATAACCTCTTTAACCTAGGTATAAGAGGTAAATAATGCATTGCCTTGACAGCGACCATATTCCCGCTGGAAAGCCTCTTGAAACGAGGCTTTTCGCAAAATTTACAACTGTCTAAAGTTGCATCATCTTTATAATATAACATGCAACCATCTTCACAACAATCAATTCTCATTGACGAAAGTCCTAACTTAGAAACCAATCTCTTCGCCTTATAGAAATCACCAGGTAAGTTGATATTAGGGTCAACTAGTTCACTCATAAGGTCAATGAAACAGTCCATGGCTGCTTGAGAAATATTTCAATTAGATTTGATACTTAGTAATCTAACTGCAACAGACAGCTCAGAGTACGGACTTCCTTCACGTAGTGGACGACTAGTTTCCTCTAACTGTTCATAAAAACGTTTTGCGTCATCATTAGGAGTTTGTTCAATATTTTCATTGGGCTCACCCCCAAAAGCATCCGCAACCATATCCTGAATTCTAGAATCAAGATTTGTATTCTCCACCGACCTACTACTTTCACCAACAACCATGTTATGAAATATCCCACGGCTACCATCGATCTCTCCATGATTAGTCCACACAAAGTAATTCTCTATAAACCCCTTCCTATAAAGATGAAGCTTAACTTCCTCCGATTTTTTAAACTTCATACAATCGCACCTGACACAAGGGCACCTAATTACTCCTTCACTTTGGTATGGTGGAAGTGACATTGCATGTCTAATAAAGTCATCAACCCCTTCTACAAAATTCTCCCGCAATCCCCGCCGATTAGGATAATTTCTATTGTACATCCAAGTACGATGTTCCATCTATACAAATAAAACAAGAACAAATTAATTTATTCTACAATTATAAATTAATTATATCTTTTTTAGTTAATTCAAGATAATTATTTTTTTCTAATTACACCAATTTATATCCTAAAAGTTCAATTCATATCCAAAAGGTCCAATTCATATCTTAAAAGTTCAATTCATATCCTAAAAGTTCAATTCACAAGAACAAATCCTAAAAACTAAAATTTCAATTCATATCCTACGAGTTTAAACATAAACTAAATAAACTAAAGAAATTCAACCCATACCCTAAAAGTTCGATTCACAAGAACAAATTAATTTATTCTACAATTATAAATTAATTATATCTTTTTTAGTTAATTCAAGATAATTATTTTTTTCCTAATTACACCAATTTATATCCTAAAAGTTCAATTCATATCCAAAAGGTCCAATTCATATCTTAAAAGTTCAAATCATATCCTAAAAGTTCAATTCACAAGAACAAATCCTAAAAACTAAAATTTCAATTCATATCCTACGAGTTTAAACATAAACTAACTAAACTAAAGAAATTCAACCCATACCCTAAAAGTTCGATTCACAAGAACAAATTAATTTATTCTACAATTATAAATTAATTATATCTTTTTAGTTAATTCAAGATAATTATTTTTTCCTAATTACACCAATTTATATCCTAAAAGTTCAATTCATATCCAAAAGGTCCAATTCATATCTTAAAAGTTCAATTCATATCCTAAAAGTTCAATTCACAAGAACAAATCCTAAAAACTAAAATTTCAATTCATATCCTACGAGTTTAAACATAAACTAACTAAACTAAAGAAATTCAACCCATACCCTAAACTAAACTAATTCATAAATAATTGACTAATTAACAAAACTAATTAGTTAATAAAACTAATTAACAAAACTAATTAAAACAAGGCCTAAACCCTAATCCTCAATAAAATGCAATGTTCAAATAATTGAAACACTAATCAATTGAAATTAATTCATAACTAATTAACAAAACCTGAAAATAATAAATAAATGGGTTGTAATTCAAACCTAGAATTTGTAGGAGATGGAGAAGGAGATCGAGGGGCGGCAGTGGTAGTGGCAGCGGCGACGGCGACGGTGAGGGGACGGCGAAGGAGAGGCTTGGACGGCGAAGGAGAGGCTTGGACGGCGAAGGAGAGGCTTGGTCGGTTTTTTTATTAAAAAAAATTTAAAATCTTTAACCGACCAACGTTGGTCGGTAATTTTAAATATAAATTCTTAAATATTATAAAATATTTTAAATAATAAAATAATTATTAAAATTTTAAAAATTGGATCCAGATTACCGACCAACGTTGGTCGGTACTCCAAAATTTTCTTGTCTGACCAGCTATTGACCAATTTACCAACCAACGATGGTCGGTATTTTGTTTTAAAAAAATGTAAATATTTTTTTTCCCCAGTTTGCGTCCAACCTGGACGGTTTTTGGTCGCAATTTTTGACCGACCAATGTTGGTCGGAAATAGTTGGTCGGTTTTTAGCAGATTTTTAGTAGTGAGGTCCATCGTGTCGTTATGACTTGTGTGCGAAATTTGAGGTTAATCAGAGTTGTTTTGATGTGATTCGGCGTTAGTTTTGGGAGTTGGATGTTCATAGTTTCAATAGGCTTGAATTGGGTTGCGATTCGTAGAAATGATGTTATTTGATGTGATTTTTGACCTCGAGTAGGTCCGTTATATGTTTTGGAAATTGTTGGTATATTCAGATGGGGTCCCGGGGGTCCAGGGTGTGATTCGATCAAGAAGACATGACATTATGAAGCAAAGTTTAATATAAATGCGGAAATAAAGATGATACAAGCCAACACGGCGATAATCACAACAAATCCCCAAGACTAGGTAGTAGTCACGAGGTCTAACTGAATACATGAAAATACCTCAAAATTACAATATTATTTGGATAGAGATTGACAGTACAAATGTAAGGAAAAGACTCCAAGGGACTGCGGCGAATAAAGTAGCTCTACCTTGAATTCTTACGATCAATCTAGCTCTCATAGCCTGGGTTCGCTACCTCCAACACCTGAATTTGCACAAAAATATGCAGAACGGTAGTATAAGTACACCACGATCGGTACCCAGTAAGGCAGTAAGTACCAAAACTAATCTCGGTGGAGTAGTGATGAGGTTCAAGTCAAGACACTCACTAGTCAAATATAACATGTGAAAAATGTCAAAGACCGATAACATGAAGAATACCATAAGGTAATAAATGAATCTCATCAGAATAAGTGATAACAATTTAGAACAGATAAAGGTCCACTCTCGTTGATAAGTCATCAAATTGAATCACACACATATGGCACCTTCTGCCTACATTATCAATCACTCTAGCACGACAGAGACCTCGTTCCACAATAAAAGTCACACCCTCACGACAAAGACCTCCTGCAATAATATAAGTCACACTCGCACAACAAAGACCTCGTGCCACTGCATTTTTCGTACCCGTGTCAATTACCAATAACATGCTCAAGAGTGATTTATCGAGAATTAAATAAAGTAAAGCATGATAACGGTTTTATTTTTACTTCAATCCATTTTGCTACCAACAACTCAACAGAATATGAGATGGCAACTCCACAATGCATCTTGGCAACCAAATTTGCAATTAATAACAGGGACATAAATTAGCACATTGGAAACACCGTAACAAATCACGTAGAATGCATGACACACAGAAGTCATGAACCATTCCAACACAAGAATAATAATAAGAGCCACTCCGATGTGCCACATATCAAAATCACATATCATCCTTATGATGCTGCATGATAGCTTATCTTGCCGCATGTGCATCACAATAAAGCATTTTCCTTTACTTGCACTACGCGCATAAACTCCCTTATATCGCTGCATGCGCATCAATATACACACCACCCTTATGCCTCCATATGCGCATCTCACCACATCATAACAATCAACTGCACTACACGTGCACATATGCCTTAACATCACCACAACAACAATACCAACATCAGAAATTCAACAACAATGTGTTCAATAATCATAACAATAATATAAAGGTACGGGGAATGAACAGCAATAAGAGTTCTTCAAACAACAACAAATTTCAATTCAAGGCATATTAATAGCCTAAGGTATAATCAGGTCAATCACCACACATACGCCCGTGTACACACTTGTCACCTCGTGTATACGTCGTTACATATAATACAAATAATGCAATTAGACCAAATCATAAGGGGAACTTCCCCCATACAAAGTCAAGCAAGATACTTACCTCACATAAGCTAAATCAGCGCTCTAAGAAGCCCCTTCCGTGCAAATCAACCTCTGGACGGCTTGAATCTCCCCAAAATAACTTAATATCATAAATAAAAGCCATAGAAAACGATTTCGAATAATAAAGCTTTGATCTTTAACTAAAATCAAAAGGTCAATCCAAAAAGCCAACCCCGGGACCACATACCAGAACCTGACAATGCTCTTAAATTTAAAACACCCATTCCAATACGAGTCTAAATATATGTGTGTCACTCAAATACGACCTCAAATCGACCCTCAAATCATCAATTTATGTTTTAGAAAAGTTTGTTTTTTACTAATATCCACAATTTCTTCAATTCAATTCAACAACCAATCGTTAAATTCAAGGTTGGAATCATGAAATATAAACAAATCCGAGTAAAAAGTACCTACCGCAATCCAAGCAGTGAAAATCCCCTCCAAAATCACCCAAAACCGAGCTCGAAATCTAAAATTATGAAAAAATGAACTCAAAGTCCGAAAACAAATCTCTGATATCTCTGTTTCAAGTGTACCCTTCGTGATCACGGGACCCACTTCGCGATTGCGAAGCACTGAATGAACACTGACCAGAAAAATACTAAGCGTTCGAGGCCCCAGGCTCGCGATCGCGATGAACAACTCAGCCAAGCCTCCATGATCACGGTAGAGAACAGAACACGCGAACGTGAAAGCAACAACACCAACTCTTAGCTCCTCTTCGCGAATGAAGCTGGCTTCACGCGAACCCGGAGAGCAATCTCCTCTAGTCCAATTTTCTTCTCTGCAAATGCGATGGTTCCTCTGCGAACGCGATGAACTATCAATCCCATTGACCAAATACTCTATGCAATCTCGACTCTGCTACTGCGATCGTGAAGCTCTACTAGAGCACCAGAAAACCAGCATCACATGCAAACTACGAAATGGTCCGAAACAAATCTGAAACACACCCAGCCCTTTGGGACACCTTCCAAACATGCTAACAAGTTCCAAAATATAACATGGACCTACTCGAGGCTACAAATGATACATAATGACGTCTAAATCGTGAATCGCATCTCAAATAAAGCTTAATGAACTATTTCAAATTTCTAAATTCCAACCTCATGCCGAACATGTCTAAACAACTCGGAATCGCCTCAATTTTTTCACATAAGGTCCATATGACATAACGAACCTATTCCAACTCCCCGAACAACAATCCAAACCCGATAGCATAAAAGTCAACTCCCGGTCAAACTTATGAACTTTTCCGGCCTTCAAATTGCCAACCTTCGCCAATTAGAGCCAAAACCTTTTAGAAATATCTAAATGCAAATCAGGGCACACACCCAAGTCAAAAATCACCATCCGGACCTAACGGAACCGTAAACAAACTCTGATCTGAGGTCAAATACACAAAAGTCAAACTTGGTCAACTCTTCTAACTTAAAGCTTCTAAATTGAGAATCATTCCTCCATGTCAATATCGAACAAATCGAAAACCAAAACCGACCGTACAACAGGTCATAATACATCATATGAAGCTACTCATGACCTCAAACCACCGAACTGAATGCAGATTCTCAAAATGACCGATCGGGTCGTTACATTCTCCCTCACTTAAACATACATTCGTCCTCGAACGTGCCAAGAGTCATTCCAATGTAATCAAATCTCTGCATAAGCTCATCATACACTCACTAATGGGTGACCCCACATCATCAGCAACTAGAAAATCCCACCAACACAATCTCGACCGATGATTCTACCTTCAACCTTAACCAACAAGCTTCAGAACCAAATTTCAATGTCCACAACTCCTTCTAAGAAGTCGATTCTTGCATACACACACTGTACCCATCTCAATCAACTGCAAGAATTCATAAAATATATTCACAAGACATAACCACACAACATACCCAACGCTAATATGCCCATAATAATACCTCTGACCATAATAGCTACTCATCACCCAATCTGGTACCGGCGATCATACCATTTATCAAATAAAACCCCATTCTGAACCTTCGTACACTGCCAAGCATGAAAGAAACATGTAGAATCTCATAACCACTCATCGGATCAACAAGTCATGGGACTCGTATGTCCGACAAGAATCATAGACAAAATCGAAGTTGATTAACGAGATTCTCATCCCAACATGCCTTATCCAAGTCCGATTATGCAAATTACGGGTTCAATAACCTCATCTCACTCGGTAAAAGATGCTCGACAAACATGCCACACCCAATTCCACCTAGAGTCACATATAACTCAATCCGCACCTAGCAAGTAACAACTCAAATATAACTAACGAAGAAAGATAACTGATAGAGAGAACCACCCAACAAATTCAATAACTAGCACCACAAGACACAATGCTATGATCTCATCTCACAAGAGAGAAGCAAAACACACAAAGTGAGCACAAATATCATTTCCCAACATAACTCTATTGCGGTGCGTGACTCGATCCAAACTTACTGATCTAAATAAAATACCCATCGAGCCATAATACTAACAATCAACAAACACATGTGTATCAACAACAACCCCACGAAATGCACGACCATAACCATGGAGAAACGGATAGCACGACATACCCTAAACTAGAAAACTATAGCCAAGGCGCAATCAATCATTTAGCGCCCCAAGTACCATCTCACTCAAATTTTGCCACAAAGCCCAAACAAAAACGCATCATACTTGTAAATAGCCAACAATGTCGTAACTCATCATAGTATAGAAGAGTAACACATGAATCACATCAGAACACGAATAAGATCAACTCTAACTAATGTCACACTCCTGAACACTCATTGTGCAAAGTAAACAAACCCGATCTAATGTAGAATATACATTCTCACTAGGCCTACCAGTGGCCTCCAAATCAATTCTAATCTTCCTGAAATGGGTAGACAACCTCCGAAAAGTCCACATTAACCTATTCATAGCACATATATTCAGTTGTCAACCTCTTAATAGACCTTCCACTTGACCCCATCCAAGAGAGAAACCATAACACACAATATACTCCTCATGCCGGTAGCAGACATCCGTCCCAATCCATGGTCGACACTATTAAGAGCTCTTCAAAAATCATACGCACATAATCAAGCAATCGAAACTGGATCCCCCTAACTCAACCAAGTCATGCAGGCCACTGAACCCAAGAGTATTGCCACAAAACACCGATAAAGCATCACCACACTAAAGAAATCAATCACCCTCATTACTATGCTGACCCAAATCACCACTAAGCTGACCCATTTCTTCGAATTCTCCTGGATTGGCCTTCAAGTTAACACTTCTTCTTGCCAGTACACTACGATCCTAAACCAAATCTCATGACAAGTGATCCTAGCATGAACCACGTCGTCTGAAAGCCCATAAACTAATGTGTTCCCTATAAAGCACCCAATAATGTGGTAATCAAGATACCCACTCTAAAGAGACCTACTATGAATCTAAAGCTATTTCTTTAACCTCTCTATTACCAAAATGTAGAATCACTAATGATACAGGAATACCGCAAGTCTGAACACTATCCAATGCAAATGTTAGATCTTAGGTATGTACAAATCTGGGAGATACACAAATACCACATACGAACCTTGAACTCATTAGAACCTTCTCTAGAGTTATTCACTTTACTCAAATCCCCAAATACACCGGCAATACGAGCCAAATGACTGGTACTCCATTAGCACAGAATCACCTCAAGAAGTAACCCCCATCTTTAAGAAACCATTGAATCCCTACTCCATGCACACTACATCTACCCCAAATGATAACTTGAATCATTCTAAGATTTCCATATATCCATAAAGTGTAATATATCATGCATCCAGAAATTTTCTTACTCGGGTCATCCTTGAAACCAACCTCTTCAAGACATAACCGATCCACAATTATGCCTCATTCTAACACTAATATAACACATGACCATGCAATCTGATTGATGATAGTAGACTCCCCCCACATGGCTCGAAGCTATAGAACATAACACCCCGACAACCCACAATACCCTTATTCCATCACTACTATAATCTCGTACTATAATTCAACTAAATCCTTCATACTCTCATGTGGCTCTAATCATAAAATACATCAAATCACCCGCTAAATGTATATCCATCCTCGTGACGATCATGAAACCTTCCTCAAGCAATTCGAACTCAAATTGCAGCCCATATGCATCCCGCTGGTAGAAGGAAAACTCTTTACATAAACATCATAGGGATCACACAACCTAAGAACATCGCGCAGGAGACAACCCACATGCTTAGCCTCAAACTGACATCTCTCTACGCCCTATCATGGTCACAACCACAATGCAATTACTTAATCTTCCCGTATCTAAACTCGTCAACAAAATGTAAGAACCTATTTCATTCCACAAATGAACAACAAGAAAGATTCCATCAACATGCTCATAACTCGAGACTGTATAACACATTAAGACAGAAATCAATCATCCATAATCCTTTTGCATCCCAAAAAAAATTCTCCTTGTCACATCCAGGCTATCTAAACACATTCGCAGGCACATCATATTCATCATATAGTTATCCAAACACTCACTAAGACATCGATCACACTCTCAGGGGCACTACCCGACATATGAGTCTGAAAGCTCATAGTCATGCCACTGAAACCACCGAGTCCAAATTACGATCTAAACCTGGCCTCAAGTCTTCCAGACTGGCCTATCTCCACAACACTGAGAACACATCTCACCCATGACATCACAAGCCGTCAATGTACATCCTATATCGAATGTTCAACATAATGTATGCATGGATTAAAGGAACTCAAAGCGACACGCTTCAAGCTGAATCAATGCCGCACGATAAATAATGAAAGATGGGAAGTTTTTTGCATGCCTTGTAGCCTCTCGAAGATCGGTATGGGTGTTATCATACCAATCTGAAAGACTCTACTAGACACTTACTCATGACTCGTAGAACCTATGAATCTAGAGCTTTGATACCAACTTATCACGACCCAAAATCCCACCTTAAGGATCATGATGGCACCTAGTTTCTAAAACTAGGTAAGCCGATAACTTACAATAGTTAAACCAATAAGACATAATATTATGAAGCAAAGTTTAACATAAATGCATAAATAAAGGTGATACAAGCCAACACGACGATAATCACAACAAATCCCCTAGATTAGGTAGTACAGAGTCACGAGCTCTAACTGAATACAAGAAAATACCTCAAAATTACAATACTCTTTGGATAGAGAATTGACAGTATAAATGTAAGGAAAGGACTCTGGGGGACTATTATGAACAAAGCAACTATACAATGAATCCTTGCGATCAAAGAAGCTCTCACATCCTGGGTCCGCTACCTCCAACACCTGGATCTGCACAAAAATATGCAGTGTAGTATGAGCGTATCACGGTCGGTACCCAGTAAGTATCAAGACTAACCTCGGTAGAGTAGTGATGAGGTTCAAGTCAAAACACTCACTAGTCAAATATAACCTGTGCTAAATTTCAAAAACCTACAGTAGGAAGAATAACATAAGATAATAACTAAATCTCATCAGAATAAGTGATAATAATTTAGAACATATAAAGGTCTCGTCTCGATGATAAGTCATCAAATTGAATCACACAAATATGGCACCTTGTGCCCACATTATCAATCACCGTCCCACGGCAAATACTTCGTCCCACAACAAAAGTCACACCCGCACAACGAAGATCTCGTGCCACCACATATGTTGTACCCATGTCAGTTATCAATAACATGCTCAAGACGGATTTATCGAGAATCAAATAAAGTAAAGCATGATAACGATTTCCTTTTTACTTTAATCCATGATGTTACCAACAACTCAACAGAATATGAGATGACAACTCCACGTAGGTCAATGCATCTTGTCAACCAAATCATCAAGTAATAACAAAGACACAGATTAGCACATTGGAAACAAAGCAACAAATCACATAAAATGCATGACACACAAGAAGTCATAAACCGTTCTAACACAAGAATAACAACAAGAGCCACTCTGATGTGTGACATATCAAAATCACAAATCACCCTTATGATGCCGTGTGAGCTTCGCATTTTTAAAATATTTTTCTGAAATAGCTTCACGTGCATACACTCCCTTATCTTGCCGCGTGTGCATCACAATAAAGTATTGCCCCTTACTTGTACCATGCACATAATCCCCCTTATCTCGCCACATGCGCATCAATATACACACCACCCTTATACCGCCGCATGCGCATCTCATCACTATAAAACAATCAACTGCATCACGCGTGCACATATGACTCAATGTCACCACCACAACAAAACCAGTATCACAACAAGGTATAGCCCACGACTCAACAACAATGTGTTCAAGAATCATAACAATAATATAAGGGTACATGGAATGAAAAACAATAAGATTGTTTCAAGCAACAACAAATTCAAATTCAAGGCATATTAATAGCCTAATATCTAATCCGGTCAAATACCACACATACACCCGTGTATACACTCGTCACCTCGTGTACACATCGTTCCACATAATAAAATTATGCAATTAGATCAAATTATAAGGGGAACATCCTCCCTCCACAAAGTTAGGCAAGATAGTTACCTCAAATAAGCTAAATCAACATTCTAAGAAGCCCCTCTTGTGTAAATCAACATCCAGACGGCTTGAATCTAGCCAAAATAACTTACTTTCATAAATAAAAGCCATAGAAAATGATTTCGTACAGTAAAGCTTCGATCTTTAACTAACAAAAGGTCAACTAAAAAAGTAAATCCCGGGCCCACACCCGAGAACCCAACAAAACTCATAATTTCAAAACACCTATTCCAATACGTTTTGAAATATATGTAGTTTCATCCAAATCAATCCTCAAATCATTAATTTCTGTTTTAGAAAAGTTTTTTTTACTGATGTCCCCAATTTCTTCAATTCAATTCATGAATCAATCACTAAATTCAAGGTTGGAATCATGACACATAAACAAATCCCAGTAAAAATACTCACCACAATCCAAGTAGTGAAAATTCCCTCCAAAATCGCCCAAAATTGAGCTCCAAATCTCAAATTATGAAAAAATGAACTCAAAGTCCGAAAATAAATCTCTTATATCTCTGCTTCAGGTGTACCCTTCGGGATCGCGGGACCCACTTCTCGATCGTGAAGTACTTAATGAACATTTCCCAAAAAAACACGACGCGTCTGTGGCCCTAGTCTCGCGATCGCGATGAACAACTCAGCCAAGCCTCCATGATCACGGTAGAGAACACGCGAATGTGAAAGCAACATCACCAACTCCCAGCTCCTCTTCGCGAACACAACTTTCTTCTCGCGAACGTGAATATTTGTCACGACCCAAAATCCAACTAGTCGTGATGGCACCTAACCCAACCCGCTAGGTAAGCCAACTTTCAATTTTCCAATTCCAATAACAATTTTCAAGGCAATTTAAGTGAATAAAGATCTTAATCTTATACATCCCCCAAGAACCGGTAGTACAATTCACGAGCTTCTAAGAATAGAGTATACAAAGCGGAAATGAAATAAATACATAGTCTTTTTGAATAATACATAAACAGGGCTTTTATAAATCTAAGGCTACCCTAAACAAGAGGAAGCTACAACGGGAACGCAGGTACATCTTCAAATCCCGCAACCATCGAGCACAGCAACAACAACAGCCATCATCTGCACGCAATGTGCAGAAGTGTAGTATCAGTACAACCGATCCCATGTACTGAGTAAGTAACAAACCTAGCCTTAGGTTGAAAGTAGTGACGAGCTTGTACAAAGGTCAGAGTCAAACTTCCATAACCAACAATAGTCCATAATAATATTAAACAAGTAATACTAGAAGTATCTCAAAGGATAAATGCTCAGCTAAATCATGACTTCTGAAAATAGTTCTGCCTTTCAAGTACATCAATGAAAACCCAAATCATTTACCGAAGTTACCAAAAATTTGAATAAGTTTGAAAATAGTAATTTTTCCAAAATCCTTTTGAATAATAAATAAAATATCTCATTTTCTTTTCAGATAACCAGTGTAAAACAAATGCATCACTATACTCATCTATCAACATGTGTGAGAAATCATGAATAATGTGATACCATACAACATGAGGAAAACACACCTCTATGCATATATGTCATGTGTGCATGTTAATGCAATGTATCTCAGAGGTTGTACTCATGTACTCGCACTCTCAGAGTACTCAATCTCACGGTCTCGCATTCTCTATCACTACGCTCAGCATACTCAATCACTCAGCGCTATACAATACCTGCTGCGACATGCAGCCCGATCCCTGTTTATAGCCGACTGCGCTCACTAGGGGTATGTACAGACTCATGAGGGGCTCCTATAGCCCAAGCGCTATAAGTACGGACAACTCACGTGCTGCACGGATAACTCACGTGCTGCACGGACAACTCACATGCTATAACATGATATCTGGATCCACACGGCCAACTTACGTGATGCACGGCCAACTCACGTGCAATAGTATAATATATATAAAGCCAACATGTCCTGCTGCGGCGTGCAGCCCGATCCCAAAAAAATATCTTCACAATCAGGCCCTCGGCCTCCCTCAGCCATCAATCTCTCCAGTCTCTCTCTCATGGGCTCACAATGTCATGAGAATAGCCCAAAATGATGATATGATGTATCAATAAATAACAACAGAGACTGGGATATGATATGCAATGAAATGAATATGACTGAGTATAAATTTTCAATTTAAAATAAATAATTCATAACAATATGACCTCTATGGGTCCTAATAATACTGGCACACAGCCTCAACATAATTTTTAATATGCTTTTCAGCTCAATTTCTTTAACTCATAAAACTGCATGGAAAATGCCAAGATCATTTAACTACAAAAGTTCACAGAAACAATCATGTCACAATTTCTATAGTGCACGCCCACACGCCCGTCACCTAGCATGTGCGTCACCTCCCAACAATTCACGAAATACATATATTCAGGGTTTAAACCCTCAACTCCAAGATTAGAAGAGTTACTTACCTCGAACAAGCCGAATTCAATGTCGAGCAAGCTAAACAATGCTCTAGAAATCTCATTATGCATGTATCAACTCCCGAACGGCTCAAATCTACCACAATTAATTTGATTAAGTCCACACAATTTATAGGAATTAATTCCATATCAAAATGCTAATATTTTCCATAAAATCCGAAATTATGCCCCAAAAAGCACCCGTAGGGCCCACGTCTCGAAATTCAATGAAACTCACAAAATATGACAACCCGTCCAATTACAAGTTCAACAATACTAATTTTACTCAAATCCGACTCCAAAACGGTATTCAAACTTGAAAAATTCGTTTTGTGACATTATAGAAATTTCCTTCTATTTCTCTTGAAGATTCAATAATCTTACACCAAAAATGAAGATTAATTCATGGAATATAATCACAAGGGAGATAACAACACTTATCCCAAGTTGTTTGAAAAATTTCCTCTCCAATATCGCCCAACCCGATCTCCAAAATTCGAAAATGGGTGAAAATGTCGAACCCTCGAATTTAAGGTTCTGTCCCAGCGATTTTTGCATCTGCAGACAAGGGGTCGCATCTGCAACCTTCACTTCAGCGGGAAAAATCTCGCTTCTGCGAGAACGGCTTGGCCAGCCATAATCGCTTCTGCGATGCCAAGGACCGCACCTGCGGTCGCACTTCTGCGCTCAAAGGTTCGCATCTGCGGACTTGCCTCTCCCTCAACTCTGCATCTGCGGAGCCTCGCTCGCACCTGCGGGCTCGCAGATGCGGTTAACTCCTTCGCACCTGCGCCCTGCACAGGCTAGCCCAGCTCCGCTTCTGCATAAAAAGGGCCGCATCTGCGGCACCGCACCTGCGGCCAATTCCTCGCAGGTGTGATCACACCAGAAGACAGAAATTTTCCAAATTTCTTCTAAGTCCGAATTTGATCAGTTAACCATCTGAAACTCACCCGAGCCCCTCGGGACCCCGTCCGAACATACCAACAAGTTACATAACATAACACGGACCTACTCGAGGCCTCAAATCATATCAACCAACATCAAAATGATGAGTCGCACCTCAAATCAAAATCTATGAACTTTGAACTTTCAAATCTATATCTTATACCGAAATACATCAAATCACGTCCGATTGACCTTAAAGTTTTCACACAAGTCACATTTCACATTACGGACCTATTCAAATTTCCAAAATCGGATTTTGACCTCGATATCAAAAAGTCAACCCCCGGTCAAACTTCCCAAAAATTCATCTTTCGGCATTTCAAGTCTAATTCCACTACGGACCTCCAAATAGTTTTCCGGACACGCTCCTAAGTCCAAAATCACTGTACGGAGCTATTGGAATCATCAAAACTCCATTCCGGGGTCGTTTACACATAAACTTTAAACCTTGGAACTAAGTGTTCCAATTCATTCCAAAACCTTACTGGACCCGAACCAATTACCCCGGCAAGTCACACAACAATTGGAAAGTATAATTTGAGTAGAAAATGGGGAACCGGTGTTGTAATACTCAAACGACCAGCCGGATCGTTACAATATCAATCTCCTCCATTTCAATTTTCTTCTTCACGAATGCGATGATTCCTCCACGAATGCGATGAACTACCAATTCCACTGACCAAATACTCTACGCGATCGCGACTCTACTCTTGCGATCGCGAAGCTAAACTTGAGAACCAGAAACTAAGTATCACACGCAAACTCTGAAATGGTCAGAAACCAATCCGAACACACCTGAACCCCTCAGGACCTCGTACGAACATGCCAACAAGTTTCAAAACATAATACATACCTACTTTAGGCCTCAAATCACACATTATAACTTTAAAACCATGAATCGCACCTCAAGTCAGGCTTAATGAACTAGTTCAAATTTCCAAATTTCAAACTAACGCCGAACATGTCTAAACAACTCGGAATTACCTCAAATTTTGCACACAAGTTCCAAATGATATAATGAACCTATACCAACTCCTAGAACAACAATACAAACCGATAACATCAAAGTCAACTCCCTGTCAAGCATATGAACTTTTCAAACCTTCAAATTGTCAACCTTCTCCAATTTGAGCCAAAACCTTCTAGAAACATCCAAATGTAAATTCGGGCATCTGCCCAAGCCCAAAATTACCATCCAGACCTAACGGAACCATAAAAAACTCTAATCCGAGGTCAGATACACAAAAGTCAAACTTGGTCAACCCTTTTAACTTAAAGTTTCTAAATTGAGAATCATTCCTCAAAGATAATACCGAACTACTCAAAAATCAAAAACAACCATACTCATGACATCAAACTACCAAACTGAATTCAAATACTCAAAATGACCGGTCGGATCGTTACAATTCACTTGAAACTTTTGAATAAAAATATATGAGATTGAGAGTGGCCTTGAGTACGTGGGTCGTTGTGTACATTAGTTCTATTTGGGAATTGTCTGGTTATAAATTTTGGATAACTCGAGTTACAAAAGAACACTTGCAAAATTTAGAAGCAGAGAGTTAGTCAAATGTTTGAACATCAAGACTCTATGTGAATGGTAAAGTGATCTAGGATATGATTTTTGCCTAAAAGCCAATTATTCAACATTCAAGTTCATGGATACACCCTTCCATTATGTATTTGGGAAGGTGAGAAAATGATTTGAGCGGTAACGTAAGAGGTGTAATAAATTAGCCACGTCTAGGCTGTTGGACTTGATGGTGAAATATATTTGCGGAAAGTACTTATATAGTTCTCAGCCCCTAATGCCTTTTGAAGTGATTTGATAGTATTAGTGGTAACGTGATAGTGATGTTATATGTGTGATCGTGGTGCAAAAATGAGTAATTCAAGTGCATTAAGTATAATTATGGTATTTGCACTACGTGATGCAAAACCTGTTAATGATGAGAGTCCGTGAATGAATGCTAGCTTGTGAGAGAAATAAGACTTAAATGTATGGCTATGCACCAATATAGTAAGAGGTTGAGTATAAAATATAGCACATAGTGACATTATTAGCTATTAAAGTAAGGGTAAAACGTGGAGTAGTGAGATTGCCGCACAACAGAAGGAATAGATGGACATTAAATAAAGTTGAGTACTAAAAAAAAATGAAATGACATGACTATTTGTGAGAAAAATAATCAGTTTATACAGTTTTGTTAACATACGTTATGTTTGATCAAGAATATATTTAAGGGAGAAGAGCAACCTGTTATGAGATGATAGAGTATATGAGGATTAACAAAAAGGATTTGAGTACTTAGATCTACCATTTGGTTTTAACTTAAGTAGTGAGTCTTACTATTGGCCCGATTTATCGGATATGTATGGACATGGTTCAGAGTTGCGATACACTTATGAATTTATTATAACTTAGCATGGTTGAGTTGAGGTGATCTTAGGCTTGGATTAGTCGATTTTGTATTTTGTTACACTTGCTTGTCATGAAAGACTGTCAAGTTTTCTATTTCGATTGAGCCTAGTATAAAGGATCCACTTGGTATGCCTCTAGGCAAAGTTGCCTCGTCAATAAGAAGTTCTAGATATGATAAGTATAGAGTATGTGTTGTATATATCTATAACTTGGGGTACTAGAGTTGAGTGACAGACTATTGAAATAATTTAGTTTAAATTTTCAATTCTATCATTAATGAGAAGATTTTATAGCTACACAAATACTATGTACCTCTTTTTGACTTGTTTAGTACCACAAATTTCAAAAGTCTTTATTTTTTCTTAAACTCTGTGCCCAGTCAAATAGGTTCATATAAATTGAAACGGAGGGAGTATTTATTTTACGTCGTAGAATGACGTTGTGGGGTCAAAGGAACCAAAAGAAAAAGCTTCAAGATTTCGGGGTTAAAAGGTCATTAGACCAAATATAACACTTTTGAGGGGCTTAAGTTCTATCGGTTGGGAAAAATTAACTGGTGGATGTATATATAATTGATAGAAGACTTAGAGTGCGATAAATGACAAGTATTTTTTTCTCTACACTTAGATGATCTGTGCCCTCAGTTATATGGTGTTATCTTACATTCAGAATCGAATTGTGATCTGGACACCATGAGTGAAAGATAAAAGAGTTAGATATTCGAATGAACATAACCAAGACTTGTCATGGTTGGTGTGAACATCTGGTGATTTTTTTTTATACATAGTCGAATGCACTAGTTATCATTATGATCTAGATGAACCGAGTATTCAACATTGTTCCTTAGCCTTCCAATTATTATATTTGTTAATGATATGGGGATATTTTCATAGTTGATAAAAACATATATACATCGCTTGAGGAGGGTCCTATAGACATCGAGGTAATATTAATTAAATAATCACATGAGTAAATCATGATTCTTATAGCATGAAATTGTGAGCCTTGTGATGTCTAGTAAAAGGGTGATAGATCGATGGTATCAATCCTGCCAAGGCTAGAGCACATGTGACATAATTATTTTTGTTTGAGCAAGCAAAGTTTATCGGTATGAGAGTCCTGACCTTCTCGGGGGTTAGTCATAAGTTTTTAGAAGTGGGGCGTATTTGATAGTGAATAATGATAGAGTACTATAGCTAAAGAGTTGGATGCATATACAATTGTGGGGGTTGACCTGATGATATTTGTACTCCAAGAGATACAAAGTTTATAAAATTTAGTAAGTTCATGATAAACAAATATGGCTTCGACTAAGATAATTGTAATAATTCTGTATTGATGTAATAAACCATTAAACTTTCTGGAAAAACAGAACAGAGAGTTAGTAATACTTGTTTAACGAAATAAATTCTGGAAAAACAGTATAGGAATAAATCGATCCCACTGAATACACAGTGTGTCAGTCCACTGAATACACAGTGTGTCCTTAAGGAAATTATTCCCCTCAAGTACCCGAGGTGCTCGAATATATCCTCCCAGGATAGAACGATTTAACTCACCAGTGTATTGGTATCAAAAACTCTGATGAACTGCGAACCACTCAATGGTCGTAAAACACACTGGAAAATATTGTGCAGAAGAAGAAGAAGAAGAAGCTCAGAAAATTTCGTAAGGAAAGATTCTGGGATTCAAACTCTATTTATAGAGTTGCTGGCATTGTTTCTGAAAAGGTTTGCAACCTTTCAGAAACAGCCATGGCTGTTGGAAAAGAGGTATTTGAAATATTGCGGGAAAAAATGTATTTAAAATAATCCGGAAAAAAAAAACGGGCCTGACCGAACCGGGTCGCGGGTCATGGGTTATTCCGGATTGAATTTTTCGTTAATTATTTAATTAATTAAATAATTAAAAGGAATTTTGTCCAAAAAGATTAATCAATCAATTGATCTTTGACCAAATCCAAATCCAAATCCAAATCAGAAGCGGAGCGAGCGACGACGACGACGGCGCGAGACTTGCCTTTTTCTTAACTCTTTAAGAGCTAGAAGAAGAGCAATTATTTATATACCCATCAAAAACCTTTTCTTCCTCTGATATGGGACAATGTCCCTTTCCCAAGGGAAACTCAAATATTTTATTTTCCCTCCATTTCTCATTCACCCTCTTTAAGCTACACAAGCTTAAAATCCCAACAATCCCCCACATGAATGGGGAATGGCTATAAAATAAAGGAATGCACGGACGCGTGTGTGTTTTAAATGAAAGAATTAATTGCATCTGGATAAGTAGGTTTTCCTTTGAACTTTCCGTAGTGAACTTATATCGGATATACTCGGTCAATCGGTCGATTTGATATCTTTGAACCATCGAGCTTTGTTGTATACCTAAACAACATAAGTCACACAATCAATCCTTAACCATCTATGGTTTTCACAGTTGTATTCGTTTCAGCCATGAACACCGCCTGGTTTCATGAGTGCTTAGAGAATGGGCATTTACTTTCATTCCCCTTGAAGCGCCTTACACTTCACACTCACATAGGTGATTTCTAAACGTGTAATCCTATAGACACACTATCTGGTCATATCCTGCCAGACTTAGCAAATCATTAAAAAACCTTTAAGCTTTGTTGACTCATCAAAAAGCCTTAATGCTTTACCTCAATTTTTGAACATTGTCTTCATCACGAGAATGGGTTGAGTTATTTGACAATGTTGAACCGTCATTCATAACTTTGTTTGATCTCTTTGAACCTAGCTCGTGGGATATCCAGTCTGCTAGGTAGAGTTACTGTCATGATGACTTGTCTTAGACCTTAACCCAATTCCCTTTGATGATCTTTCAACTGCCTCTCTAGATAGGCCTTTTATAAGTGGATCCGACACGTTATCTCTTGACTTTATGTAGTCAATTGTGATAACACCACTAGAGAGTAGTTGTCTAACGGTATTGTGTCTCCGTCGTATATGACGAGATTTTTCGTTATACATAATGCTCCCTGCCCTGCCTATTGCCGCTTGACTATCACAATGTATACAAATAGGTTCCAAAGATTTGGGCCAAAATGGAATATCTTCCAAGAAATTTCGGAGCCATTCAGCTTCTTCACCGGCCTTATCTAAATCTATGAATTCAGATTCCATTGTAGAACGGGCGATGCACGTTTGTTTGGATGATTTCCAAGACACTGCTCCACCCCCAATTGTGAAAACATATCCACTCGTGGATTTAACTTCAGATGATCCAGTGATCCAATTTGCATCACTATATCCCTCGATCACGGAGGGATATTTGTTATAATGCAAAGCGTAATTTTGGGTATGTTTGAGATACCCCAAAACTCGTTTCATTGCCATCCAATGTATGTGATTGGGATTACTTGTAAACCGACTCAGTTTACTAATAGCACATGCTATATCTGGTCGTGTACAATTCATGATATATATCAAACTTCCCAATACTCTTGCATAATCCAGTTGTGAGTCACTTTCACCTTCATTCTTTTGAAGTGCATAACTCACGTCAATTGGAGTCTTGGCAATTTTGAAATCCAAATACTTGAACTTGTCAAGTACCTTTTCAATGTAGTGAGACTGTGATAATGCTAGACCTTGTGGAGTCTTATGAATTCTGATCCCTAAGATCACATCAGCAACTCCTAAGTTTTTCATATCGAATTTGCTAGCCAACATGCGCTTAGTAGCATTTATATCTGCCATGTTTTTGCTCATTATCAACATGTCATTAACATATAAACAAACAATGACTTCATGACCTGGAGTGTTTTTAATGTAAACACATTTGTCGCACTCGTTGATTTTAAACCCTGCCAACATTGTTTGGTCAAATTTGGCATGCCATTGTTTTGGTGCTTGTTTAAGTCTATAAAGCAACTTAACAAGTTTGCACACTTTCTTTTCTTTACCAGTTACCATAAAACCCTCAGGTTGTTCCATGTAAATCTCTTCCTCTAACTTTCCATTTAAGAAAGCTGTTTTAATATCCATTTGTGGATTTCAAGACCATACACGGCCGCTAGTGCCACTAACACCCTAATAGATGTTATCCTCGTTACTGGTGAGTAAGTGTCAAAGTAATCAAGGCCTTACTTTTGTCTATAACCTTTGACAATAAGTCTTGCCTTATATTTGTCAATAGTGCCATCAGTTTTCACTTTTCATTTAAAGATCCATTTCGAACCTAAAGGCTTATTTCCCGGCGGAAGATCTACCAATTCCCATGTATAGTTATCCAAAATTGATTGAATCTCACTATTGACTGCCTCTTTCCAAAATGCTGAATCAGAAGATGACATAGCTGCTTTAAAAGTTTGAGGCTCATTTTCAAGCAAGAATGTCACAAAATCTGGTCCAAAGGAAGTAGATGTTCTTTGACGTTTGCTACGCCTTGGATCTTCTATACTTGGAGTATTTTCCTTTGGTTCTTCCCGAGGTCGTTTAGGTCTTTCACTTAACGACTCACATTCGGTTTTATACGGATAGATGCTTTCAAAGAATTCAGCATTATCTGACTCCATTACCGTATTAACGTGAATTTTGGGATTATCGGATTTATGAACCAAAAACCGACATAACTGTTTGTAGCATATCCAATGAAAACGCAATCAACAGTTTTTGGTCCGATTTTAACCCTTTTAGGTAAAGGAACTAGTACCTTTGCTAGACACCCCCACACTTTGAACTATTTCAAGTTGAGTTTTCTTCCTTTCCATTTTTCATATGGAATAGATTGTGTTTTGCTGTGGGGTACTCTGTTGAGTATTTAGTTAGCTGTAATGATAGCTTCGCCCCACAAACTCTGCGGTAATCCGAAACTTATTAATAAAGAATTCATCATTTCCTTTAATGTTCGATTTTTCCTTTCCGCAATTCCATTGGATTGAGGTGTGTAAGGTGCAGTAGTTTGATGGATAATTCCATATTCCGAACATATTTCTACAAATAAAAATTCATATTCTCCACCCCTATCACTTCTAATCATTTTGATCTTTTTATTCAATTGATTCTCCACTTCATTCTTGTATTGCTTAAATGCTTCAATTGCTTCATCCTTACTATTAAGCAAATAAACATAACAATATCGAGTGCAGTCGTCAATAAAAGTAATAAAATACTTTTTCCCACCTCGAGATGGTGTCGACTTCATATCACAAATGTCAGTATGAATTAAGTCTAAAGGATTTGAATTCCTTTCAATAGACTTATAAGGATGTTTTACAAACTTAGACTCAATACATATTTGATATTTTGATTTATTACACTCGAATTTAAGCAACACTTCTAAATTAATTAACTTCCGCAAGGTTTTTATAATTTACATGTCCTAAACGAATATACCATAAATTATTTGACTCCAATAAATAAGAAGAAGTTGCAATTTTATTCATACTGTCAACAACCATTATATTTAGTTTGAAGAGGCCCTCGGTGAGGTAGCCCTTTCCAACATACATTTCATTCTTGCTTACAACAACTTTATCAGAAACAAATACACATTTGAATCCATTCTTAACAAGTAAAGAAGTAGAAACTAAATTCTTCCTAATAGTAGGAACATGAAGAACGTTGTTGAGCGTTAACACCTTGCCGGAAGTCATCTTCAGGAATATCTTCCCATAATCTTCAATCTTGGCTGTTGCAGTATTTCCCATGGAAAGCTCTTCTTCGGGACCAGCAGTAGAGTAAGTCACAAATGCTTCCTTGACAGCACAAACATATCGAGTGGCTCCAGAGTCAATCCACTACTCCTTCGGATTTCCAACTAGGTTGCATTCCGAAAGCATTGCACACAGATCATCAATATCATCATTCTTCTCCACTATGTTGGCTTGTCCCTTCTTCTTATACTTTTTCGGGAGACGACAATCAGGGGCTTTGTGACCGGTTTTTCCACAATTGTAGCAGCTGCCCTTGAATTTCTTTTTGTTCTGCTCCTTAGTCTGTCCAGAAGACCTCTTTCTCTTCTTACTTTTTGGAGCAGTCTCCTTAACGATATTAGCTCCCATGATCGTTGAATTTCCACGAGACTTCTTCTCGGCTGTTTTGTTGTCTTCCTCAATCTTGAGACGAATCACAAGATCTTCCAACTTCATTTCTTTGCGCTTGTGCTTAAGATAGTTCTTGAAATCTCTCCACGAAGGAGGCAATTTTTCAATCATTGCAGTCACTTATAATGCTTCATTCACGACCATACCTTCAGCAATAAGGTCATGAAAAATAAGTTGAAGCTCCTGAACTTGGGTTCCAACAGTTTTACTATCTATCATTATATAGTTTAGAAACTCGGCAACCACGAACTTCTTCAAGCATGCATCTTCAGTCTTGTACTTCTTCTCAAGTGCGTCCCATAATTCTTTTGAAGTATTCATCGCACTGTACACATTGTACAAGTCATCCTCTAAAGCGCTTAAGATATAGCCTTTGCAAAGAAAATCTGCCTGCTTCCACGCCTCAACAATCATGAATTTTTCGTTGTCCGGCATGTCCGCAGTAGGCACTGGAGGTTCTTCACTAGTGCATTTCTGCATACCAAGTGTGGTAAGCCAGAAGAACACCCTTTGCTACCATCCTTTGAAGTTGGCTCCGGAAAATTTCCCCGATTTCTCTGCCGGTGGAACAGCAGTCCGGCTTGACGAGGCTATCGTCGTTGCCGCAATAGTCGCAGAAGAATTTCCGTTATCAATTGCCATTTCTCACTATAAACAACAGAAGGGTTCAATTAATGGCAAAATCAGAACAGTAAACAATACTGTTATTAACAAAAATATTATGTATAATAAATAAAACCGAAGTTTTTATATACTGTTTCACAGAAAAACGATGAAGTTTTTATGTTCTTTAAATCGTTTTACGAATTTCAATACTCTGATGAAGTTTTTATATCTTCAAATCAGAATAGTAAAATTCAGAAGGAGTAGAAAATCACACAGGTTTTAATCTCCACACACAAAATACAAAATATAAAAAAAAAAATTCCTTAAAAATGTTATAATTCTGTATTGCTGTAATAAACAATTAAACTTTCTGAAAAAATAAAACAGAGAGTTAGTAATACTTGTTTAACAAAATAAATTCTGAAAAAATAGTATAGGAATAAATCGAGCCCACTGAATACACAGTGTGTCCTTAAGGAAATTATTTTCCTCAAGTACCCGAGGTGCTGGAATATATCCTCCCAGGATAGAACGATTTAACTCACTAATGTATTGGTACCAAAAACTCTAATGAACTGCGAACCACTCAATGGTCGTAAAACACACTGGAAAATATTATGCAGAAGAAGAAGAAGAAGAAGCTCAGAAGATTTCGTAAGGAAAGATTCTGGGATTCAAACTCTATTTATAGAGTTGCTGGCATTGTTTCTGAAAAGGTTTGCAACCTTTCAGAAACAGCCATGGCTGTTGGAAAAGGGGTGTTTGAAATATTGCGGAAAAAAATATATTTAAAATAATCCGAAAAAGAAAACGGGCCTGACCGAATCGGATCGCGGGTCATGGGTTATTCCGGATTGAACAATCTTTGACCGAATCCGAATCCGAAGCCGAGCGACGGCGCGAGGCTTGCCTTTTTCTTAACTCTTTAAGAGCTAGAAGAAGAGCAATTATATATATACCCATCAAAAGTCTTTTCTTCCTCCGATATGGGACAATATCCCTTTCCCAAGGGAAACTCAAATATTTTATTTTTCCTCCATTTCTCATTCACCCTCTTTAAGCTGCACAAGCTTAAAATCCCAACAATAATGAGAGCTAACAATGACATGGGATGATACGAGATATCAAAAATATCGTTTTTCCGTGTTTGAACTATTCATATATTAAATACGAGTGTTAGAGACTCAAGAAATTACAGTAAAGATGGCTAACTCCGAAAGAAAGTGGAAATACACCATTATAAACTTCGTGGTTAGTCTATCATATCTATTGAGAAAGTTATGATCCTTATTTTGATGATCGTGTTAATCTCGTCGAGATCCCCCACCTAATTTAGTCTGAATTACTTTTAAGTCATACTATCCTATAAAGTGATATGTTAGAGAGATAATGCACGAGTTGCCCGTATCTTCATGTGAGATAAGAGTATCAGTGTATGAAATTGTAAGTGACTTTTAAACGCATGTGAGAACCCGTTTGGATGGATTTATTTTAAGTGATTTTTAAGCCAAAATTATTTTTAAGCATTAAGTTAGGAATTTTAGCATTTGACTTTTGGCTTGTTTTTGTCATTTTAGCTAAAAAAAATAAGTGTTTAAAATCACTTATTTGCTTTATCCAAACACTATAAAATGACTTAAAAATTATTTTGGTTTAAAAACACTTAAAATAAACCATTGCAAATGGGTTCTAACTTTAAGATATATTGGTTCCTATGAGATTTTTATCATATCAGATTAGTGGCATTGAAACTTACTTTCTATTCGAAATGCTTGGCTGTATATTATACGTTTTAATATGTTTGCGATTAGACATTATGCTCATGTCGAGAGTCTTCAACTCGAGAAGCAAAACTAGATGAAAATTTGAACTACGAGGAAGGTCTAATATCCAATATTAACAGACAAATGCGACAATTGAGGCAAGGGAAGTTGCTTCAATAAAAATGTTATGGTGCAAACATTCCACGGAGCAAGCTATGTGGGAGTCCTAGGTAGACATGCAAAGCAAGTACCCATAGCTTTTTGAAATGTCAAGTACACTGTTTAATTCGTTCGAGGACGTACGCTTGTTTAAGTGAGAAATAATATAATATTCCGTAGTAACAATCGAAGATATTTAAGAAATTATAAAACAAATATCACTAAAGAAATATTGGTAATAGAAAGTGGGCCGATGGACACATTTAAAACAAAAGTTGAAAAAGGACATTTGAACGCCGTCCATAAGCAGCGTACTCTATTGTGTAGCTTTCATTCTTGACTAATAAAGCGGTGGTCTTTATCTATATTATATTAAAAACATAAAATTCTTTAACGAAATTTCGTTCGGATTTTTTACCCTTTAAAAATAGAGCTAACAGTGGATAAAATAGTCATTTGATTATTTTTCTAATATTTAAAAATAGTCATTTAATTATTTCTCTAATATTTAGGAGTTTGAATAATAAAATTTTTCCTTATTTGAACTGTATTAAATATTCTGACATTTAAAACTTTAAAATCATTAATAGTATACTTTATATAAATTTTACACTTAAATTGTATATAAATAATAAATAAAATGAATAAAGGAGAGAATAAGAACATCAAAGAAAGAGGAAATACGTTTGGCTTAGGATAATATGGAAGTCTCTTTAAATTTCTTTAAAACTTGTATACGTTCTGATTTCTTTGAAACTCTTCTACATTAGAATACTTAAAAATATATAGAAGACTATTCCACTAATAATAGTATTCTATATTAAATTAGTTTTCAAAGCTTTTAAATTAGTAATTACAATTGTTTGGAATATTGAGCATAAATTAATAACAAACTCTAAAATTATCATTTATTCCAACACGATAATTTATGAGATCTTTTAACTTCTCTAGATAGTATTAATTTTAGCTGAATATAATCGAGTTTCTTGAATATAATTATGTCTTTTAAAAGGGCATTTTAATTGTAGACTTTATTATGGTATAAAGTGATTCTTAAAATTTTGAGATTTACAAAGAATTATCATTTCTTTTTTCCGTGGATGATTTTTCACCTAATCGACTTTTTACTATTTGAAACAAAATTGTTATTGAATAAAAATATAATTGCAATTAAATACTTAAAATTTGGTATGAGCTAGCTAATTAGTATTATTTAAATACTAATCTCACTTGAAAAATGATACTTCCAAACTAAATACACACTTCCCGTTCTAACTTCAATCATTCTTTGAGATGCATTTTAAGTTGAATTATTTGACTGGTGATTGAGTATTTTCTTGGAGCAGTTTTATTTTTTATTAGTTATATCTGACCAACATTTATTATTTTCAAGAACATATATTTTTATTTTATATTTCAAAGATAAATTTTAAATAAATTTCTTATTGAGTTAGGTACACGCGCAAAGCGTGTAAACTAAGACTATCTATACTATATTAAAAGTACGAAGGCCTTTAACGAAATGTCGTTCATCCTATTTACCCTTTAAAAATAGAGCTAACACTGGATAAAATAGTCATTTGATTATTTTTCTAATATTTAGAAATAGTTATTTAATTAATTGTCTAAATTTAAGAGTTTGTATAATAAAGTTTTTCCTTATTTGAATTGTATTAAATATTCTGACATTTATAACATTAAAATCATTAATAGTATACCTTATATAAATTTTACACTTAAATTATATATAAATAATAAATAAAATGAATAAAGGAGAGAATAAGAACATTGAAGAAAGAGGAAGTACGTTTGGCTTAGGATAATATTAAATTTCTTTAAAACTTGTATACGTTCTGATTTCTTTGAAACTCTTCTATATTAGAATACTTAAAAATATATAGAAGACTATTCCACCAATAATAGTATTCTATATTAAATTAGTTTTCAAAGCTTTTAAATTAGTAATTACAATTGTTTGGAATATTGAGCATAAATTAATAACAAACTCCAAAATTATCATTTATTCCAACAAGATAATTTATGAGTAACTTCTCTAGATAGTATTAAATTTAGCTGAATATAATCGAGTTTCTTGAATATAATTATGTCTTTTGAAAGGGCATTTTAATTGTAGTTTTTATTATGGTATAAAATGATTCTTAAAATTTTGAGATTTACAAAGAATTATCATTTCTTTTTTCCGTGGATGATTTTTTACCTAATCTACTTTTTACTATTTGAAACAAAATTGTTATTGAATAAAAATATAATTGCAATTAAATACTTAAAATTTTGTATTAGCTAGCTAATTAATATTATTTAAATACTAATCTCACTTGAAAAATGATACTTCCAAACTAAATACACACTTCCCGTTCTAACTTCAGTCATTCTATGAAATGCAATACATTTTAAGTTGAATTATTAGACTAGTGATTGAGTATTTTTGTGGAGCAGTTTTCTTTTTTATTAGTTATATATGACCGACAATCATTATTTTCAAGAACTTATGTTTTTATTTTATATCTCAAAGATAAATTTTAAATAAATTTTTTATTGAGTTAGGTACACGCGCAAAGCGCGTACACTAAGACTATCTATACTATATTAAAAGCACGAAGGCCTTTAACGAAATGTCGTTCGTCCTTTTTACCCTTTAAAAATAGAGCTAACACTGGATAAAATAGTCATTTGATTATTTTTTTAATATTTAAAAATAGTCATTTAGTTAATTCCCTAACATTTAGGAGTTTGTATAATAAAGTTTTTCCTTATTTGAACTGTATTAAATATTCTGACATTTAAAACTTTAAAATCATTAATAGTATACTTTATATAAATTTTACACTTAAATTATATATAAATAATAAATAAAATGAATAAAGGAGAGAATAAGAACATCAAAGAAAGAGGAAATACGTTTGGCTTAGGATAATATGGAAGTCTCTTTAAATTTCTTTAAAACTTGTATACGTTCTGATTTCTTTGAAACTCTTCTACATTAGAATACTTAAAAATATATAGAAGACTATTCCACTAATAATAGTATTCTATATTAAATTAGTTTTCAAAGCTTTTAAATTAGTAATTACAATTGTTTGGAATATTGAGCATAAATTAATAACAAACTCTAAAATTATCATTTATTCCAACACGATAATTTATGAGATCTTTTAACTTCTCTAGATAGTATTAATTTTAGCTGAATATAATCGAGTTTCTTGAATATAATTATGTCTTTTAAGAGGGCATTTTAATTGTAGACTTTATTATGGTATAAAGTGATTCTTAAAATTTTGAGATTTACAAAGAATTATCATTTCTTTTTTCCGTGGATGATTTTTCACCTAATCGACTTTTTACTATTTGAAACAAAATTGTTATTGAATAAAAATATAATTGCAATTAAATACTTAAAATTTGGTATGAGCTAGCTAATTAGTATTATTTAAATACTAATCTCACTTGAAAAATGATACTTCCAAACTAAATACACACTTCCCGTTCTAACTTCAATCATTCTTTGAGATGCATTTTAAGTTGAATTATTTGACTGGTGATTGAGTATTTTCTTGGAGCAGTTTTATTTTTTATTAGTTATATCTGACCAACATTTATTATTTTCAAGAACATATATTTTTATTTTATATTTCAAAGATAAATTTTAAATAAATTTCTTATTGAGTTAGGTACACGCGCAAAGCGCGTAAACTAAGACTATCTATACTATATTAAAATCATGAAGGGCTTTAACGAAATATCGTTCGGCCTATTTATCCTTTAAAAATAGAGCTTACACTCGATAAAATAGTCATTTGATTATTTTTTTAATATTTAAAAATAGTCATTTAATTAATTCTCTAACATTTAGGAGTTTGTATAATAAAGGTTTTCCTTATTTGAACGGTATTAAATATTCCGACATTTAAAACATTAAAATCATTAATAGTATACCTTATATAAATTTTACACTTAGATTATATATAAATAATAAATAAAATGAATAAAGGAGAGAATAAGAACATTAAAGAAAGAGGAAGTACGTTTGTCTTAGGATAATATGGAAGTCTCTTTAAAACTTGTATACGTTCTGATTTCTTTGAAACTCTTCTATATTAGAATAATTAAAAATATATAGAAGACTATTCCACTAATAATAGTACTCTATATTAAATTAGTTTTCAAAGCTTTTAAATTAGTAATTACAATTGTTTGGATTATTGAGCATAAATTAATAACAAACTCCAAAATTATCATTTATTCCAACAATATAATTTATGAGTAACTTCTCTAGATAGTATTAAATTTAGCTTAATATAATCGAGTTTCTTGAATATAATTATGTCTTTTAATAGGGCATTTTAATTGTAGACTTTATTATGGTATAAAGTGATTCTTAAAATTTTGAGATTTACAAAGAATTATCATTTCTTTTGTCCACGGATGATTTTTCACCTAATCGACTTTTTTGTGGAGCAGTTTTCTTTTTTATTAGTTATATATGACCGACAATCATTATTTTCAAGAACTTATGTTTTTATTTTATATCTCAAAGATAAATTTTAAATAAATTTTTTATTGAGTTAGGTACACGCGCAAAGCGCGTACACTAAGACTATCTATACTATATTAAAAGCACGAAGGCCTTTAACGAAATGTCGTTCGTCCTTTTTACCCTTTAAAAATAGAGCTAACACTGGATAAAATAGTCATTTGATTATTTTTTTAATATTTAGAAATAGTCATTTAATTAATTCTCTAACATTTAGGAGTTTGTATAATAAAGTTTTTCCTTATTTGAAATGTATTAAAAATTATGACATTTAAAACATTAAAATCATTAATAGTATACCTTATATAAATTTTACACTTAGATTATATATAAATAATAAATAAAATGAATAAAGATGGCTTAGGATAATATGGAAGTCTCTTTAAATTTCTTTAAAACTTGTATACGTTCTGATTTCTTTGAAACTCTTCTGTATTAGTAGAATACTTAAAAATATATAGAAGACTATTCCACTAATAATAGTATTCTATATTAAATTAGTTTTCAAAGCTTTTAAATTAGTAATTACAATTTTTTGGAATATTGAGCATAAATTAATAACAGAATCCAAAATTATCATTTATTCCAACAAGATAATTTATGAGTTACTTCTCTAGATAGTATTAAATTTAGCTGAATATAATCGAGTTTCTTGAATATAATTATGTCTTTTGAAAGGGCATTTTAGTTGTAGTTTTTATTATGGTATAAAGTGATTCTTAAAATTTTGAGATTTACAAAGAATTATCATTTCTTTTGTCCGTGGATGATTTTTTTACCTAATCGACTTTTTACTATTTGAAACAAAATTATTATTGAATAAAAATATAATTGCAATTAAATACTTAAAATTTGGTATGAGCTAGCTAATTAGTATTATTTAAATACTAAACTCACTTGAAAAATGATACTTCCAAACTAAATACTCACTTCCCGTTCTAACTTCAGTGATTCTTTGAGATGCATTTTAAGTTGAATTATTTGACTGGTGATTGAGTATTGTCGTGGAGCAGTTTTATTTTTTATTAGTTATATATGACCAACATTAATTATTTTCAAGAACTTATATTTTTATTTTATATGTCAAAGATAAATTTTAAATAAATTTTTTATTTAGCTAGGTACACGCGCAAAGCGTGCACGTAATTTAACCAGCCCCACAAATGAACAAATTATCCCATACATCAATATTAACATGTGACTGCGTAGGAAATTGGGCATAGAGAATTTAAAGTCGAAAGTGGCATCATCGTCTATTTTGATGTAAGCAAATTGGAGAGATTTGACAGCGAAGATACGTACTTGCTTTGACTATTAATCATTAGGAAAAGAAATATCTTTCAGAATTGAAACTAACCAAATGCTTGGTTTTTTTTTTTTTTTTGTTGTTGCTAAAACGACGAAATATATTAAGCAGAGAGTTTAAAAGGAGCTGTTACAACATGAAATCGATCTTAATGATGCAGTTCCTAATAAGTATTTGCGGTAATTACGGAAAGAAAAAAAAGACACTGTGCCCCAAATTGTGTCTTCATGTTCAGCATAGCCTTCCAACATTTGTGTGTTTGCATAATATGCTAGAACATGCACAACTGAGTTTGCTTCACAATCTATGTGCTTGACTGGTGGCTGGTCCATTGCTTCGAGGAGGAACCTACAGTCATTTAGTAAATTTATGTGAGCGTCATTAGTCCTGTGAGGTTCTATGAGTATTGATAATACCTGAAAATCAGTTTTCACAAAAAGTGGCGTTAAGATTTTAGTGAAGGCCAGCTCCAGTCCCTTCAATAGGGCTGTAAGTTCCGTTTGTAGTGGCGTATTGGCCACAACACGGTTGGAGAACCCCGCTATCCAGTTACCCTAGGAATCTCTGATGATTCCTCCTGCTCCTCCATAGTTGGAGTTTTTCCTGTGTGTAATATTTATGTTGAGTTTATAGATGTTTTGTGGTGGTGGTATCAACCTTACTTGAATTCTTGTGAATTGCTTGTGATTTGTTTTCTGTTTGGTGAGGCATAGGTATTCAATAGCATGGGCAATCGGTATGTTGCTGATGATTATTGTGGAGGTTTTTTTGAAGAGGTTGTTGTTGTGGTGGAGCCAGATATGCTATAGAGTAATGGGTGTGATAATGGATAATGGGACTCGTGTTTGGTTTTGGAGAGTTAGTGAATCAGAGGAATTGCAATGTTCTTTAATCCACATGATAAAATTTGGTGGGTTAAAATCTATATGTAGGGTGATCGAGATAGGGGTGTTGCGTGGACAATGGAGAAAGATGTGTTCTGTGTCTTCCACTAGGTCGCAGTGGGGACAAAGGGTTGATAGAATTATTTTCCTGAAGTAGAACATGGATGTTGTGGGTAGGCGTTTTATGGTTAGTAGCCATAGGAAGTGTTTTAGTTTGTTATAAAAATTGGCTTTCCATATCCAAGAGTGTTCGAAGTCCCTTGATGATTGTGCAGATAGGCAATTTCTAATTTGAGAGTAGACAAACTTTGTGGTGAAGGAGCCGTTAATGGTTGGTTTCCAAAAAGAGTTATGTGCAGCATTTTCGGAGAATGATATGTAGTTGTTGTGGATTAATGATTGGATATTTGCAGGGAGTTCAAAGGATAATCGTCTTAGATCCCAAGAATTTGGTTATAATATATGTGAGAGGTTTGTCCCCAAGTCCGTATGTGTTAGTGAACCTTGTATGAGGGACCTTAGGGGCAGCTGTATGATGATCCAATTATTATTCCACAGGTTGAATTAGGTGCCATTTGCTACATTCCAGGCTAATCCTTTTGCAAAGAAAGGATGAGCTTTTGCAAGGCTTTTCCACACATAGGAGTCGGCTGCATTGATGGTGAAATCTTTGTGTTCTCGTCTTGCTTTTTATTTGTGACATACCACTTGTGCCCATAGGCTGTTGGGGCTATAGTGCATTCGCCATAGAATGATGCAAAGAAGGGCTAGATTTTTGCTCTTAGAATAAAAAAGACCTAGTCCTCCTTCTTGTTTTGGGGATGTCATAGTATCCAGTTTACAAGGTGGACTCTCCTTTTTTTTTTTTGTGTGTGGTTGAACCCCAAAGGAAATTCCTTTGAATATGATCTACATGTTTTCTAGTAGACGTAGGCAGATAGTTGAGTTGCATGGAGTGAGTAGGTATAGCTTCCGGAGCCGACTGGATAAGGGTGGTTCTTCCTGCCTAGGTTAGGACCCAACATGAGATAAATCTTCCCAAAAGAGGACAAAGCTTATGGGCAGAAAAGTAAAGAAAGAGCTATGAAAATTTGAAAGCTAGCCTAATGTGTTACTATAGCAACCAAAGAAAGATTGCTACACTATATTCGGGGTTTTGAGCTATGGTTTCACTCTATGTTGGATTGAGGTTTCACCGATTGGACTAAGGTAATTATTTTACCTTGTTATTTGGGTTTAATACTTTATTACATATAAACATTTACACCAAATATTAATATTAATAGGTAGAATTATGGTTTTAATCCATAAGTCCCTAAATGAGAAATTTAAAGACTTGACTTAGTAAATGATGTCAAAAATCAAAACTAGATTATAGATTTGGACTCTACGACTTATGGGTAATTCGAAAATATTATTGGTTCGGGGATTTGATCATGTTGGCGGGGAGTGACTTTATAGTTGACTCGATTTAACTATTCCAAATAAATATAAAAATGACCCCGACTAGAATAATTGACATTGTTAATAATATTTTGCATAGATTTGGAATATTGGAAGCCGCTTGGTTAGTGTTTTGGTCGTCTCCACGTTGGGGGACTTACTTTTAGTAAGGTAAGTTAGACTTTAAGTTTTGATACTTGATTTTCAAACCCGTTTTGAAAGTATATTTTTTCTTCCTTGTCCATGTGTTGGGACGAGCGTGTGCTTGCCAGAATCGGTGGTCTTTGACCAGCTGCAAATATGTCTTATTTTTTGAAAAAGCTAAAATATTTTCTTAAGTAATTTGTGATGTGACGTAGCCTCGTGCTATGATATTGGGGTGTTAGAAATTATTTTTTCACTGTCATAATATATTTGGGGTATTATGTATGCCGCCGTGATAGATTTGGAGCATTGTGTATACTGTCGTGGACTAGTCGAGGTGTTTGGCTAATTTCCTTCACTGTCGCTTATGACAAGTCCTTAGTATATATTGTGTTAAGATATATAGCGTTGTTATTGAATATTTATTTAGACATTATAGTGTAATTGTATGGTGAAATAAATTTAGTGCATATTTATATTTGTGTTCGTTGTGTATTTGTATTTTATAACACTTGTTCCAGGAGTATTTAAAGTGACAGGTCGAGGATCTTACTGGGTTATATTTACGTATAACTCACACCTTACCTGCTTGTCCATGAAGATACTATTGGTGAAGATGCAGCTAGTAGCTGATGATTTCGCTAGAGTTGATCAGTTATTAAGGTGAGCTACAATATTATTCGTGGAGGCTGCCAAAAGAGTCTTTATCATTTATTTATAAGATGCCTTTCGTAACCCTCTTAGATGCTCTATGATCTACTGTGAGATTTTGGCTAGAGCGTTGTTCCTTCATTTTGGTTATTATGATTCATAAAATCTTATGAAAAATTTTAGATCATTAATCATTCACATCAAATCATCGAAATACTGGAACTTTTGTTTATTTTGATTGAGCCTTGAATAAATGCTAAGTGTATGGTGCAAGCTGGTTCGCCTGGCGAGTAGTGTTAGTTGGGTACCAGTCACATCTAGGGTGTATTTTGGGATCTCGCACTTTTGAAGCATGGAGATGTGAAATACCGGATGTACCCTGCTACGCTAGGAGGCAATGCAAACCTCTAAGCAACCTCCGTAACTCTCTTCAAGATCTCAAATATGCCAATAAACCTCGGGCTCAACTTGCCCTTATTCCTAAATCGCATCACGCCCTTCATAAGCGAAACTCAGAGAAAAAACTTCTCACCTTCCATGTAAGCCGTATCTCGAACCTTTCGGTCCGCATAACTCTTTTTCTTGGACTGATCTGTACGAAGCCGCTCGTGAATCACTTTCACCCTTTCCATAGCATCATGAACCAAATCTGTGCCCAACAATCTAGCTTCACCATGCTCAAACCATCCAACCGAAGGATGCTGTCGACTCCTATATATGGCCTCGTGCGGAGCAATTTGGATGCTCAACCGATAGCTGTTGTTGTAGTAAAACTCCGCTAAAGGTAAAAATTGGTCCTATTGATCCCCGAAATTCATAGAGCATGCCCGCAACATATCCTCTTAAATATAAGCAGTAAGCTCAGACTGTCTGTCCATCTGAGGATGAAACGCGACACTTATCTCGAACTGCATGCCTAACTCATACCACACAACTCTCCAAAACTATAACATGAACTGCGTGCCCCTTCTTGAAATAATAAAAATAGGCACACCGTGCAGGCAGATAATCCTGTGAATGTAAATCTGAGCCAACCGCTCTGAAGAATAGGATGTCATCGCTGGAATAAAGTGTGCAGAATTAGTCAATTGATCCACAATGACCCAAACAAAATCAACTTCCTCATGGTCTGTGGTAAGCCTACCACAAAGTCCATAGTAATGTGTTCCCACTTCCACTCCGGTATCACCAATCTCTAAGTCAACCCACCCAGTTTCTGATGTTCATACTTTACCTGTTGAAAACTCAAACACCGAGAGATATGTCCAACAATGTCTTTCTTTATTTTCCGCCACCAATAATGCTGCTTTAAATCACGATACATCTTCTTGATACCAGGGTGAATGTAATACCGTGAACTATGAGCCTCCTCAAGGATCACCTCTCTCAACCCATCAACATTCGAAACACAGATATTGCACTGAAGCCGCATAACCATCATCTCCAATCAGCACCTTTTTAGCACCACCCTACTGCACCGTATCCTTCAATACCAAAAAATGAGGATTTTTAAACTGGCGAGCCTTGATGCGCTCCAACAATGATGACTGTGCCACAACATAAGCATAAACCCGGCTAGGTTCCGAAATGTCTAACCTCACGAATCAATTGGCTAAAGGCTGAGCATCCATGGCTAATGGCCTCTCCACTGCTGGTAAAAATGTCAAATTGCCCATGCTTTCTACCATTCTAGTCAAGGCATCGGCCACTACATTGGCCTTCCCAGATGATATAATATGGTGATATCATAGTCTTTCAATAACTCTAACCATCTCCGTTACCACGAATTAAGGTCCTTCTGCTTAAATAGATGCTGGAGACTCCTATGGTCGGTATAGACCTCACATGGAATGACGTATAGATAGTGCCTCCAAATATTGAGCATATGAACAATGGATGCTAGCTCCAAATCATGCACATGGTAATTCTTCTCATGAACATCTAGCTGACGAGATGAGTAGGCAATCACCCTACCATCGTGCATCAATACTGCGCCAAGTCCAATACGCGATGCATCACAATACACCGTGTAAGATCTCGAACCTGTAGGTAATACCAATACTAGGGATGTAGTCATGACAGTGTTGAACTTCTGAAATCTCTCCTCACACTCATCAGACCATCTGGAAAGAGCACCCTTCTGGGTCAACATTATCAATGGGTCTGAGATAGATGAATACTCCTCCACGAGCTGGCGATAGTAGCCTCCCAAACCCTAAAAGCTCCAAATCTCCATAACTAAAGTAGGCTAGGCCAGTTCTAAACTGCCTTAATCTTCTTAGGATCCACCTTGATACCCTCAGAAGATAAACATGACCCAAAAATGCAACTAAGTCTAACCAGAACTCACACTTCGAAAACTTGGCATACAGCTGACGATTCTTCTGAAGTGCAATCCATAGGTACTTCTCATGCTTCTCTCTACTACGAGAGTAAACCAGAATATAATAAATGAAGATAATCACAAAGGAATCCAAAAAAGGCTTGAACACTCAGTTCATCAAATCCATGAAGGTTGTTCAGGCATTAGTCAAGCCAAATGACATCACTAAGAACTCGTAATGACTATATCGAGTCCTAAAAGCTATCTTAGAGACATCTGATGCCCTAATCTTCAGTTGATGGTAGCCAGATCTAAAATAAATCTTTGAAAACACCTTTGCACATGAAGCTGGTATAATAAATCATCAATCCTAGGCAGCAAATACTTGTTCTTGATAGTGACCTTCTTCAATTGCGGATAATCTATGCACATCCTCATCGGTTTGTACTTTTTCTTGACAAACAACATCGGGGCACCGAAATATTGCAAATGATCCTTTGATTATTTCAACTCAACTAGGGCTATACGGTATGGTGGAATACAAATAGGTTGAGTTCCCGGAACCAAATCAATGCAAAAGTCAATATCCCTCTGTGGTGGCATACCTGGTAAATCTGTAGGAAACATCGCAGAAAACTCACTCATAATTGGTACCGAATCCATAGAAGGAACCTTCGTACTAGATCTCAGATATAGTCCAAATACATCAAACACCCATACACCAAGCCATCAGCTATGAAATCACCCTGCTAGTAGAGTGACCACGGGTCCCTCTCCACTCTAATCTAGGCAACCCCGGCATGGCTAAAGTCACAGTCTTAGCATGACAATCTAAGATAGAGCGATACAGGGATATCCAATACATACCAAGAATGACCCCAAAATCCACTATATCCAACATCAAAAGATTGACTACGGTATCAAATCCATTAATAGTGATAACACAAGAGTGGTATACTCGATCAACTATAATAGAATCTATAACTGGTGTAGACACAGAAACTGGAACATCAAGAAAATCATGAGGCATGCTCAAATGCAAAGCAAATTATGAATACACATAAGAATATGTAGGACTCAGATCAAACAACACGGAAGCATTTCTATGATAGACTAAGATAATACATATAATACTGCATCGGAAGAGTCTACCTCAGGTCTAGCCGAAAATGTGCATAACAACGGGGCTGAGACCCACCAACCTGACCTCCACCTCTCGAGTGACCTCTCACTAACTGGCCTCTACCTCTAGCTAACTAACCACCACCTCGGGCTGGCTGAGCTGGTGGTGGAGCAACCGGTGCCAGAATCATGGCACGGGTACCCTATTGTGGCATATTACTCTGAAACATGGGACAATACTTTCTGATGTGAGCTATATCTCCACACTCAAAGCATACTCTCTATGGGGATGTATGCTGAATCTGAGACTGACCCTGACTACCCGAATAACCACTATAATAGCTCTAAATCGGCGGTACACTAATGGGAGCTGAAGGTGCACTGAATGTTAGATGCTCGGATCGAGGTCCATAAGCACCACGACTACCTGAAGTATCATGGGTGACCTATAGAGTTAACTGAACCGGCATGATAGGATGGACTCTACCAAAGGAACTGCTGCCTCCAAATGAGGCACCGTTGATTCCTCCAAAATAATGAGGCCTCTTATCGGAGGTCGTATCTCTCGCCTGGCCTCTAATGCGCTCAATTCTCCTTGCGATCTACACTGCCTGAGTAAAATAAATCTCATACATAGTTTATCTGGCCATCTGAAGTTTGATGATATTTGTAAGACCATCTATGAACCTCCATACCTTCTCCCTCTCAGTAGGTATCAGGATAGTTGCATGGCATGATAAATTCACAAATCTAGTCTCATACTGAGTAACAATCATGCTACCCTACTGAAGGCGCTCAAACTAAATGCACAACTCCTATCTCTAAGTGAAGGGAATGAACTTCTCTATGAATAACAGTGAGAACTGAGACCATGTGAGAGGAGGTGACCCTGCTGGCCTGCCCTGTGCATATACCTACCACCACCTCTTATCAAAACCATGCATCTGAAATACTGTGAAATCATCTCCATTGGACTCTACTATCCCTATGTTGCACAAAATCTCATGGCAACGGTATAAGAAGTCCCGGGGGTCCTCAGAAGGTGCACCACTAAAGGTAGGGGGATACAACTTGGTGAACCCGTCCAACCTCTTCAGCTCATCAACTGACATAGCCGGTCTCTCTGCAGACTGTGTGGCAATAATAGGCTGAACTGCTCGAACGAGTAGAACTACTAGGGTCTGATAACCATGAGCCACTACTCTAGAGTGTGAGTAGCAGGAGTCTGGGCTCCTCCTCCGTCCTAATAAATGACTGGTGCCACAGGAAACATACCGGCCTGAGCCATACTCTCCAACAGACCAACCATGCGGACTAAGGCATCCTGAAGTGTCGTGGTGGCGATGAACCCCTCTAGGACATAAGCTGGTCCTACAGGCTCTGTCAGAACAGGGATCTCATCATCCTACTCTATCTAAGGTTCGATAACGGGTGCCGCTGCGCGTGCTATAGGCCAAGCTTTTCCTCTACCTCTTGCTCTACCTCAGCCCCTGCCCTTGCCCCTAGTAGTGGCATAATTTGGGACTCGGGCTCCTGACGATGTATGCTTGTGCAAGTGTACTATCACAACTCAAGTCAACAAGTAAGATCAGAGACACCGAGTAGCACATTGGAAACAACACAACAAAAACTCGTAATATGCATGACTCGCATATGATAGTCACACCACCACATAAATATCATCAATGACAATGCCCCTAGGCTAGTACAAATCATCCCCGACATAGCCCCTTGTCTCACTGCATGCGCAATAATAAAGTAAATGCTCGCTTTGTCTCGCCGCACGCGCTTAGATAATTATCTCACCTTGTCTCGCCCCATGTGCAAACCCAACATATATAGCCCGCCTTGTCTTTTCGCATGTGCTAATATCAATAATAACAATAGCACGGACAACTCACGTGCAAACACCCCGATAATCCTCTCAACAATCTCACACGTGCCAAAAACATAACAATATAACAGAACAACTCGCACCACATGTGCCCATATGCCACAACATTTCTGTAATAACAATTTCAATACCACAACCACACATAGCCCATGGCTCAACAACACTGAGTACAACAACAACAATAACGTAGGAGTATGGAAAGTAAATTAATACAAGAATTACAAAAACACAATGAAACAAAAGAATAAGCTCAACAATAAAAGAGATAACAAGTAATAATGAATTCAGATAAGAATAACTCAACAATAAGAGAGATAACATGTAACAACAACTTCAAATAGGAATAACTCAACAACGAAAGAAATAGAATGACAATAAAAGAGGCAACAAGTTCAATAAATCATATAAGAGTATATTTGATAATAAAAGATATAACATGTACTAACAACTTCAAATAAAGCATGTAAGAGTAAATTTAATTATAGAGAATATAACATGATCGGGAAACTTCAATTAAATGCATGAAAGAAGCCTAAGAGTCTGACCGGTCAAATGTCCACATATAACGCCGTGCACACACTCTAAAATCCCCAAATAAATACTCTAAAAATGTCTAAAATCCGCAAAGAGTGCAATCAAATACATCCCTATGGGATAGTTCCCTCACACAATGTTAGGCAAGATACATACCGCAAAAGCTCCAATCAATACTCTAAAAATGTATTTCCTCTAAAATTCGCCTCCGCATGACTCAAATCTAACAAAAAATGACTTAATATCATCAAACAATGCAAGAGAAAAAACTACGATAGATAAATATACGATCTTTATACAATTCCCCAAAAGTCAACCCTGAGCCCGCCTGGTGAAAACTCGGGTCCACGGGTAGATCCTGACTACACAATTCGACTCTGAAATCTCAAATTTTTATTTTTCAAAACATAAACAAAAATCCCCAAGATTTCCTTTCAAATTCCCATGAGTTAGATGTTAAATCTCATATATAATCATGTCATATAATTGAAAATTGATCGAAATCACTTACGCAATAGTTATATGTAAAAATCCCCTCTCCAGGTAATGTCGAAAATGCGACCCAAACTTTGCATTTGCGAAGTTAGGCCCTTCGCAAAAGTGACCATGTGATTGAAAATCTGATCCAGCTTAGCCCGGGCCCCCATCACAAAAGCGAACAATGTGTTCGCAAATGCGAATCTGACAGACACTAGTGAACCTCGCAAATGCGACCCCAACCTCACAAATGTGAGGATCGCAAATGTGAATAGTGTCTCGCATTAGCGAGACCTGAGGCACTAACAACACACCAGCAAAACTGAAACAACCCGAAACACTCCAAAACGCGTTCGAAACTAACCCGAGCCCTCGGGGCTCCATACCAATCATCCACACAAGTCTAAAAATATTATACAAACTCGCTTGCACGATAAAATACCAAAATAACATCTAGAACCATGAATCAGACATCAAAATGTATGAAATTTATATTGAAACTCAAGAACTTCTAAAAAAGACAACCACGCATTTGATTCCTATCAAATCAATTCGGAACAATGCCAAACTTTGTAGACAAGTTCCAAATACAAAAGCGGATCTATTCCATGTCTCAAAACCAAAATCCAAACCCGATAGCCATAAAGTCAAACCATAGGCAAACCTAAGGAATTTCTACAACTTCAAATTGCCAACTTTCGGCGAAACATGCCAAATCAACCTAAGGACCTCCGAATTCAATTCCAGGTATACGTCCAAGTCCAAAATTACGAAGCAAATCCATCGAAGTCATCAAAATACTATTCGAGGATCATTTTCACAAAATTCAAACCTCAGTCAACATTTCTAGCTTAACCTTCTAAAATGAGAATCATTCTTCCAAATCATTCCGAATCACTCGAAAACCGGACTCGACCATACATGCAAGTCATAATACACAATATGAATCCACTCAAAACCTCAAACCATTGAATGGAATGCTAAATCTCAAAAAACCCCGGTCGGGTCGTTATATTCTTCCCCTCTTAAACAAACGTTTGTCCTCGAACGTGCCAAGAGTCGTTTCAAATCTATCAAATTACTGTATAAACTCACCACGCACATATACATGAGTGATCCCATGTCACCCCAATCCACATAAGCCCAACAACATCATCTCAACTGAAGATTATTCCTTCCACTCAGGACGATAAGCCTTAGAACCAAATTTCAACATCCACCAAGTACCCTATTCTCACATAAACACATTTGTGTAATCCTCAACTAGCTGCAACAGCTCATGCATACATCCACGAGATATAGCCACATGACATAGCACACCACCATATACCCATAATAGCAACTCTGACCGCGATAACTGCCCATTACTAAACCCGGTACCGGTACCTTAACATCACTGACAGTGATGCAAGAAATAGGCGAAATGCATAAATACTCACCCGACCAACAAGCCATATCAAACGCCATATGGGCACATACATCGCAATCCAAACCCAACAAGCATAACTCGAATACAACTGAATATGGAAAGATAAACACATGAGAGAACTATCAAATAAGTCCAACATGTACAACTCCCCGTTGGTATCATAATATGGATCCAATCCACAAGGAAGAAGCAAAACACAGGCAACCATCACAATGAATTCTGCCCTAACACAACCCCACTGTGGCCCATAGCCCGGTATAAACATACCGATCCACAAGAACACAAGGTCCCCATCCTCCACTCGGAATTAGAAGTATGATAAATATTCCGGGAACTAAAAACCTTCTACTAACTCAATCCCATAGAACAAAACCACGACATATAACAGACTTCTCACACTTGTCACCCAAATCTCAAGTCGGCCAAACTATCTAGAAATCACATCAAAACCCACCATATTATCTAACAGAAAGTCCACCCAAGCCTCAGGACCCTCAATCGAGACCACATAAGAATGATAGACACGGGCTATCGAGATAGAATTCCCCAACTGGCGTGAATACATGAACAGAGTCCAGAATCACAAAATACAACTATATATTAACCAAGATAAAATGAATCTTACAATTAAATGGGACCGGATTAAAATAATACTAATACATCTCTATAACCAATCAGAATAGTACCTGTAATGGCATCATCTCGTGCAGCAGCCTCAGTCCAACTAGGAAAAGCATAATAATGGGTTTGGCCTTGCCCTCTAGGATGAACTCTACCCGCCTGACCTCCACCCCTAGCTGGTGGTGCAGGTGTAGCAGCAATTGGAGCGGAACCCATAACTTGAATACCCTGTTGTGACATACCCGTCCAGAGTCTGGAACAATTTCTCACCATATGGCTGGTATCCCCACACTTAAAGTAGCCTCTCCGCTGATGTGGATCCGTAAGGAATCAAAAACCAGTACTCTAGGTCTCATGGATATTTGAAGCATCACGTGAAACCTGAAGTGCAAACTGAATTGGCTGACCTACAAAACCTCTCCCATAATGCGCCCTGCCTCCAAAATAGGGATCAGTATATCCTCCTGATCACGAGGCTTCTTAGCCTCTCTGTATTCCCTCTTTAAACCACGTATGCACTCCATCCTCCTGGCATTCTCTAGCTCCCAAGCCATACTAAATCTAAGACCATAGTCTAGCCCTCGATTAATCTGCGGACTCGCACTCTGACTGTAAAAACCAATGCAGGTGCATGACAGGTACACTAACTGAACCTAATGGCATACTCTGACACCGTCATAGTTCCTTGATGCAACTAATCAAACTTGGTGCGCTACGCATCCCTGAGGGTCTTGGAATGAACGCCCTCAAAAACATATTCAAAAACAAAGTCCAAGTGAGTGGCGCTGCATCAGCTGACCTACGCTCTACATAAGCTTGCCACCACCTACATGCTGCTCCCGACAACTAAAATGTACTAAAGGCAACTCCGCTCACCTCCCATGGTGTGGAGAATATAATGACACTTGTCTAGAAAATTCCTGTGCATCCTTAGTAGATACACCACTAAAAGTAATAGGGTCATACTTGTTGAACCTCTCAGCCTCTACTGCTCCTCCTCCTCTAATGCCTCTGGCATGACCTCAGGCTGAACTGCGATAACAGGCTGCACTAGCACAACACTCGGAGTATGGCCAGCATGAGCCTACTGCTCTAGAGTAAGGGTGGCGGGAGTCTGAAATCCTCCCCAGTCTGTGAAGTAGCTCGTGCAACCATAATCAATCATACCTGAGCCAATGTACCAAAAATGCTCAGGAACTATGCTAAAGTCTGTTGAAGTCCAGGGGTAGCAACAGGCACCTCTGGTGCTTGTCCCACAACCAGAGCTACTGGTGGCTCCTCAGCTGCTGCTCTAGCAAGTGCTCTAGTTATAGCACGTGCTGCTCCTCGGCCCCTAGAAACACCGGCTCTCGGGGCAGTATCATCAGTAACTGCAACTCGTGTCCTCACCATCTGTGAGAGAATAGAATGACAAAAGCTCAAACTTAGAAATTAATAAATCTCTCCGTACCAATTCGCAAGACTCTACTAAACTTTCTTATAACTCGTAGCACATATGAACTTAGAGATCTTATACCAACTTGTCACAATTCTAAAATTCCACCTTAGGCAGTCGTGACAACACCTAATCCTTAAGACTAGGTAAGCCTAACACATTGCTGAGTTGTTAATATAATTAAATCATTTAACCATTAAACATGAACCGGTAAATTCCATACATATCCAACAATGATCAATAGATATACAATATCCCAAAACTAGTAGTACGAAGTCATAAGCTCTACTAGGTTCACTAGAAACTCTAAATACAATACTGTTCTGGAATAGGAATAAACAATAGTAATGAAAGACAACAAAAGGTGACTCTGAAGCCTAAGAACGCAATGGTAGGTATACCTTGAAGCCTCTACAACAACTCACAATCAGCTAACTAATGACCGGCATGCTCTGAGGTACCTGGATCTGCACAAAAATATGCAGAAGCATAACATGAGTACACCACATCGTACCCAGTAAGTATCAAGACTAACCTCGATTGAGTAATGATGAGGCACAGTCAAGACACCTACCAGACCTAATAACATATGTAAAATATTAATATAATGCTAACAGAGGGACAAAAATCAATGTAAAGCTAAACATGAAAAGAATCACAATATAACACTAGCAATGGATATAAGAAACAACAAACAACGATAAGGAGTAACCAGGTGTTAGGCCCCGTTCACCCTATTTATTGCCTCCTCTATGTTCATTTGCGGTTATATGACTTGCCGGGGTGGTTGGTTTGGTTTCGTGTGAGTTTCGGAGTGAATTGGGATACTTAGCCCAAGGTTGAAAACTTAAGTTAGAAGAGTTAACTGAAGTTTGACTTTTGTGTAGACGACTCTGCATTGGAGTTTTGATGGTTTTGATAGCTTCGTATGGTGATTTTGGACTTAGTCGTATGTTCGTAGGTTGATTTGGAGGTCCGTAGGTTGATTTGGGATATTTTGGCAAAACAAGGAAAGCTCAAGGTTTAGAAGGTTGACAGGTTTGAACGGGGGTTGAATTTATCTATATCGAGCTAGGATTATGATTTCGGGAGTTGGTATAGGTCCGTTGTGCCATTTGGGACTTGCATGAAAAATTTGAGCTCATTCGGAGTTGGTTTGATATGATTCAACATTACTTTTAGAAGTTGAATGTTCATTAGTTCATTAGGCTTGAATTGGGGTGTGATTCATTGTTTTGATGTTGTTTGGTATGATTTAAGGCCCCGAGTGGGTTCGTGTTGTGTTTTAGGACTTGATGCTATGTTCGGACGGGGTCGCCGGTGCCCCGTGTGTGTTTTGGATTGAGTTTGGACAATTTCTTCATGTATTGGAACTACTAATTTCTGTGCTTTAGGTTTCCTTCTTCGCGATCACGAAGCATGGGTCGCGATCACGTAGAGTCTTTGCTGGCAGGTGGGTTTTTGCTCTTCACGTTTGCGTAGAGAAGGACACGTTCGCGAAGTGTTAGGGTGATTGTTCATCATGAGAGCGAGTGTAGGACCACGTTTGTATAGAAGGAAGGTGAGGCTATGTGTTGGCACACATTATTCAGTGTAGTCGCGAGGACTGGGGTGCGATCGTGAAGCTTGGGGATGTTTGGTCATCACGTTCATGTCCGTTGACTCGCGTTCACGTAGGAGGTTTTTGAAGCTGGTGGAATTTGTTCTTCGCGATCGCGAAGTGTTTTCCCTGATCGCAAAGAACAAATTCCACCAGCTTCAAAAACCTCCTACGTGAATGCGAGTCAACGGACATGAACGCGATCAGGGAAAACACTTCGCGATCGCGAAGAGTAATATCTAGGCAGATTATATTGTACTATATTTAGAGGGTTTAATTCACTTTAACAAATTTTGAGTTGTAGAGCTCAGTTTGGGCGACTCCAATGAGGTGTTTATCGGAGGTGTTTATCCTTAAGGACACTATACATCACAGCGACTCCAATGAGGTGTTTATCGGAGATGACGGTGTGTTGCGGATCCAGGACGGATTATGTGTGTCAAATGTGGATGGGTTATAGGTATTGATTCTTCAGGAGACCCACAGTTTGCGATACTTTATTTATCCGGGTGCCACTAAGATGTATCAGGATTTGAGGCAGCACTATTGGTGGAGAAGAATGAAGAAAGACATAGTAGAGTATGTATCTCAATGCCTAAATTGTTAGCAGGTGAAGTATGAACACCAAAGGCTAGTCAGAGACTTGACATTCATGAGTGGAAATGGGAGTGAGTTACCATGGACTTCATTGTTGGGCTCATTTGGACTAAAAGAAATTTGACGTAATATAGGTGATTGTGGAAAGGTTGACTAAGTCGGCTCATTTCATTTCGGCGGTGACTATCTATTCTTTAGATTAGTTGGCTCAGGTCTATATTCAAGAGAGTTTTTGAATTCATGGTGTGCCCGTATCTATCATCTCTGACTGGGGTTTGCAGTTTACATCACGATTCTAGAGGGTCGTACAACATGCATTAGGCACACGGGTTGAGTTGAGTACAAGATTCCACCCTCTGACGGATGGACAATCTGAGTGCACTATTCAGATATTTGGGAATATGCTTTGTGCTAGTGTTATAGAGTTCAGGGGTTCTTGGGGATCAGTTCTTGCCGCTTGCAGAATTTGCCTACAACAACAACTACCAATCGAGTATTCACATGGCTCCTTATGAGACCCTATATGGGAGGTGTTGTCGTTCCCCAATTGGTTGGTGTGAGCCAGGAGAGGCTAAGTTATTAGGCACCGATTTGGTTCGAGATGACTTGGAGAAGGTCAAGTTGATCCAAGATCGACTTCATACATCCCAATCTAAACAAAAGAGTTATACGGATTGAAAGGTTCGTGATATTCCATTAATGGTTGGAAAGCGGGTCTTACTCCGGGTTTCTCCCATGAAAGGTGTTATAAGGTTCCCAAAGAAGGGCCAGTAGAGCCCTAGGTATATCGGGCCTTTTGAGATTCATGAGAGGATCGGTAAGCTGGCCTACAAACTTGCATTGTCACCTATTCTATCGGCAGTTCATCTAGTGTTCCATGTTTCTATGCTCCAAAAGTATCTCGGTGATACGTCCTATGTGTTTAGATTTTAGCTCAGCCTAATTGGAAAAGGATTTGTCTTATGTTGAGGAGCCGGTGGCCATGTTTGACAGGCATGTAGAAAAGTTGAGGTCAAAGAGCATTGCTTCAGTAAAAGTTCAGTGGAGGGGTCAACCAGTCAAGGAGGTGACTTGGGAGACACAGCATGACATTCATAGCCATTATCCTTATCTTTTCTCACTTCAGGTATGTCTTTATACTCGTTTGAGGACAAACATTTGTTTTAAGAGGGGGAGGATGTAATGACCCGACCAGTCATTTTGAGAATTTTAGCCCCGTTCCTCTATTTATTGCCTCATATATGTTATATTGTAGTTATGTGACTATCCAGGGTAGTTGGTTTTGGTTTCACGTGAATTTTAAAGTGAAATGGGACACTTCGTTCCAAAGTTGGAAGTTTAAGTTGAAAGAGTTGACCAGAGTTTGACTTTTGTGTAGATAACTGCGGAATGGAGTTTTTATGGTTCTGATAGCTCCGTATGGTGATTTTGGATTTAGCAATGTGTCCGGATATTGATTTGGAGGACCGTAGGTCATTTCGTCTTGAATTGGCGAAAGTTAAAGGTTTGGAAGGTTGAGAAGTTTGACTGGGAATTAACTCTATTGATATCGGGGTCGGATTTCGATTTCGGAAGTTGGAATAGGTTTGTTGTGTCATTTATGACTTGTGTGTACAATTTGAGGTCAATCTGAGTTTTTTTGTTATAAATCGGCGTTAGTTTTGAAAGTTGGAAATTCATGGTTATAATGGGCTTAAATCGGGTTGTGATTTGTAGAATCAGTGTTGTTTGATGAGATTTTTAGGCCTTGATTAGGTCCGCTATATGTTTTGGAACTTTTTGGTATATTCGGACGGGGTCCCAAGGCCCCCGGATGTGAATCGGATTTAAATCAGATCATTTTTTGATTCTGGAAGATGGATGAAACTGCTGATGTCTGGTGTCATCGCACCTGCGGTGGGTCTAGCCACAGGTGCGGTAGGAGCATCACAGAAGCGGGCTGGAGTGGCCTGGGGGAGGGCCGCAGGTGTGGTCAACTCTCCGCTGAAGTGAGCCACTTCCAGTAGAAGTGGCTTTATGTCCACAGAAGCGGAGGGGTCTGGCTTAAGTGTAAGCCACATCTGCAGTGGAATTTACGCAGGTGTGGAGCCGCATATGCGGCTAAAGGCTCACAGAAGCGAGATCGCTGGGAAGAAAAGGGTGAGTTTGAGGGTTTTATTTCATTCTTCATCTTTTGACTGAGGGAGCTCTATTTAAGAAGATATTGAGAGGTATTTTCAAGGAATTGATCATGGTAAGTGTTTCTAACTCGGATTTGGCTACTTTACATGAATCCATCGTTGTTTTTATCATTTAATTAGTGTTTTGAGTTGGAAAATTTGAGGAAAATTGTGAAAACTTCATAGACTATATTTGGAGGATTTGTAGATCGATTTGAGATCAGAATTGAGTAATTTTAGTATTGTTGGACTCGTTATCGAACATGTGTTCAGATTTGGTAAGTTTGGTCGAGTTTCGAGACGCAGGCCTAGGGTTAACTTTTTGAGTTGAATTTTTAATGTTCTTTAAATATTTTGGCTAGATTCGAGCCGTTGAGAGTTGGACAATCATGGAAAAGTATTACTAGTGCATTGAGTTAGCTTGTTTTGAGGTAAGTGTCTTGCATAACTTTGTGTAAGGGAAATACCCCTTAGGATTGGCGTTGTTTTGTGTTGATTGTGGTATGTGAAAGTCGTGTATGCAAGGTGATGAGTGGGTAGATGGACTAAATGTGGTAATTGACCGGTTTAAGCTATGTAGACTCCTTTCATGACTTTAATTGAGTTGTCATCACATGTGATTTCCATCATCATTGGTCTATCTTCACATGCTTCATTTGACATTGTTAATACATGTCTCGTCTCTTACTTGTTATTTGCCTTTACATGCTTAATTGAAGTTATTATTCTCTCAGTTCCCTGTTAAATATTTAACTGCCGAGTCACTTCACTTGAAGTTGTTATTTCTTGGGATATCTTATTATTGAATTTTGGTGTTGAAGTAATAAAGGTCGTGATTCACATTGAGGCAAAGTTGTAAATTGTTGAAATACCATTCTTGTTGAGATATTAACTTTCAGTTGCTATTGTTCAGACTCTTGTACATATTGGGGTTGAGCCATGGGCTATTTATATGAAAATATTGTTGTTGTTAGCTTCTTTGGCAAGTTGTGTTATTGGGCACTTGAGGTGCGATTTGTGATATGTTGTGATATTGATACACGTGCGGTGGTATAAGGATAGTAGTTGATAATCACGAGGTGAGAAAATGAGGGTTTGATACGCGTGTTTCTAGTAAGGGAACTACTTGAAGTCACGCAGTGTGATAACGTAGGGTAAAACACGGGTAGATATTTCGTGAAAAATGATTTTCAAAACTATATGAAAGGCTCCCGCGGTGGTATAAGGAAACACTATGAATTTGATTTGTGAAACGAGACAACGAGGTGATACCTCGATAGTGATTCTTGTTGCTATACTTCATTTACATCAATTGTATTTGTCTGCATCATTTCTTTGGCATTCTTATTATGTGTTTCTTCAGTGATGTCTGGCGGGCTTACGAGGAGGGTATCCCAGCCGATGCAGCTTTACTTTCATGGGCTTAATTTTTAGAGATGTTCTTTAGAGAGTTTGTTCCCTAGAGCCGTGCTAGGGTCCTATGACTATGCTAATATATTTAGTGAGTTGTCTAGACATGCACCAGCCTTGGTTTCCACAGTCAGAGCGAGTCCGTCTATTTATTGAGGGTTTCAACTATGGTATTAGGTTTAGCATAGCTCGAGCATTGGAGACATTAGGTTTAGCATAACTCGAGACTGGAGGGTATGCACGGAAGGGATAGAGAGGGTAGGGAGGCCAAGATGCCTAGAGATTTTGGCGGATATAGTGGTGCCCGTGCCCCAGTTGCAGCCCGTCATGGTAAAGGTTGTGTGAGTTGTCCAGTTCATTCAGCACTTCTAGCCTCCAGTGTTACTCCGGCTACTCCCACGTCTCAGGTTTCCCATATTGCACCACCACTATCTAGTGCACCTCATGCACATGGTGCTTTAAGTGGTAAAACCAGATCCGAGTTAGTTTCGATAGACACACCCTCCGAGAGCTTGTTTTGAGTCAGGTGATACTCGTCATATAGTGAGGGACTACCCCAGATTCAGGAGGGATGCACCTCTACTAACTACTCATGTTTCACGTATTCCATAGGGTCCCTAGACTTCTCAGGTCGTGGCTACTACTCCAATTGCCTCTCCATCTGCATATCCAGCTAGGGGTGTAGGTCAGGTGGGAAGGGGTCACCCTAGAGGGGGTGGACATGACATATGTTATGCTTTTTCTGGTAGGACGAAGGCGGTTGTATCAGACATAGTTATCACATGTATTGTTAGATTTTTCATAGAGATGCATCAGTGTTATTTGATCCAGGATCCACTTATTCATATGTATCATCTTGCTTTGCTCCGTATTTGGGTATATCTCATGATTCTTTGAGTTCTCTTGTTTCTGTGTGCACACATATGGTAGATTATATTGTTGTTGATTGTGTGTATAAGTTGTTATTAGTTGTTATTGGTGGTTTTGAGACCAGAGTTGATCTATTATTGTTTAGTATGTTAGATTTTGATGTTATTTTGGGCATGGGCTGATTGTCTCCCTATCATGCTATTCTAGATTGTCACGCCAAGATGGTGACATTGGCTATGGAAGGGTTACCGTGGTTGGAGTGGAGGAGTACGTTGGATTATTTTCCTAGAAGGGTTGTGTCCTTTAAGGCAATGCGAAAGGTTGAAAAGGGGTGTGATGCATATTTAACCTTTGCGAGAGATGTCAGTGCTGATACTCCTACCGTTGAGTCAGTTTCATTAGTGAGACACTTCCAAGATATATTTCCAGCATATCATCAAAGCATGCAGCCCTATAGAGAAATCAATTTTGGTATTGACTTGTTGCTGGGCACTCAACCCATTTCTATTCCACCGTATCATATGGCCCTAGCGGAGTTGAAGGAGTTAAAGGAGCATTTGCAAGAGTTGCTTAACAAGGTTTTCATCCAGTCTAGTGTGTCACGTTACAATGCTCCGATCTTGTTTGTGAAGAAGAAGGATGGTTCCATGCGTACGTGTATTGATTATCGGCAGTTGAACAAGGTTATAGTGAAGAACATGTATCCATTTACGCACATAGATGACTTATCTGATCAGCTACAGGGTGAGAGAGTGTTCTCAAAGATTGATTTGCGGTCTGGGTATCATCAGTTGAAGATTCGGGATCCGGATATTTGGAAGATTGCTTTTAGGACTCGGTATGGTCACTACGAGTTCCTTGTGTTGTAATTTGGGCTGAATAATGTCCCAACATCATTCATGCACCTGATGCATAGTGTATTCCAGCCCTATCTTGATTCATTCATCATTGTGTTTATTCAAGACATCTTGATTCATTTGGACGGGTTACGAGAGTTGATTCTTCAGGAGGCCCACAGTTCGTAGTACTCCATTCAACCGGGTGCCGCTCAGATGTATCAGGATTTGAGTCACAACTATTGGTGGAGAAGAATGAAGAAAGATATAGTAGAGTATGTAGCTTGGTGTCTAAATTCTTAGCAGGTGGAGTATGAGCACCAGAGGCTAGTCAGAGACTTGACATTCCTGAGTGGAAATGGGAGCGAGTTACCATGGACTTTGTTGTTGGGCTCCCAGGGATTTAGAATAAATTTGATGCAGTATGGGTGATTGTAGAGAGATTGACCAAGTCGTCTCATTTCATTTTGGTGGTGACTACCAATTCTTCAGAGGAGCTGGCTCAGGTCTATATTCACGAGATTGTCCGACTTCATGGAGTGTCGGTATCCATCATCTCTAATTGGGGTACGCAGTTTACATCGCGATTCCGGAGGGCCGTACAATGTGAGTTAGGCACACGGGTTGAGTTGAGTACAACATTCCACCCTCAGACGGGCGGACAGTCCGAGCGCACCATTCAGTTAATGGAGGATATGCTCCGTGCCTATGTTATGGAGTTCGGGTTTCTTGGGGATTAGTTCTTGCCTCTTGCAGAGTTTTCCTACAACAACAATCTAGACAGAAGAGTTATGCAGATCAGAGGGTTCGTGATGTTGCATTCATGGTTGGAGAGCGGGTTTCGCAAATGAAGGGGGATATGAGGTTCGGGAAGAAAGGAAAATTGAGCCCTAGGTATATCAGGACATTAGAGATTGTTGAGAGGATCGGTGAGGTGGCCTACAAAGTATCATTGCCACCTAGTCTATCTTCAGTTCATCTGGTGTTCCGTGTTTTCATGCTCCGAATGTATAACGGTGATCCGTCCCATGTGTTAGATATCAACTTAATCCAATTGGACAAGAATTTGTCTTATGTTGAGGAGTCAGTGGCCATCTAGGATAGGTAGGTCTGATAGTTGAGGTCAAAGAGCATTACTTCAGTAAAGGTTCAATGGACGGGTCAACCAATTGAGGAGGCGACTTGGGATACCGAGCATGATATGTGTAGCCATTATCCTCATCTTTTCATAACTTCAGGTATGTCTCTATACTCGTTTAAGGACGAACAATTTGTTTTAAGAGGGGAGTATGTAACGACCCGACCGGTCATTTTGAGTATTTTAGTCCCATTTCACTATTTATTGCCTCTTCTATTTTATAATATTTTTATGTGACTTGTTGGGGTAGTTGCTTTTGTTTTCACGTTAATTTGGGAGTGAAATGGGGTACTTAGTTCCAAAGTGGGAACCTTAAGTTGAAAGGGTTGAACGGAGTTTGACTTTTTTTGTACACGACTGCTGAATGGAGTTTTGATGGTTTCGATAGCTCCATATAGAAATTTTCGACTTATGAGCATGTGCGGATATTGATTTGGAGGGTCGTAGGTCATTTCGACTTGAATTGATGAAAGTTAGAACGTTGAAGGTTAGGAAGATTGAGAAGTTTGACCGGGAGTTGATATTATTGATATCATGGCTGGGTTTCCGATTCTGGAAGTTGTAATAGGTCAATCGGAGTTGGTTTGGTATAAATGAACATTAGTTTTGGAAGTTGGATGTTCATGATTTCAATAGGATTGAATCGCGTTGCTATTTGTACAATCTATGTTGTTTCATGAGATTTTAGGCCTCGAGTAGGTCTCTATGTGTTTTGAAACTTGTTGGCATATTCAGACGGGGTCCCAGGGGGCCCGGTTGTAAATCAGATTGAAATCAGATCATTTTTGGGTTTAGGAAGATGGCTGAAACTGCAGAAGTTTGGTGTCATCACAACTGCATTGGGTCTGGCCGCAGGTGCGGACGCGCATGTGCGGAAGGAGCATCACAGAAGCGGCCTGGAGTGGGTTGGGGGAGGACCGCCGGTGCGGTCAACTCTCCGCAGAAGCGGGCTCGCAAAAGCATGCCACTGCCCGCAGAAGCGGCTTTATGTCCGCAGAAGCGGAGGGGGTTAGCCTAAGTGAAAGTCGCAGCTACATTGGCATTTCTACAGGTGCAGAGCCGCAAATACGGCTAAGGGCTTGCAGAAGCGAGATCGCTGGGTAGAAAAGGGTGAGTTCAAGGGTTTTATTTCATTATTCATCTTTTGAATTAGAGAGCTCGGTTTGAGGCAATTTTGTGAAGGATTTTCAAGGAATTGATCGGGGTAAGTAATTCTAACTCGGATTTTGCTATTATACATGAATCCATTATTTTTTTAATCATTTAATTAGTGTTTTGAGTTGGCAAAATTGGGAAAAATTATGAAAACTTCATAGACTATATTTTGAGGACTTGAAGGTCCATTTGATATCGGAATTGAGTAATTTTACTATAGATGGACTCGTTATCTAATGGGTGTTCAGATTTAGTAAGTTTGGCCGGGTTCCGAGAAGCAACCCCGGGGTTAACTTTTTGATTTTCTTTAAAGATTGCAACTTTATTATTTAGAATAGTTTCCTATGGTTTGTATTTACGGTATATAGTTATTTTTGATAGATTCGAATCGTTTGGAGTTGGATAATCACGGAAAAGGCTTACTGGTGGATTGAGTTAGCGTGTTTTGAGGTAAGTGTCTTGCCTAACTTTGTGTGGGGGAATTACCCCTTAGGATTGATCACGAGTGGGTACACAGGATAAATATGGTAATTGACCGATTTAAGCTATGTAGACTTTTTCATGACTTCAGTTGAGTTGCCATCACATGTGATATCCATCATCGTTGGTCTATCTGCACATGCTTCATTTGACATTGTTAATACTTGTCTCATCTCTTACTTGTTATTTGCCTTTACATGCTTAGTTAGTGTTATTATTCTCTCAGCTCCTTATTAGATATTTAACTGTGGAGTTACCTTACTTGAAGTTGTTATTTTTTGGGACATTTTATTGTTGAATTTTGGTGTAGAAGTAATAAAGGTCGTGATTCACATTGAGGCAATGTTGTAAATTGTTGAAATACCATGCTAGTTGAGATATTCACTTCCAGTTGCTATCGTTGAGACTTTTGTACATATTGGGGTTGAGCCATGGGCAATTTATTGTGGAAACATTATTGTTGTTGACTTCTTTGGAAAGTTGTGGTATTGGGCACTTGAGGTGCGATTTATGACATGTTATGGTATTGATGCACATGCGGGGATATAATTATAGGGGTTTATATACATGCAGTGAGATAAGGTGTATTTGATACGCGTATTGCTAGTAGGGGAACTACTTGAAGCCAAGCGGTGTGATAAGGTGGGTTAAAACCCGGGTAGCTATTTCGGGAAAAATAATTTTCAAAACTATATGCAATGCTCCAACGATGGTATAAGGAAAGACTGTGAATTTGATTTGAGAAACGAGACTATGAGGTAGTACCTCGGTAGTGATTCTTTTTGCTTTCTTTCATTTACATCAATTGTATAAGTCTGCATCATTTCCTTGGCATTCTTATTATGTGGTCTCTTAGTTGCCTTAATTTCAGTGTAGCTATTGTTGTTATATTTCTTCATTGTATCATTTCCATTATTTCCATTGTTATACTGTGCTATACCTATTCAGTTTCTTTATTTATTCGAGTAGGTTTCTTGACCTAGCCTTGTCACTACTCCTTCATGGTTAGACTTGATACTTACTGGTTACCGTTGTGGTGTACTTATACTATGCTTCTGCACAACGTTTTATGCACATCCAGGCACTTCATACCAACCTAGGCAGCCATGAGTTGAGCTTGGATCAAAGACTTCAAGGTATACCTACCGGCATTCGTAGGCGAGTAACCGTTAATTTAGTTTCTATTTCATTCTCCTCTTATGGATAATGTTGTATAGGGTTGTTTCAGGATACTCATGAATAGCTTGTGACTCGGCCTTACCAGATTTTGGAATTTGTATTCAGTTGTATTGTGGAGTCCTTTTTATGCTAGCTATTGGTTTAAATTATAGGTTTTATTACTATTTCCGTTGATTCTTCATGCATGTTAGGCTTAAATACTCTTAGACACTAGGTGCCATCACGACATCCTACATAAGTATATTGGGTCGTGAAAAATTTGTATCAGAGCTTTAGGTTCATATGTGTTATGAGTCATAAGAAGGTTTAATAGAATCACGCGGATTGGTACAAAGACGTCTATATCTTTGAGAGGCTATGGAACTTTTAGGAAACTTCACTTCTTTGATTCCTTATTATGCGAATTTGTTGGCTTCAAAATTCTGAATCTTTTGGTTTCTATTCTGTCACAGATGGTGAGGACGTGTACGCTGGATCAGATGATCAGACACCTATTCCCCCCTACTAAAGTCGCGTGAGGCTGGGGAAATGGCCGAGGAGGGGCACGTGGTGCAGCTAGAGCATCTGCCCAAGCTACGACAGAGGAGCCACCAGTAGCTCCAGTTAGGGGGCAGGTACCTGAGGCCCCTGTTGCTACCCCTACACTTCAGGAGACCCTCACACAGTTCTTGAGCATGTTTGGTACTCCAGCTCAAGTGGGATTGATTCCACTTGCACCAGCCAAGTCTCAGGATATGGGAGGACCTCAGACTCCCGCAGTGAGTCTATCGATTCATCTAATGGTTTAACTATGGTATTAGGCTCATCATGGATTGAGATTTGAGACAGACACCCCCTATCGGCAGGTGGTAGAGATCGCACGGAGATTGGAGGGTATGCAGGGCCGGGAGAGAGGAGACAAGGAAACCAAGAAGCCTAGAGATTCTTGCAGATATAGTGGTGCCCGTGCCCCAGTTGCATCCTGTCATGGTAGAGTCTATGTGAGTCATCCAGTTTATTCAGTACTTCCAGCCTCTAATGGTACTCTGGCTACTCCCATGTCTCAGGTTGCCAATTATGCATCGCCACTATCCATTGCACCTCATGCATGGAGTTCTTTCTGTGGTCAGTCCAACCGACCAAGCCCGAGCTATTTTCAGCATCCACGCTCGCCGAGAGCTTGTTTTGAGTGTGGCGATACTCGTCATATAGTGAGGGACAACCCTAAATTCAGGAGGGGTACTCCTCCACCAACTACTCAGGCTCCACGTATTCCACAAGGTCCCCAGACTTCTCAGGTCATGGCTACAGCTCTAGTTGCCGCTCCACCTGCATAGCCAGCTAGGGGTGGAGGTCAGTCGAGTAGGGGTCACCCTAGAGGGGGAGGCTAGGCCAAATGTTATGCTTTTCCGGGTAGGATGGAGGTGGTTGCATTAGACGAACTTATCAAAGGTATTGTTCCAATTTGTCATACAGATCCATCAGCCTTATTTGATCCAGGCTCCACTTATTCATATGTATCATCTTTCTTTGCTCCGTATTTGGGTATATCACATGATTCTTTGAGTTCTCCTATTTATGTATCCGTGCCTATGAGAGATTATATTATTGTTGACCGTGTGTATCGGTCATGTTTACTTGTTGTTGATGGTGTTTAGACCAGAGTTGATCTATTGTTGCATAGTATGGTATATTTTGATGTTATTTTGGGCATGGATAGGTTGACGCCCTATCATGCTATTTTGTATTGTCATGACAAGATGGTGACGTTGGCTATGCCAGGGCTACAATTCCTGAAATTTGCTCTTACAATGCCTAGATGGTGACGTTGGCTATGCCAAGCGCTGCCAAATCAGCTAGCGAACCAAGGGCAGCAGCCTATGTGTCGATCTATACCCAGTTGATCTACCGCTATTTTACTTTGCATGTTCTGGATACGATTGGAGTGGAGGGGTACTTTGGATTATGTTCCTAGCATGGTTGTGACCTTCCGCAAGGCACAACAGATGGTTGTGAAGGGGTGTGATGCATACTCCTACCATTGGAATTGGGTAGTGAGAGACTATTTAGATGTGTTTCCAGCGGATCTTTCGAGCATGCCACCCGATAGGGATATCGATTTTGGTATTGACTTGTTGTCGGGCACTCAGCCCATTCATATTCCACCATAGCATATGGCCCTAGGGGAGTTGAAGGAGTTAAATGAGCAGTTGCACGAATTCCATGATAAGGTTTTCATTCGGCCTAGTATGCCACCTTGGGGTGCTCTGGTATTGTTTGTGAAGAAGATGGATGGTTCCATGCGCATGTATATTGATCATCGGTAGCTGACAAGGTTATAGTGAAGAACACATATCCGTTGTATTGCATTAATGATTTATCTGATCAGCTACAGGGTGCCAGAGTGTTCTCAAATTTTTATTTGCGGTCAGGGTATCCTCAACTTAAGATTCGACATCTGTATATCCCAAAGACTGCTTTTAGGACTTGGTATGGTCACTACGAGTTCCTTGTGATGTCTGACCAATGCCCTAGCAGCATTCATGCACTGGATGAAAAGTGTATTCCAGCCCTATCTTGATTCATTCGTCATCATGTTTATTGATGACATCTTGGTGTACTCCCGCAACCGGGAGGATCATTAGCAACATTTGAGGATTGTGCTCCAGACTTCGATAGAAAAGAAGGTGTATGAAATATTTTCAAAATGTGAATTCCGACTTTATTTGGTGGAAGTTTTGGGTCATGTGGTGTCAAGTGAGGGGATCAAGCAAGATCCAAATAAGATTGAAGTAGAGTAGTGTTGGCCTAGATCGTCTTCAACTATTGAGATCCGAAGTTTTCTTGGTTTGGCCGGGTATTAGCATCGTTTCGTATAAGGTTTCTCATCTATTGTTGCACCTATGACCAGATTGACCTAGAAGGGTGTTCCTTTCAGATGGACTGAGGAGTGTGAGGAAAGCTTTCAAAAGCTCAAGACTGTTTTGACTACAACACTAATGTTAGTACTGCCTACAGGTTCGGGGTCTTAAATTGTGTATTGTGATCCGTTACGTATTGACCTTAGTGCAATGTTGATGCAACATGATAGGGTGTTTGCCTATGTGTCTAGATAGCTGAAGGTTCATGAGAAGAATTATCCTTTCCACGACTTACAATTAGCTGCGATTGTTCATGCCTTGAAGATTTGGCGGCACTATTTTAACGGTGTCCCTTGTGAGGTCTATACTAACCACAGGAGCCTACAATATCTGTTCAAATGGAAGGATTTTAACTTGTGGCAGTGGAGATGATTAGAGTTGCTTAAGCACTATGATATCACCATTCTATATAATCCCGAGAAGGCCAATGTGGTGTATGATGCCTTGAGTTGAAAGACAAAGAGCTTGGGGAGTTACATATCTACCAGCAATAGAGAGGCCATTAGCATTGGATGTTCAGGCCTTGGCCAACCAATTTGTTAGATTGGACTTTTCAGATCCGAGTCGAGTTCTAGCTCGTATGGTTTCTCAGTCTTCTTTATATGACCGCATCAGAGAGCGTCAGTATGATGACCCCCATTTTCTTGTCCTTAAGGACACGGTAGAGCACGGCGATGCCAAGGAGGTGTGTATCAGAGATGACAGTGTGTTGCAGATGTAGGGCCGAATATGTGTGCCAAATGTGGATGGGTTATTGGAGTTGATTGTTCAGGAGGCCCATAGTTCGCGGTACTCCATTCATAGGGGTGCCACTAAGATGTATAAGGATTTGAGGCAGCACTATTGGTGGAGAAGAATGAAGAATGATATAGTGGAGTATGTAGCTCAGTGCCTAAGTTGACTGCAGGTGAAGTATGAGAACTAGAGGCCATGAGGGTTGCTTCAGAGACTTGGGATTCCTGAGTGGAAATAGGAGAGAGTTACCATGGACATTGTTGTTGGACTCAAACGGACTTAGAAGAAATTTAAGGCAATATGGGTAATTCTGGATAGGTTGACCAAGTCGACTCATTTCATTCCGGTAGTGACTACCTATTCTTCAGAGCAGCTTGCTCGAGTCTATATTCGCGAGATTGTCCGATTTCATGGCATGCCGGTATCCATCATCTCTGACGGGGGTACGCAGTTTACATCACAATTCCGGAGGGGCATAAATCGTGAGTTAGGCACACAGTTTGAGTTGAGTACAACATTCCACCCTCAGACGGACGGACAGTCCGAGTGCACCATTAAGATATTGGAGGATATGCTTCATGTATGTGTTATGGAGTTCGTAAGTTCTTGGGTATTAGTTCTTGCCGCTTGTGAAGTTTGCCTACTACAACAGCTACCAATCGTGTATTCAGATGGATCCTTATGAGGCCCTATGTGGGAGGCAATGTCGTTCCCCAGTTGGTTGGTTTGGGCCAGAAGAGGCTAAGCTATTAGGCACAGATTTGGTTCGAGATGCCCTGGAGAAGGTCAAGTTGATCTAGAATCAGCTTCGTATAGCCCAATCTAGATAGAAGAGTTATGCAGATCGGAAAGTTTGTGATGTTGGATTCATGGTTGGAGAGCGGGTCTTGCTCGGGGTTTCGCCCATGAAGGGTGTTATGAGGTCGGGAAGAAGGGTAAGTTGAGCCCTAGGTATATTGGGCCTTTTGAGATTCTTGAGAGGATCAGTGAGGTTACGCCCACTTAGTATATATGTAGTTCATCCGGCGTTCCATGATTCTAATTTCCGAAAGTATCAAAGTGATCTGTCCCATGTGTTAGATTTTAGCTCATTCCAATTGGACAAGGATTTGTTGAGGAGCCGGTGGCCATCTTGGATAGGCAGGTCCGAAAGTCGAGGTCAAACAAGCTTTAGTGAAGGTTTGGTGGAGGGGTCAACCAGTCGAGGAGGCGACTTAGGAGACCGAGCATGATATGCGTAGCCATTATCCTCATATTTTCATCACTTCAGGTATGTCTCTATACTCGTTCGAGGACGGACGTTTGTTTTAAGAGGGGGAGGATAAACGACCTGGCCAGCCGTTTTGAGTATTTTAGACTCGTTCCCCAATTTATTTGCTCCTCTATGTTATATTGTGGTTATGTGACATACTGCAGTAGTTGGTTTTGGTTTTGTGTAGAACTTGTGACTCGGTCTCACCATATTTTTGGAGTTATATTTGGTTGTATTGTGGAGTCCTTTTATGATAGCTATTACTTTAAATTGGAAGTTGTATTACTATTTCCGTTATTTCCTCATGTATGTTAGGCTTACCTAATCTTAGAGACTAGGTGCCATCAGGACATCCTATGAAGGGAGATTGGCGTCGTGACAACATCAATCAAGGAAGTCAACCAATGCCATAGGAAGTAGTCCCTATCAATAAAGCTTTGGTCTTTGATGAATTTCCAAAAAGGTCAACAAAAGTCAACTTGGGCTCGCTGCCTAAAATTCGAAACCAATACCAATTCTTGATGACCCATAATATGTCGAGTCCAAATATGTGATTACTTTCCAAATCCGCATTCAAATTGGTGTTGAAAACCCCAAAATACACTCTCTTAAAGTGTAGACAAAAACCCCAATTTATCTTTCAAAATTAAAGTTTTAGGTGTAGAAATCCATACGTAATCAATATATTAAACAAAATCCAAGTGAAAATAACTTACCTCCAAGATGGTAGAAAAATTTCTCTTCAAAATCTCCTTTTCTAGAAGTCTAGGGTTCAAATATGAAACAATAGGAAAAATCTCGAAATAACATCTTAAATAAGCTGCGAGGGGTACCCTTCGCAAATGCGTTAAAATCCTCGTGTTCGTGAAGTTAGAAGTTGCCTTTGACCAAAATCCTCTACAAACCTGAGGCCCAGTTCGCGAACGCAATGACCAACGCCCAACAAATCACAAACGCGCACATGCCCCGCGTACGCAATGCACACAGCTCCCAGTTCCCAATCGCCCTATGCAAACATGGTCCAAAACATGCGAATGCGAAGACCTTCATGCACAGACCCTTCACGAACACGATCATTCATTGCAAACATGATTCACAAAGCTTCCTAGCTCACCTACCTTTTAGCGAACGCGATACATGGCTCGCGATCATGATGCATTCATTACTTGACACCAGTAAACCACCAACACAAACATCTTTCGAAATGGTCTGAAATCACCCACACCTCGGGACGCCAAACACTTATACCAACAAGTCCATATACATTATCCAAACTTGTTCAAAAGCTCGAAGCATCATAAATGACATCAAAGTTCCGAATCAAAGTCAAATCTTTTCTTAAATTTTTTTTCCAACCTTCAAACTTCGTCGACCAGGTCTGAATCACACTTAAACATTTCGGATCATAATCAAATTTTGCAGACAAGTACCAATCATCACAATGAACATATACATGGTCTCAAAACCACAATAGAAGTATGATAACACTGAAGTCAGGTCTCGGTTAAAACTATGAGCTCTCCAATTCTTAAAATTTCCAACTTTTGACAAATAGACCTGAAACCTTCTAGGGACATCCAAATTCAAATACCAACATACGCCCAAGCTCAAAATCAACCCCGAACAACTCAAAAATCAAAATAAACCCTACACACAAGTAATAATACATTATATTAAGCTGCTCGAAGTCTCAAATAATAGAATGTAATGCCAAAACTTAAAATGACCGGTCGAGTCGTTAAATTTTCCCCCACTTAAACATACATTTGTCCTCGAACGTGCTAAGAGTCATTCTAAAGTCATCCAATCACTGTATCAATTAATCATACCCATACCCATGGGTGATCCCACATCATCACAATCCATATAAGTCCATTAGCATAATACCAACTGGAGCTCCTTTCTTAAGCCTTAGCCCGTAGACTTTAGAACCAACTTCTAACACCCAAAATTCTTTGTAAGAATTGATTCTTGCATATAAATACCATATAGGTCTCAACAAGCTGCATCAAGCTGTAACCATATTTCCAAGATATAACCACACGATGTACCACATAACTCATGTACCCATAATGACATATTGAGATTGTGATAGTTGCTTATCATAAAATACGATACCGGCAACATACCTCATATCAAATAAAATATTGTTTCAGCTCTAGCAACACTGCCAATGATAGAAGAAACACGTAGAAGCTCATAACAACCCATCAATTCAACAAGTCATGCGACCCTCGCCCCACAAGAGCCATAACAATATTCAAAGCTGACTAATGACATTATCCTTCCAACCATAGCTTATCCTAATTGTATTTGCACTAATTCCTAGTCCAATAATGTTATCTCACCGAGTACAAGTTGCTCGACTGATAGGCCATGCCAAATTCCAACTAGAACCACATACGCAATATGTGCATCCAACAAGCAACAACTCGAATATAACTAAAGATGAAAGGAGAACCAAATATACAACCCCAACGCACAATGCTATGATTCCATCCCACAAGGGAGAAACAAAGCACACTAATAAAGCGAAAAGGATCATATCCTAACATAACTCTGTTGCAGCGGGTAACCCGATCAAATACGCCAATCCACGTGGAACCCATTGAGCCATGATGCTCGGAATCAACAAGCACGTGTGTAATAACAACAAGCATGAGAAGTGCAATACTATAACAATTAGGGAAAGTATAGCAAAATATATTATAGGCAGGTAAAGAACTGTCACGACCCAAATGGAGGGTCATGACTAGCACCCGCGCCATACTTGCCGAGCACCAACGTACATTTTATCTAACCTTCCTTATTATCTTTAAGGGCCGACAAGATCAATATAAATTGTAGACATGGATCATGAACATCCAACAATGAAAGATAATGTCATGAACTTACATAACATGGGACGACAAGACTGTCAAGAAACTATATATAAGGTACGAGCTATCATGATGCCATGAAAGACTATACACCAAAAATCAGCCGAAAAGGCATTCTAAACCATACATAAGTCGACACCTGTCTATGAGCCTCTAAAGGAACATAAGTGCTACAACATTGCCGGAACAGGGCCCCGACATACCCATAATATCTATAACAAAAATGCATACCAAGACTACGGCAAGTCCGGAGAAGGGATCTCGCCAATATCCGCTGAACTGGACAGCCTACTGTGGTGCGGGAGCTACGTCTACCTGTCTATCAGGACCTGCAGCACGACATGCAGCGTCCACAAATAAAAAGGACGTCAGTACGAATAAAGTACTGAGTATGTGAGGCAAGAAAGTATAAGTAAGAATAGTAATGTAAATAGGGATAGAGAATATACAACCTGTGACATCTGGGTACCTCTGAGGGCTACTGACATGAAATACATGATACATAGATATATATACATAAACTTTTAAAACATACGCCTTTGTGGGCATCACCATCATCATATCGTACCCGGCCATAATAGGCTCGGTAAAACATACCCGGCCATCATAGGGCTCGGTAGAATCGTACCCGGCCACGTGGAGCTCGATAAAACCCAACTGATCAGTGGTTGCACAATAGGTGCCGTACACGGCCGACTATAGTACGGCTCGGTAGAGTAAAATAGATACATATATATGATGCATGTTGGACTCATTGGAATCACATTTTGAACCTTTCGGAGTGACATAAGGTTGGTATCCTTCGTACACGTTATTAGGATTAACTCTTCATCAAGAATCTTATAAGAATCAGGAACTACCAACAACATTGATAATATAAGAATAAGATAAGTAACATCAATATTAATCGTTTCATAAGAAGGGCAGCAATGTAAGTACTGCTGGCTTCTAAGAGTAGAGTATCTTTGGGAGCTCGTTCATTACATTATGTACAATCGGAGTCGTGCAAAAGAATGAATGGGATAGCCTCACATACCTTGTATATACTGCCCAACCTCAAGCTATGCAAATGTCACGACTCCTTAGTCTACAATAAGACAAATGACACTATCATTATCGTTTAAGCGTCGTAACTATTATGTATCGACCACAACCTATTTTACGATGAAACGGACAGCACGTCCCCTATTTATATGACTTCCCACAAGTCAATACAATTACCAAACAGCCCAAACAACATCATTAATAATCATATTGAGCCTCCAAAACAGTCCACCAACCAACAACATTACTACCAAGCCTTTCGATATATATTTCACAAGTTCTAGCTTCAACGACTTAGCTGCAACTTGGATAATCTTAAATATATATAGATTAAGAGGTTCCTTACCTTTAAACAGAAAGAACAACTCCAATTTTACCTTAATTTTCCACGAAATATCCCTTCAATTCTGCCACAAGAACAAGGAAGCGAAACTAGCAATTAATTCGGGTTTTTCGGCACTAGAATTACTTTAGAAGACTTGAAATCACCTACGGTTGATATTAAAAACTTGAAGGTGTATTTACAGGACATAAAACACTTAAAACAACCTCCCACACGAGCTGGAACAACACAAAAATCAGCAACAACAAGAAGAACAAGAAACTTACTAGCGCCACGGGATTCCCGACATTTGATTTGTGTTGTTTGCCCTTTGTTTGGGTCTTGGATCATGAGAGAACCTTGAGAGACTGTTTTTAGGGTTATAAGGTCTGAATATACTGAAACATAATGAATTAAAACGGGGTTTAGGTATCTTATATATGTCCATATGTCTTAAACCGCCTTTGTGGGCCCCATAGAGAGCAGCTTGGCGCACTCTCGCAAAAACGTGAATATCTCTCTATTCCGAGATCGTATCGACAAACGGTTTAATGCGTTGGAAACTAGACTCATAGATCTTCAATTTGATAGGTAGATCACCCCATAATTCCAAGTACATTGGGAGAAAAATGCAGTAACATTTGACCTAAAGTTTAAGTAAAATTATAAACCTAAGTTGCGACAACGTTTATCGACTTTTGTTTCATAACTCGCTTGACTTCAAGACTTATGATGCGGATATTATATGATTCAAATACATTAAAACAAGACCTCTTGGGACAATTAATCACCTCTAGTGTTACCCGAAAATATGGGTTACAACATCCTTGATTCGTTTAACTTCAAATACTTGTTAACCACTCTTATACACCCTTGTATCGTTTAAGACCAATAGGATTAACTTCTTATCATCTCAAAGATAATCTCTTCTTGGATTTACGTCGACTAACTTATGTCATGATCTATGGTATACGAATTTGGGTTGTAACACCCTCTCCCCCTTAGGAACAATCGTCCTCGAATGTAAGGGTTTATGGGGTGTCTAACTCATTATGGATTCCGACGGAGGTTTCCGGCTGAGTTTTCCCTATAAAATGGACACTAGCCAAACTTGCAAGCAGTTAAACCTAACCTATGGCCTTACAAGACTATACAAAGCATTATGGATATGTACATTATCTGCATATTACCATTTTGTATTAAAAAAAGAGTATTCACAAGCTATTGCTTACCTCATAGAGCCGTTTCACCTTATAATGCGTCCTTCTTTCCCCCGGCATCCTCGTTATCTTCACTCTGGAATAGGTAAGGGTATTTAGACTTCATCTCCTCTTCTGCTTCCCATGTCATTTCTTCTATATTCTTGTTCCTCCATAATACTTTCACGGAAGCTACATCCTTTGTTCTCAGCTTGCGGACTTGTCGATCTAATATAGCCACTGGCACTTCATCATATGATAGATCCTTTGTAACTTGTACATCTTTGATAGGGACGACCCGAGAAGGGTCTCCAATACATTTCCTCAACATAGATACATGGAATACTGGGTGGACAAATTCCAATTCAGATGGCAATTCTAACTCGTAAGCAACCTGTCCAATTCGTCGAAGAATTTTGTACGGCCCAATATACCGCGGACTCAACTTACCCTTCTTCCCAAAACGCATAACACCCTTCATCGGCGAGATCTTCAGGAAAACCCAATCACCAACCTCAAATTCCAGATCACGACGTCGGACGTCGGAATAAGACTTTTGCCTGCTTTGTGCCGTCCTCAGTCGCTCTTGTATCACTTTCACCTTCTCAATGGCTTGGTGAATCAAATCTGGCCCATATAATTCTGTCTCACCGACTTCGAACCATCCAACTGGTGATCTACATCTCCTCCCGTACAGTGCCTCATACGGGGCCATTTTAATACTGGAATGGTAGCTATTATTGTAGGCAAATTCTATAAGTGCCAGATGGTCATCCCAATTCCCCTTGAAATCTAGAACATATGCTCGTAGCATATCTTCAAGCATCTGGATGGTACGCTCAGCCTGTCTGTCAGTCTGCGGATGGAATGCAGTGCTGAGATTTACTTGTGTGCCTAAACCCTTCTAAAAAGACCTCCAAAAGTTAGCCGTAAATTGAGCTCCTCGGTCTGATATAATAGATACCGGCACACCATGAAGCCTAACAATCTCCTTGATATACAACTTCGCATAATCTGCAGCCGTGTAAGTTGTCTTAACTGGCAGAAAATGGGCAGATTTTGTAAGTCGATCAACTATCACCCAGATGGAGTCAAACTTATGATAAGAGCGAGGTAATCCAATAATGAAGTCCATATTAATCACCTCCCATTTCCAGGTCGGAATCTCTATATTCTGAATCAATCCACTAGGTTTCTGATGCTCGATCTTTACTTGTTGACAATTAGGACACTGGGCTACAAATTCTACAATAGACTTCTTCATGTTATCCCACCAATACTGCTCCTTAACGTCATGATACATCTTTGTCGAGCCAGGATGGATAGAATATCGGGACTGGTGAATCTCAATCATAATCTTCTCTCGCAACCCTGCCACACTAGGTACACATAATCGGCCCTGGTATCTCAGTGTCCCATCTCCTCCGATCTTGAAAGCTGTAATCTTACACTGCTGAATTCCCTCTCTCAATCTTACTAAGGTAGGATCTTCATATTGCCGTGCTTTTACCTCGGCTACCAAAGATGATTCTGCTGTATTCTGTACAGTAACACCTCCGTCATCAGAGTCCAACAATCTGATTCTCATATTGGCCAGCTGGTGAAGCTCTTTGGTCAACCCTTGTCTACCTGCCTCAATATGTATTAAGCTTCCCATTGACTTACGGCTGAGAGCATCTGCCATAACATTAGCTTTACCGGGATGGTACAATATCTCGACATCGTAGTCTTTCAGTAATTCAAGCCACCTACGCTGCCTCAAATTCAACTCCTTCTGCTTGAAGATATATTGTAAACTCTTGTGATCTGTGTAGATGTCAACATGGACGCCGTATAAGTAGTGCCGCCATATCTTCAAAGCATATATTACTGCAGCCAATTCCAAATCATGAGTCGGGTAATTCTTTTCATGCTTCTTCAATTGTCTTGATGCATAAGCAATCACCTTCCCACGTTGCATCAATACGCACCCCAAACCTATACCTGAGGCATCACAATATACCACATAACCTTCTGTTCCTTCTGGGAGAGTGAGCACTGGCGCGGATGTCAATCGATTCTTTAGCTCCTGAAAACTATGTTCACAAGCATCAGACCACTGGAACTTGGTAGCTTTCTGTGTTAACTTAGTCAATGGTGCTGATATAGAGGAAAACCCTTCTACAAACCGCCTATAATATCCTGCTAGCCCCAGGAAGCTGCGGACTTCTGACGGTGTTGTAGGTCTCGGCCAATTCTTCACTGCATCGATCTTCTGAGTGTCGACACTAATACCCTCATCAGATATCACATGGCCAAGGAATGCTACTGAGTTCAGCCAGAATTCACATTTAGAGAGCTTAGCATATAACTTATGATCCTGAAGGGTCTGTAATACTATCCGCAAGTGGCCCGCATGTTCCGCCTCCGAACGAGAATACACCAGAATGTCATCAATGAATACGATCACGAACACATCAAGATAGGGCCTGAATACACTATTCATGAGATCCATAAAAGCTGCTGGGGCATTTGTTAGCCCGAACGACATCACCAAGAACTCAAAATGCCCATATCTTGTCCGGAAGGCCGTCTTTGGAATATCCTTCTCCTTAACCCTCACCTGATGATACCCTGAACGCAAGTCAATCTTGGAGAAATACTTGGCACCCTGGAGTTGGTCAAACAGGTCATCAATTCTTGGAAGTGGATACTTGTTCTTTATTGTAAACTTATTCAACTGTCGATAATCGATACACATCCTTAACGACCCATCTTTCTTCCGCACGAACAAGACTGGCGCACCCCAAGGTGAAGTGCTAGGCCTAATGAAACCCTTATCCAGCAAGTCCTTCAACTGTGCCTTCAACTCTCGCAACTCTGCCGGGGCCATCCTGTATGGAGGGATAGAGATCGGTTGAGTGTCAGGCAATGCATCAATGCTAAACTCAATCTCCCTTTTAGGAGGAAGGCCTGGGAGTTCATCTGGGAAAACATCTGGAAATTCATTGACCACGGGGATTAATTGTAGAGTAGGTGGCTTTGCCTCCACATCCCTAACACGAACAAGATGATAAATGTAACCTTTTGAGATCATCTTCCTTGCCTTAAGATAGGAAATAAACCTACCTTTCGGCGTAGCAATGTTCCCCTTCCATTCAATGGCGGGTTCACAAGGAAACTGAAACCTAACCATCTTCGTACGACAGTCAACATTTGCATAGCATGAGGCCAACCAGTCCATTCCCATTATCACATCGAAATCAACCATTTCTAACTCAAATAAATTTGCCAAGGTTTGACGACTACAAATCATCACAGTGCAACCTTTATATACCCTTCTAGCAATCACAAAATCTCCTATCGGAGTGGATACCGCAAGTGGTTTACTTATCAATTCAGGTTCAATGCCAAACTTATTAGCCACAAAGGGTGTAACATATGATAAGGTAGATCCTGGATCAATTAACGCATATACATCATAAGAAAACACAGACAATATACCTGTAACAACATCCGGAGATGACTCGAGATCTTGTCGACCTACTAGAGCATAGGTTCGATTTTGAGCACCACTTGAACTCGGCACTGAACCTCTACCTCTACCACGACCTGTCGACTGTTGAAAACCTTGTGCTGGAGGTCGAACTGATGAGGAAGAACCAGACACAGATCCAGTCGGTTAAGCCATACCACCACCTCCTCTGTTAGGACAATCCCGCATCATATGGCCACGCTGTCCGCAAGAATAGCACGCATCGGAACCTCGACGGCACAGTCCAAAGTGGGCCTTGCTGCACTGATCACAACGAGGTGTTGGGGGTCTCGTCTGACTAGTATCTCTATGAAATTGTGAGCCTGATGCCCTCAAACTCTGACCTGAACCAGAATAGGTAAATTGATCATACCGAGGCCTCTGAAACTTTAGAGGAGCACTAGCTACAGGTGGCGCCGAACTCCTCAAAGATTGGGTCCTGATACTGCCTCTGAACTCATCAGAATACCCTGCAAATCTCGCCCTCTTATGCTGGCCCCTATCCTGCTCCCTATCTGCCCTTTTCTGGCGCTTACGATCCTCTAGGGTCTGGGCATAAGCCTGAATACGGGAAATATCCATGCCCTCTACCAAGGAGGCTGTTGTGCACTCATTTATCAGATGTGGTCCCAACCCGTTCATGAACAGATGCACTCTATCACTCATCTCGGCCACCATATGGGGAGCATACCTTGCTAAAGAATCAAACTGTATACTATACTCTCGTACACTCATATTACCCTGTCGAAGGTTCAAGAACTTATCAGCTCTAGCTCGTCGTATCTCAACTGGCAAGTAGTGACGAAGAAAGGCCTCAGAAAATTCCTTCCACACGGCTGGAGGAGCGTTCGGACCCCTAGATCTCTCCCAACTATCATACCAGAAAACCGCTAAATCCCGTAACCGATAAGAAGCCAACTCTACTGCCTCCGTATCACTAGCATGCATAACCCGCAATGTACGATGAATCTGATCAATAAATATTTGTGGGTCCTCCTTGGGGTCTGATCCGGTAAACACTGGAGGGTCTAGATTAATAAAATCACGAACTCTCGCACTAACCGGTTTATCAGCAGCACCAGTATTCTGCCTCTGAGCCTGAGCAGCTACCAAGCTAGTCAACAATTGCACTGCACTGCGCATATCGTGGTCTGTAGTGCTAGACGGAGGAACTGGATGTACTGGGTGCCTCCTAATATCCTCTGGAGGAGACGGAGAGGTATGAGACGGCATCTCACTCTGAGCCTCACTTTGGCCTGCTCTGGCTGGAGGCACCTGAATGTTACCCTCTCCCACAGCTGTATCAAGCCGTTTACTAATTGCTTGCTTCCTAGTCGAAGGCATCGCTGAAAGAAAACAAGGTGAATATTAGATATGAACACTTACTACTCAACTCTACGCACGATCTAGATTCAGGAAGAAGGTAACAACCCTAGATGTCACGTAGCCTCCTGATTATAAATGTGGCGCGCTACACATCCATAATCAAAACTCTACTAGACACGGCTCATAGACATCCCCTAGGACAGACTTGCTCTGATACCAAGTTTGTCACGACCCAACTGGAGGGTCATGACTAGCACCTGGGCCATACTTGCCGAGCACCAACGTACATTTTATCTAACCTTCCTTATTATCTTTAAGGGCCGACAAGATCAATATAAATAGTAGACATGGATCATGAACATCCAACAATGAAAGATAATGTCATGAACATACATAACATGGGACGACAAGACTGTCAAGAAACTATATATAAGGTACGAGCTATCATGATGCCATGAAAGACTATACAACAAAAATCAGCCGAAAAGGCATTCTAAACCATACATAAGTCGACACCTGTCTATGAGCCTCTAAAGGAACATAAGTGCTACAACATTGCCGGAACAGGGCCCCGACATACCCATAATGTCTATAACAAAAATGCATACCAAGACCACGGCAAGTCCGGAGAAGGGATCTCGCCAATATCCGCTGAACTGGACAGCCTACTGTGGTGGGGGAGCTACGTCTACCTGTCTATCAGGACCTGCAGCACGACATGCAGCGTCCACAAATAAAAAGGACGTCAGTACGAATAAAGTACTGAGTATGTGAGGCAAAAAAGTATAAGTAAGAACAGTAATGTAAACAAGGATAGAGAATATACAACCTGTGACATCTGGGTACCTCTGAGGGCTACTGACATGAAATACATGATACATACATATATATACATAAACTTTTAAAACATATGCCTTTGTGGGCATCACCATCATCATATCGTACCCGGCCATAATAGGCTCGGTAAAACGTACCCGGCCATCATAGGGCTCGGTAGAATCGTACCCGGCCACGTAGAGCTCGGTAAAACCCAACTGATCAGTGGTTGCACAATAAGTGCCATACCCGGCCGACTATAGCGCGGCTCGGTAGAGTAAAATAGATACATATATATGATGCATGCTGGACTCATTGGAATCACATTTTGAACCTTTCGGAATGACATAAGGTTGGTATCCTTCGTACACGTTATTAGGATTAACTCTTCATCAAGAATCTTATAAGAATAAGGAACTACCAACAACATTGATAATATAAGAATAAGATAAGTAACATCAATATTAATCGTTTCATAAGAAGGGCAGCAATGTAAGTACTGCTGGCTTCTAAGAGTAGAGTATCTTTGGGAGCTCGTTCATTACATTATGTACAATCGGAGTCGTGCAAAAGAATGAATGGGATAGCCTCACATACCTTGTATATACTGCCCAACCTCAAGCTATGCAAATGTCACGACTCCTTAGTCTACAATAAGACAAATGACACTATCATTATCGTTTAAGCGTCGTAACTATTATGTATCGACCACAACCTATTTTACGATGAAACGGACAGCACGTCCCCTATTTATATGACTTCCCACAAGTCAATACAATTACCAAACAGCCCAAACAACATCATTAATAATCATATTGAGCCTCCAAAACAGTCCACCAACCAACAACATTACTACCAAGCCTTTCGATATATATTTCACAAGTTCTAGCTTCAACGACTTAGCTGCAACTTGGATAATCTTAAATATATATAGATTAAGAGGTTCCTTACCTTTAAACAGAAAGAACAACTCCAATTTTACCTTAATTTTCCACGAAATATCCCTTCAATTCTGCCACAAGAACAAGGAAGCGAAACTAGCAATTAATTCGGGTTTTTCGGCACTAGAATTACTTTAGAAGACTTGAAATCACCTACGGTTGATATTAAAAACTTGAAGGTGTATTTACAGGACATAAAACACTTAAAACAACCTCCCACACGAGCTGGAACAACACAAAAATCAGCAACAACAAGAAGAACAAGAAACTTACTAGCGCCACGGGATTCCCGACATTTGATTTGTGTTGTTTGCCCTTTGTTTGGGTCTTGGATCATGAGAGAACCTTGAGAGACTGTTTTTAGGGTTATAAGGTCTGAATATACTGAAACATAATGAATTAAAACGGGGTTTAGGTATCTTATATATGTCCATATGTCTTAAACCGCCTTTGTGGGCCCCATAGAGAGCAGCTTGGCGCACTCTCGCAAAAACGTGAATATCTCTCTATTCCGAGATCGTATCGACAAACGGTTTAATGCGTTGGAAACTAGACTCATAGATCTTCAATTTGATAGGTAGATCACCCCATAATTCCAAGTACATTGGGAGAAAAATGCAGTAACATTTGACCTAAAGTTTAAGTAAAATTATAAACCTAAGTTGCGACAACGTTTATCGACTTTTGTTTCATAACTCGCTTGACTTCAAGACTTATGATGCGGATATTATATGATTCAAATACATTAAAACAAGACCTCTTGGGACAATTAATCACCTCTAGTGTTACCCGAAAATATGGGTTACAACATCCTTGATTCGTTTAACTTCAAATACTTGTTAACCACTCTTATACACCCTTGTATCGTTTAAGACCAATAGGATTAACTTCTTATCATCTCAAAGATAATCTCTTCTTGGATTTATGTCGACTAACTTACGTCGTGATCTATGGTATGTGAATTTGGGTTGTAACAAGAACGACTAAGGTTCGACAATCAACTCAACACCCTAGGAGCAATCTCGATCAAATCAAGCTACAATGTCTGAACAGAACCACATCCTGTGTGTGAATAGTCAAACCATCTCTCAACCGATCGTAGCATAAGAGAGAAACTCATGAAAAAAAATCAGGGCATGAATAACATCCATTCCGCCCGATGACATATCCACAGTAAATAATGCGCAAGTGTGAGCAAATCTGATCCAATGTAGAATATACATTCTCATCAGGCCTACCAATGGGCGTCCAAATAAATTCCAATCATCCCGTAATAGGTAAATAACCTTCCAAAATTCAATGGTAACCTATCCATAAAACATACCATCAACTGTCTAAATCTTAACATATCTTAACAGTCCACAACCAAGGATTAGTCTACATCTCAGAACATCTTGTCTCTAACCTCAAGAATACAGGAATCTCCATATCTAATCCCAACCCAACACTCAAATGGTTGACACATCACTCATACACAATCATCTAACGTAAAATAACCCCATAAATCTTCTGCACCATGTAGCAAACCATGAACATCACCAGTCAACAACTAGACGATTACCGTAATACTAGTAAAGCATTCACAAGTCAAAACAAAATGCCTCTTGTAAAACGTACACCCTTCTCAGGTGATACCAGATAGTGCCAGTATTGTCTTAAACATCAAAATTGTCCATGTTATCTAGAGCTTATGACCTTCCATTCAAAACTAAATTGTAACTTCGTGCGCGCAAATCTCAATCCCACAGAGCGCACAACATCTATCATATGAAAACAGGAGAATCACATTATTCTGAATCGCTAGTGAGAGATGTGTTTTCTATGTTTTGGTGATCTGCCGCTCTGGAGGACATAAGGCCAGGGTTAGACTGCAACTTGGGTTCTGTAGTTTCAGTTATGTCAGCATGGGCTTTTGGACTTATATGTCCGGTAGTGTCCTCAACTTGGGTTCTGGAGGACATAAGGCCAGGGTTAGACTGCGACTTGGGTTGTGTAGTTTCAGTTGTGTCAGCATAGGCTTTTGGACTTATATGTCCGGTAGTGTCCTCAAGAGTGGGTTTATGGCTCGGTGAGTGGTTGAATGGTTATATGACGAGTATGATATGACTGCGAGATGCATCCAGATGGCTTGGATTTGACAAGAAGAGTTTTATTAGGATGTGAAAAAAAACTAGTGAGATGTTTGATTTCTATCTTGATGTGTTGTACAGTCTTGAGTTATGTGCGTATAGAGGGATATTTCATGTTGTTAATGTGTGGGATGAAGTATACTTTTATGTCTTGTAGATAAGTTCAGACTCGGGAGGATTTTGAGATTGCATGGTGGTTGTGACCAGGATAGGTCATAGAGAGATGTCGGTTTGAGGCTAAGTAGTTGGGTTACCTTCTGTAGGATATTATGAGGTTGTGTGATTCTTATGATCTTTCGTTGGAGAGTTTCTTTCTACAGGTAAGTTGCAGGCGCTGCAATTTGAGTTTTGGTCACTTGAGGAATTTGGCTTGACTTCCACGAGGATGAATTTGAGTGTAGCAAATGATTTGAGGTATTTTTATGATTTGTGTTACATGAGATTATGAAGGATTTTATTGAATTAAAATATTGTATTATGGAAACAATGGAGTAAGGGTATTGTGGGTTAGCGGATGCTGTATTTTATGCCCTTGAGCCAAGTGGGAGAGTCTACTATTGACGATCAGATTGCATGGTCATATGTCATGTTAGTTTTTATCTGAGGCATATTTGTGGATTGGTTATGGCTTGAAGAGGTTGGCTTTAAGGGTGGATTGAGTACGGAAATTCCTAGATGCATAATGTATTATACGTTTTGGGCATATTAGAAATCTGGGAATGATTTGGGTTACTAATTATGGTGAATGTAATGTGATAAGAAAAGGGACTTGCTCGGTTGTTTAGAGATATGGGTTACTTCTTTGGGTGTTGGTGTGTTAAAGGAGCACATGTTGTTTGGCTCGTTTGAGCGGTGGAATTGCAACATGCGGGACTTGGTGGAATTAGAGGGATTCAGTTTTGATGGCTTGGTTATGTAAAAAATGGGTTTTGAAATATTTTCGATGGTGTCGACCATCATTTGGGGCAGTTGTTTTTGATAGGGATGACGAGTATGTTGGATGTTGTATTTTTTCTCTTGGATGTGGGGCCTAGTTGTAGGGTTTTGGCTGATTGAGTATGTATTCTGCTTGTGACTCAAAGTTGACAATGGGATTCTCGTGCTTTCATATGATGGTAAGGTAGAGGCAGTACGTCGTGTGGGATTGAGAATTGCATATACAAGGTTTCAATTCAGTTTTGAAAGGAAGGTCATGAGTTCTAGACAGCATGGACGGTTTCAGATGTTTGGAAGAACGCTAGTACCATTTGTTATTACCCAAGGAGAGTATACATTTCAGGAAGACGCATTATGTTTGACTTGTATCCTAGTCGAGGTAAGTGTCTTGCCTAACTTTGTATGGGGGAACTACCTCTTAGGATTGGTATTGTTGATTTAATTGTGCTAAGTGAAATCCGTGCACACAAGGTGGCGAGTGGGTACACAGGTTGTACGTGGTATTTGACCATTTTTGGCTACTTAGACTATTTCTATTCTTTAATTGAAATGTCATATCATGTTCTAGATTCTCATAGTCAATTTATCCTTAATTGTATTAGACTATCCTTACATGCCTTAATTGACTTGCTTAGTACTTGTTCTACAATCTACTTGCTAAATTGCTCCCATGCTCTAGTTGAACTTGTTGTCTCTTTTAATTGTTACATGCTATCTCTTCATTGATAATTATCCTTATTTGAAGTTATTGTCCGTGTTATCTCTTTCCTTATTTGATTTTCGTTACTTGAAGTAATTGTTCATGTTATCCCCTTACTCGTTGATTTCCATTATTTGAGACTCATTATTTGGTATTATCTCTTTCTTTGCAAGATAGTCTTATCTAATATCGTGAGTATTTGGTGTTGAAGTTGCATTGTGAAAGTTGTTAACACGTTAAGGTGATGTTGGTTATTGTTGAAACATCTATCTTATTGAGAATTTTTCATTCATTGTGGTTAAGGTGATGTTGTTGATATTCTTGCATACATTGTGGTGGAGCCATGGGCTATTATTGTGAAAATATTGATATTGTTGTTATTGGCAAGTTGTGATATATGGGCACTTGTGGTGCGAATTATTATTGTGATATAATATTGACGCGTATGCGGCGGTATAAGGCTTGGGGTTGATGTGCATGCAGCGGAATAAGATGTGACTTATGTGCGTGTTGCTTGTAGGGGAACTACGTGAAGTCACGCGGCGTCATAAGGTGGGCTAAAGTGCGTGTAGCTATTTTGGAAAAATTATTTTCAAAACCTATTTTCAAATGTAAGGTTCATGCGGCGGTTTAAGGAAAGATTGTGATTGAAATTGAGAAAAGTCATACGAGGCGGTACCTCAGTTGTGATTCTTGATTATACGAGGCGGTACATCGATTTTGATTTTATTATACACGAAGTGGTAACTCGTTGTAATTCTTGTTGTTATTTCATATTGCAAAGTGTTTCGGTAGAAATATATCTAGTTGTTTCACTCTTATTTGTTCTAGCAGTTATTAGCATTGAGTGATTTACACACGTTAAAGTTCCAATATGCAACAATTTAAGTATTCAATCAAAATGTTAGGATATTGAGTGGGGTAGCCCAGGACCATTACAAAACACTTTAAAAACTTTTATATCTTTCCGATTAGGAATAAGTGTATCCTCTATTAGCAGTAGATTGCTACAAAATCAGTGAATAAAAAATTAGACATTGACTAAACCTTTCAGTATACTATGCATTGAATTTATTTTATCATGAGAAATATTATTGTTGTAATGATATTACAAAGATAACTTCATTTTGATATAAAATAATAAAGATGAAAAACTATGTCACAATATGGGAGCACAGTCTGGAAATTCTAAATAGGGTGTTTTATCAAGGGCTCTATCATACCTATCCTTAAGGTCACAATGAAAGTTTGGAACTAATCCCTCTCTACACATTCTTCCTACCTCTGGTGTAGGAATATCGTCTTCTTGTATGACCCAGAAATCAATGCATTTACAGTAACAACTTTCTTCTACCGATGGAGGATATGTTTTACAATCTATTAATGCCATAGATAATACAAAGAAAAACACGTAAATCTTCCCCAATACCATCACCCGGTTACAAGCCATCATTTTATTCATATTTTCTGCAAAGATAAACAATTATCCAATAACATTAAGGAGTTCATATGCGCAATTTAAGAATTTATATAAACAAGAAATGTTGTTTCAACACAAAAATGAACTCGTGTGTTTATATTACCAGTTCAATTGATTATTAAGTGAATAATGTAGGTAGATATTAAGCCTAAAATGACATTGCGTGCTTACTTTTTCTCAAAATATATTATCTTTTCAATGAGGACTAGCTGAATGTTGGTTCTTAAAATGGCATCTTAAAATACTTTGCTCGTGCCCAGGCGTTATCGCTGCCCTTCGCTAAAGTTTTTGCCTTTTTCAAAATGATACAAGTTAGAAAAATTGACATATTAATTTTGCTATTGGATATGTATGGTAAAATGAAGTATGCAATTGTTTTTCAAATGCTCAGTGTATTTGAACTTAAATAAGTGCTGCCATTACCGATAAGAAGACATTTGCAACCAGAAAATTAAATTGCTAAGTGTAACGAAATGAAGAACGTTCCAAATATAAAAAGCGAAGAGACGCATAGCAAACAAACAAACAAATAAAAAGGATAAGCTCATTCAAAATTCCTTACCCTTTTTTTGATAGCACAACAATGTTATGGTGTAAACTTGCCTTTTTCGAAGACTATGTTGTAGCTAGATTATAAATACAGAGAGCAATTAAGAGAATTTTAGATATGTAACGTATGTTATGGATGAATAAGCATTTCATTAATTTTATTTAAGGGCTGAAAAAGCTCTTATATTCAGATGAATCAATCGTTTGGTCCCTGTACACTCAATGTCAATGGTTTCAAAAGACACATTAATGAAGTGTCATTAATATGCGAAAAGATTTGCTTACAACTCAGTAACATCAATCATCTTTAATGACCAGAAGTGTAAAATATTAGCTGACTACAACCTTGTTTTAGATAGAGTATATCGCAAGGTCCTTCCAATTCTGAAGTTAATTTGCAATATCGCGTTCGACGCTTCATTTATAGCAAATACACAACAGTGAAGAGAGATCTAAAGAATGATTTACTTGCATTAGTTAGAATCTTTATTCAATAGGATTATACCACAATCCGGTTTCGAAAATTCAGTCAACCTTTCGTGTGACCCAACTAAATAATCACTGAACAGAACCAATGCACAACAAAAGCATTTATTGTAAGTCGGTTTGTGTAATTGCACTCCCTTACCCCTTTTTATGCTTCACACGTGTGTGTTTATGTTTTTATGACTTGCGGGGTCGATTAGTTTCAATGCGGGAAGCTTTCGGGTTGATTTGGACCCTTGATTCTTGACTTAGAAGTTTAAATTAAAAAATATTGATCAAACTTTAACTTTTGTGAAAATGACCCCGAAACTATATTTTTATGACTTTGATAGCTTTGTATTGTAATTTCGTACTTGGGTGTATGCCCGGGACTAATTTTGGAAGTCCGTAGGTCGATATGTGTTGATTTGCCGAAATTTGGCAATTTGAAGTTGAAAAGTTTGTCTGTAGGCTGACTTTTAGCTATTGAGCTCAGAATTTGATTTTAGGACTTGGAATAGGTCCGTTATGGCATTTAGAACGTGCCCGCCAAAATTGGTATCATTTGAAGTCGATTTGATAGGATTCAGACGTTTAATTGTAATTCTAGAAGTTCTTGAAAATTTTCTTGAATTTCATGCGTTTTAGAGTTCAATTCGTAGTTTTAGATGTTATTTTTGTGTTTTGATCGCGTGAGCGAGTTCATATGGTACTTTTAGACTTATGTGGATGTTTGGTTGGAGCCCTGAGGGCTCGAATGAGTTTCAGACATGTTTCAAAATGGTTTTGGCTTAAAATTGGACTGATGGTACTGCTGGTGCTTAGGTATCGCAATTGCGAGCACTAGCATCGCAGTTGCGAAGGCGACAACGAGGGCTCTGATGTCGCAATTGCAACTCCCCCTTCGCAATTGCGAAGACTGCCAGACTTCACCTTAGTTCCATTTTGCGAACAACTGATCGATTTTGTGATGCCCACTAGTTCACAATTGCGAAGCATTCATCACAATTCCGATGTTGACTTAGGCGGTAAGGGTACACAAATGCGAGCTTTGGTCCGCAATGCAAACCTATGTCACCAATGCGACATTTGCAGCTGGTTAAAGGGCTGGGAGACGGGATTTTTGAACTATTTCTCTCATTTCTGAACCTTAGACTCGGTAGGAGGTAATTTGGAGAGAGGATTTTCACTTACAAACCTTGGGTAAGTGATTCTAATCTATTTCTAATCATATTTCATCAACATATCTTAGATTTTAACATCAAAATTATGTGAATCAAAGTGAAAATTTGTCAAGTTTTTGAAAAATAAGAAATTAAGTTTTGAGAGTCGATTTTGACTCGAATTTTGAAACTAATCACATATATGAACTCGTGGGGTCATGAGTAGACGGAATCTACCATTGGACCCGGGTTTTTACCGGACGAGTCTCGGATTGACTTTTGTTGACTTTTTGGGAAAAGTGTAAAGATCTTAGCTTTATTTATTGCATTTGATTTCCCTAACATTGTTTGATGATATTAAGTCAATTTTGGTTAGATTTGAGCCGTGTGGAGACTAATTTTAAGGAAAAAGCTATTTTCAAGTGTTGATTTGGCCTAGTTGAGGTAAGTGCTTGCCTAGCATCGTGTGGGGAGCTACCCCTTAGAATCAGTATTGTTGATTCAATTGTGCTAAGTGAAATCTGTGTACACAAGGTGACGCATGGGTACACGAGTTGTATGCGGTATTTGACCAGTTTAGGCTACCTATATTATTTTCATACTTTAATTGAAATGCCATATCATGTTCTAAATTCTCTTAGTCAATCTATTATTGTTTGAGTTAGTCTATCCGTACATGCCTTAAATGATTTCGTTAACACTTGTTCTACCCCATAACTGATAAGTTGTTCTCATGCTTTAGTTGAACTCATTGACTCTTTTATGTTACATGCTATCTCTGCATTATTGATTATCATTGTTTGAAGTCATTATACATGTTGTCCCTTTCATTGTCAATTATTATTTATTGAAGTTATTGTTTCACATTACCTCTTTCATTGTTGATTACCGTTATTTGAAGTTATTGTTCATGTTACCCCTTCATTATGGATTTTCATTATTTGAAGTTATTGCTACACGTTATTTCTATCATTGTGGGTTATTCTTATTTAACATTGGGGTTATACATTGTCTCTCATTTTCGAGTTAATGATGGTGAAGTTGTGAAAGTCGTTATCACGTTGGGACAAAATTGTTGTTATTAAAACATCTTTCTTTTGAGCATTTTACATTTATTGTTGCTGTTGATATTTTTGTACCCGTTGTAATGGAGCCGTGGGCTATTATTGTGGAAATATTGATATTGTGGATTGTTGGCAAATTGTGATATATGGGCACTTGTGGTGCGAGTTGTTATTTTATGGTGATATTGACGTGCATGCGGAGGTATAAGGCTTGGGGTTGATGCGCATGCGGCGGTATAACGTGGGACGTATGTTCCTGTTTCTTGTAGGGAACTACATGAAGCCACGTGGCGTCATAAGGTAGGCTATACTGCATAACTATTTCAAAAAAACTGTTTTCAAAACCTATTTCAAATGTAAGGCTCATACGATGGTATAAGGATATATTGTGATTGAAATTGAGAAATATAAATACGAGGCGGTACCTCATTTGTTATTATTGATTATACAAGACGGTACCTCAGTTGTGATTTTATTGTACACGAGGAGGTACCTCGTTGTGATTCATGCTGCTTATTCCATGTTGCAAAGAGTTTTAGTGGGAACATTTCTTGTTGTTTCATTCTTTATTGTGCTAGCAGTTGTTGTCCGTATATGATCATTGTAGTTCTCTTTAGTTGCTTCTTTTATGCTATTTCCGTGTTTGATTTTCGGTATTAGTTCTTGTTATTATCCTGTTTCATATCAGTTATTTCTTCGCTTTCCGTTATATACTCGTATTACATTTCCATAATGCTTATTTATATCCTAGTTGGTATCTTGTCCTGGCCTCATCACTACTCTACTGAGGTTAAGCTTGATACTTACTGGGTACCGTTGTGGTGTACTCATACAATGCTTCTGCATATTTTTGTGTAGATCTTGGTACGTTTGTTCGTGCCGGTCATTAGAGAGCATTTGTAGCTGGCTTATGGAGACTTCAAGGTATGCCTGCTTGGCGTCCGCATGCCTCAAAGTCACCTTCATTTGCTTTTACTAGTATTGTATTTCTTTTCCTTCAAACAATGATGTATTAGGTATTCTAGTTTTATTCCATAGAGCATATGACTCAGTTCCACCGGTTTTGGGAAGTGTATTGATGAGATTCTGTTTGTTCGGAAGGTTATATCAGTTATTCAGCTTATTTTATTATTTTGATAATTATTTCTGCCAAGTTATTATTATATGTTAGAACGTGTTAAACTAAACACATTAGATTAGTACGTAAATTGTAAAACGGAAACTTACTTGTTCTCTTAGTGGAAGTGGAAGGAATGAAACGCGGCTGGAATTATTGGTCGAGCGTGGTTGTCATGGTGTGTTGTAGCAACTCCCAATTCCACAGTCTAAACCCTTGTTCGGATTGAGAGATAGAAAGCGCGAGAAAAAATACTACTTTTCAATATCTTTTGTTGTACATTGTATGTTTACTTTTATAGGGAATATTAGGGCTAACTAATAAACCTATTCGGCCTTAGAGCACCCCTTATGGGTAGACCCAATATTTCCTACATCTCTCACTCCCATATAATGGGAGTGCTCATCTAGTCTGAGAAACATATTCTCGACTCATCTCCTCAATCATTCATACATGGAAGTGGACTGTGCGACCAGCATACTGTGAGAGCTAAGTGTTATACATATGTTAGGAGTATAGAGCCTCTTGTCAAGTGCAAACCTGTAGGTAGATCATAAAGTAAGCAGTATCCTAGATCATATGAATCACATTTGATATAATCTCAAAATCTCATATATCATTATTTCTTGTATTCACAATCATAACTCATAAGTTATAACTGGTGCACCAGTGAACACAAATAAATGAGATTGCATCAATGATCTTCTTCTTCTCACGATCCCCTTAACATTAGTTTGACTGCTTTTCTAGATATGCTCTGCTAGACCGAATCTGTGTACATGGTGTTTTGAAAACACACTAAGATAACTAACACCACACGAAGTCTCAAGTATCTGATCGGAGTCTCTAAGGGTACAAAATCTTGAGCCATCATAAAAGCTCTGGGTCTCACACAACAATAAGTTGAGAATGGACTTATGTTGACCCAATTGGTCGATATTAGCACACATGGTATGAAACATGTGCTGCAACATTTTCTCTTTTTTCTCAAGGAGAGTATGTGATCTCATAAATAATGTTGTACATATGATATTTAGACACCATAAGTATATAAATTTGAGCTCCTTGATCTACAAAATTATATTTAACTTACATTTGGCTCACAAAGTAGACTAGGTGGATGTTTTTTTTACCCTAATGACCTTATGTCATTATTTAAGACATTCTGATTTTAAGCGAATAGCTCTCAAATTATCCTTATGATAATTTTGCTTAAAATTATGTCTCATCTCCTCACAGCACTAATATAAGGAGGCAGTTGCCTGTGTGAGAAGGCCAACCTCTTGTCTACTCGACATACTTATAAAAAAATGAACAAAGAATGTACATACCATTCAACAATAAAAATATGTATGTATGTAAATCAATTATATTGATAATTAAAGAACATCAGTTTTGTAAACATAGAAAAATAAATAGAAAAATGAAGAATATCAAAGTCTACACAAGCTTTGAGACATAGTGTGTCTCACAAATGCATCTTTAGACAAATGCTTGGTCAATGGATCTGCTAACATATCTTTTGTAGACACATACTTCATATTCACTACCTTGCGTCTAACTATGTCTCTCGTATAGTTATACTTGATATCTATATGTTTAGTTTTACAATGAAACTTAGGGTCCTTGGTGGAGGATATTGCAGCCTCACTGTCACACTAGACTAACACTGGCTCAGTATTTTTGGTGATATCTAACAAGTGCTCGGAGAATTATTTCAACCAAATAGCTTCTTGTGCTACTAATGCGAGAACCACGTATTCGGCTTCCATCGTATCTAGTGATACACGTGAGTGTTTCTTACTACTCCATGATACGGCGCCATCACTGAGTATGAAAACATATCCTGAGGTAGACTTCCTTTCGTCTAGATCTCCTCCGTGATCAACATTACTGTATCCAACTAATCGCAGATCCTTGCCGCCTTGATAACAAAGCGCATAATCACCAATTCCCTTAAGATATCTCATGATCCTCTTTACTTCTTGCCAATGTGCTAAGCCTGAGTCGGTTTGATATCTACTTACCAAGCCAACTGCTTGATAGATATCAGGTCTAGTGCACACCATATTATACATTAGACTTTTGACTGCGCTCCTATAAGAAACTCCGCTCACTCTTTCTATCTCTACAAGAGTCTTAGGACACATCTGATATCCCAAGGTATGGCCTTTACTGATAGGAGTTTCAACTAGGCTACTATTTTGCATATTGAATCGATCAATAAATATTTTTTTAATGTAATTCTCTTATGAAAGATACATTAGTTTCTTTGGACGATCTCTTGAAATCTTAACTACAAGAACATATGCAGCTTCACTCATATCTTTCATCTTAAATTGAGATGATAACCATGACTTTATCTCGGTTATAAACTCCTTATCATTTTCATCTATAAGTATGTCATCTACATACAATGTTAAAATCACAAGCTTGTTCCTTGATCTTTTGGTATAAACACAATGGTCTCCATCCATCATGGTAAAATCATTGGATGCAAGAACATTCTGAAAGCATATATACCACTGCCTTGAAGATTGTTTGAGGCCATAAATAGACTTCAAAAGTCTACAAACCTTTTATTCGTGGCCTTTTTTAATGAAACGCTCAGGTTGTTTCATATAAATTTTTTCATCTAATTCTCTATTGAGAGATGCAGTCTTTACATCCATCTGATGTAATTCAAGATCCAAGCTTGCAACAATAGCTAGAACCAGGCGAACCGAGGTAAATCGTACAGCAGGCGAGAACGTCTCTTCGTAGTCTACTCCTTTCTGTTGTGTATTTGCCACCGGTCGAGCCTTATAACTCTCAACTGTTCCATCAGCCTTGAGCTTAATTTTAAGAACCCATTTTCTCCCAATGGCTTAGTGTCCTTTAGGGAGGTGAACAAGTTCCCAAGCTCTGTTGACTCTCATGGACTCCAATTCATCTTCCATATACTTTTCTATATCTTTTGTTCTACATTGTATGTGCACAGGGAATATTAGGGTTAACTAATAACTTATTGGGCCTTAGAGCACCCCTTATGGGTTGGCCCAATATTTTCTACATTATCTCTTAGGATTACCTAGTCGTATAAACTAGGTGTCATCACGATATCCTACGGAGGAAAATTGAGATTGTGACATTTATAATATAACATTGATAGAGCAATGCTAAATAACTTATAAACATCTCAAACATAATTAGTTCAACTGTTCAAGCTTAGGCAACGGTGTTCATGAGCTTTGTCACACCCTAGCATCATATGAGCAAGCTCGATTCCGTCTGTTAATTGCTTGGTTTACATATTTATGATTTATTTTCCAGAATTTGATTATCTGATTTGGTAAAGGGTCCTATCTTAATTAGATTTAAGGGATTGTAATATCTGAATCTTGCATCTAGAAAAACATTTATTCCTATATGAAAGAAGGAATGGGAATTATTTCTTTCTATTCACCAATTTCTTTTTATCAATACAGTACAAAATTATTTTAGCGGCAATTATTTAATGCCAAAGAATGCATAACTACAAATAATTCGTATACTATCAGGTCCTAAATGATAATTACGGGTATCGTCCAAAAAGTAAAATTAGAAACCTTGATAATAAATGAGATTGCATGTTGCAACGTGTAAAAATATTTTGTCGGTACTATAAAAATCCTTTATATTGTTAGTATATATAAGTTAAATTTATTTTATGTACGGTGACCGTGTCAATATCTTTTACCGCGTGAACAAAAACTTATAAAATTATAATGGTCAATAACTACAAGACATTTTAAGAAGAAAATAACTTTTCACCAAGTTGAATAGAGCTTGCTAACTAAGAGAAATAATCTTTACAATAATCAAGGCCGTCAAATAAAATCCCACTATGACATAAGATGAACCTTTCTCTATGTAGATATGTTAATTATTCGTCTATTTTGAGATAGATATTATACTGCAGCTACCCGCGTGACGGTGTGAAAATAAGAAAAAAAGAAAAATTAATCAGATAAATCTGATTAATTAATAAGATTATGCCGTAAAGAAATATTTTCACCTAGCATACATATCTCGAGGAAAGAACACATTTAGAGGTCAAGTCTCCACTTACGTACTTTAATCCTGAGCTAATTGCAACTTTTATCCTCGTTTTTATACCTAATTTTTACGAAATTAATATCTCCAATTTATGCAATGAACACTTCGTGCGGTGGTTTAAACAAACCCATTGGACTCCTTTCTTAAAATAAACCTTAGTTAAAGTCAGAGAAAACTCAAAAAAACTCAACCCTTGATCACATGGTCAAACCCTTAGTTAAAGTTTGATGTCTCCTAGATACAAAATTTTAGGTTTACTCTTCACTAAAAACTATGTTTATATAAGTTTAGACAAGAGTGGAAGCACCTTCCACCTCTAACTAAGAGGTTGTGAGTTCGAGTCACCCCAAGAGCAAGGTGGGGAGTTCTTGGAGGGAGGGAGTCGAGGGTCTATCGGAAACAGCCTCTCTACCCAGGGTAGGGGTAAGGTCTGTGTACACTCTACCCTCCCCAGACTCCACTAGTTGGATTATACAAGGTTGTTGTTGTTGTTTGTTGTTGTATGTTTATATAAGTTTATCTCCTTCCGGTTAACTTAAAAATAGGATGTATAATTTCAGTTCTTATCTCTCACTAACTTATCTAAGTGAAAAGGGAAATGTGTTCTCCTTGAAAATATTATGATATCTCTTATTTCGTTTTATATCCCAGGAGTTTCACAAGTTCATTGTCTTCACTCAGTCCATTACCATATGTAATAAAATCCATGTTATAAGAAACAATTGTTTGTCAAGTTTGTATTGAAAGTCAGTTTACTTAAATTCTCTTTTTTGTGTGTGTGTGTGTGTTTTTTTTTTTTTTAAAAAGCTGGTTACGAAGCAGTGAATGAGAATGAATATGAAACTACATCAATAGCTATCTTGCTTTTGAAGAATCTGTTGATAAGTTTTGAGAGGAAATCATGCCTTAAGGATTTTCTCTCTTTGTATGTAAAGACTACAATTTAGCTGAGGATTATATAGTAGAAATCACGGACTCAACATGAAAGGGCTTGTGTTTGGTGTGCAATACTCTTTCTCTGTATGTGTATTTCCTAGGGGCATGCATCTGTAAGAATCATGATATTAGGACTAATATTTCCAAAACTCATGTCCTAAGATTACTAAGTATCGGTATTATGCTTTAGAAGAATATGTTTCTATTTTTCTTAGTTTCTTCTTAAATGATAAAATTACTATGTTTTGTTTAAAGTTAGACACTACACTGTTAGAATTTGCAAGACTCTTGGATGTGAACTTTCTATACCACATGTGCCTTGATTTTTTTAGATCCTGTTTAAGTGCATTTTCGCTAATCTATAATGACTATTTTTAAAGGGGTGTAAAACATGCCTTTGACTGTTTGATTAAAGCCATACAAAGTACACTTTAGGATCGTTCTTAAAGAGGGAGTGTAAAGATTCATCTCTACCGGAAAATATTTGTAACGATCCGGCCAGTCGTTTTGAGAGTACTAGCTCCGATCCACTACTTATTGCTCTCTCTATTTTTTTTTGTGGTTATGTGACTCGCTGGGGCGCTTGGTGTCATGTTCGGGTGAGTTTCGTAGTGAAATGGGACACATAGTCCATAAAATAGAAGTTTAAATCGTAGGAGTTGACCGTAGTTTGACCTCTATGAATACGACTCCAGAATTGAGTTTCGATGGTTTCAATAGCTCCGTATAGTGATTTGAGTCTTATGGGCGTGTCCGGATGTTGATTTGGATGTCCGTAGGTCATTTCAGCGTTAATTGGCGAGATTTGGAAATTAGTGAAATTTTGGGAAGTTGGACCGGAAGTGGAGTTTTTTATATAGGAGTCGGATTCTGATTTCTGAAGTTGGAATAGGTCCATAATATCAATTATGACTTGTAAACAAAATTTGAGGTCAATTGGACTTGATTTGATAGGGTTCAACATCAGATGCGGAGGTTAGAAGTTCAAAAGTTTATTAGGCTTGAATCGATGCGCAATTCGTTGTTTTAGCGTTGTTTGATGTGATTTGAAGGCTCGACTAAGTTCGTATGATATTTTAGGACTTGTTGGTATAATTTGTTGAGGTCCCAGGGGTCTCCGGTGTGATTTAGACCATGTTCGGCGCATTTCGGAACTTTGAAAATTTTCTGAAGTTGTAGGTTTTTCCTAGTTCTGTAGTCCTTCTACGCGTTCGCAATGATTATCCCGCGTTCGCGTAGAGTAGTCTGAGTTTTGTTGGAAGATTACCCATTGCGTTCGCAGAGGAGGCCACGCGTTCGCGAAGGGGCAGGACCTTGTACACTGCGATCATGGACTGGAATCCGTGTTTGCGAGGAGGAAAGGCAGTCTGGGTAGACTCCTGTATTTGGTCTATGCGTTTGCGTAATGGACTTCGCGATCGTGAAGATGGTGGATCGCTTGCACCGCGTTCACGAGTGGATTCTCGCGTTCGCGTAAGAGAAAAATTGGCCTTTAGCAGTTTTTGCTTCGCGAATGCGAGGCAATTTCTGTGTTCGCGAAGAAGGAATACCTGGGCAGCAAATTTAAGTTTCAAAATCGAGGGTTTATGTCATTTTTCATCATTTGGACGTGAGAGCTCGGATTAAGGAGATATTTTAGGAGATTTTCAGAGGGATTGTTGATGTAAGAGTTCCTAATTTTTTGATTAAATTCCACTAATCTGTCTTCGATTTCTTTATTTAGTTAAGGATTTGGGTTGAAAACTTTTGGGGAAAAAGGTGCAAAGTTCTTACACCGAATTCTTGAGTTTTGAAAGGCGAAATGGGATCGAATTTGAATAATTCTTGTATGGTTGGACTCAATATCAAATGGGTATTCGGATTATATAATTTTGGTCGTGTTCCGTGACATGGGTCCGGATAAACTTTTTAGAGCGATTTTTCAACTCCTTGCTTAAATCATAATTGCATTATTTAGATTAGTTTCCTAGAGTTATATTTATAGTACGTAATTGCTTTTGGCTAGATTTGAGCCGTTTGGAGTCGGAAAATCGAGGGAAAGACCTTCTTATTGATTGATTGAGCGTGGTTTGAGGTAAGTGACTTGTCTAACCTTCAGTAGGGGAAACTCCCCTTAGGGCTTGGTACTATTATGGTAATTTGAAGGCGGTGTACGCAAGGTGACGAATAATTGTTGAAAATCCGGTTCTAGCTAAGTAGTTTCCTTTTTATTCCTTAATTGAGTTACTTTAGCATGTATAGTCATCATGTTTAGCCTAATTTCATATGTCTACTTGTCTTATCTCTTATTTGCAACTTGTACTATATTCTTAGTTGAATTACCTGCTTTCTTGATTCCGTATTCATTATTTAACTGTGGAAGTCTTTACTTGAAATTGCTATCCTTGAAATATCATTGTTTCAGTTGCTATGTTTTGGTTTCGTGATTATTGTTGAGGTGACTGTTGTTATTGTTGCACGAGGTTTCTGTCGTGCGATTGTTGTTGTTTGCACGAGATTTTTGTCGTGCTGCTCTAATTATTGATATGCATGCGGTGGTATGAGGTCTAGGTGTTGAAACACATGCGGTGAGATAAGGTGGGCTTGATACGCGTGGCTAGTACGGGAACTACTAGAAGCCATACAGTGTGATATGGTGGGCTAAAACGCGGGATGCTATTTCGGAAAAATGAATTTCAAAACAAAATATAAAGGCTCCCGCGGTGATATCAGGAAAGATTATGAGATATTTACTTTTGGGACTACGAGGCGGTACCTCGGGAGTACATCTGTTGAGTTCCTCTATTTGTTGTATTGTTTGTTGTTGTTTTTCGTCAACTTGTAAGATTCTTGCTTCCTTTCATGTTATATTTGCTTCTTTGATTCCGTGTTGTTACCTTCCGTAAATTCTTATTGTTTCACTTCCTTGTCATTTTATTATATTATTATATCTTCTTCCTTGTTTCTTATTATTTTGAGTAGGGCCCTGATTCGACCTCATCACTACACACCGAGGTTAGGCTTGGCACTTACTCGTTACCGTTGTGGTGTACTCATACTACGCTTCTGCACATGTTTTTTGTGTAGATCCAGGTATATCATATCAGCCTCGATATTAGAGTGTTGCGTTGCTACTTGGAGACTTCAAGGTACACCTGCTCGCATCCGCAGGCCTCGGAGTCCCCTTCTATCCCGTCTTTTCCTTGTTTCTTTATGTTTTTGATAGAGAGTGATGTATAGGATATTTGCATCATTGTATCTAGAGCTTGTGAGTTATACCTCACCGGGTTTTGGGAGTTGTATATACTTTGAATTGCAGTTTTTTACTTATTGCAGTTGTTGACGTTTTGTGTTTTAGCTTATTATTTCAGTTATTCCGCATTCTTGTTAGTATTACCTAGTCTTAGAAAATAGGTGCCGTCACGACATCCTACGGAGGAAAATTGGGGTCGTGACAACATTACTAGGGAATCCGTTTATATATATAAGAGTTTTTTTTGATGTTGTTATGTGTGTTTTTAGGCCTCGAGTAGGTCAGTGTTATGTTATGGGACTTGTTGGTATGCTTGGTCGAGGTCCCGATGGGCTCGGGCGTGTTTCGGATTGATTTCAGATCATTTTCTTCATGTTTTCATTGTTGGTTGTTGTTGGTTCTGGTGTATCCGCACATGCGGTTGGTTTGTGCAGGTGCGATCGTCACAGTAGCAGCAAAGGAGTCGTAGGAGCGGAGGTGTTTCTGGGTGCAGGAGTCCGCAGAAGCAGAGGTTCATTCGCATCTGCGAAGGCGCAGATGCGGTGTGGAAGGGCGCATAAGCGAACGTCAACGCAGGAGCGCAATTTGGACTCGCACCTGCGTGTGCGCAGCAGCAGAGTTTTACCGTAGGTGTGAAGGCAGACCTCCAGTGCTTCTCTGCATAAGTGTGTTTTTTGTTGCAAAAGCGATGCCGCAGAAGCGGCTAATGTGCCGCAGGTGTGAGAATGCTATAAATCGAGGCTTTGGTTCTTTTATCATATTTTGAGTTGTGGAACTCGTATTGAGGCTATATTTGGAGCAATCTTCATCACAATGATTGGGGTAAGTGTTCTACACTTGGTTTTGAACTTATTTCATGAGATTGTCTTCATCTTTGGCATTAGTGGATGAATTTTAAACAGAAATTGGGGGTTTGGCCTAAAGTTTCATAATATGAATTTTTGAGTTTTGAACATCGAATTGGAGTCGGCTTTGAGTGAAACTAGTATGGTTGGACTCGTAATTGAATAAGTTGTCGGATTTTGTGAGTTTTGTTGGGTTACGAGGCACGGGTTCGATCTTTATGATTTGGAATTGTTTCTTTGGGCTTTATTTGATATATTTGAGTTGTTTTTGGCTAGTTTTGAGCCGTTCGGAGGTCGCTACGCGCGTGATGGAATCTTTGGAGCATCGCTTGGCTTGCTCGGCATTGGTATTGGCTTGTTCGAGGTAAGTAACTCTTCTAAACTTAGTGCTGAGGGTATAAAATCCTAAAAAACGTGTTATGTGATTGGTATTGAGGTGACGCACATACTAGGTGACGGACGTGTGGGCGTGCACCATGTGAATTGGGAATCTGTTGTTTCCATGGCACTGTATAGTGGTCCTACTTTGTTGATGTCCGTGTTTTCACCATGTGATAATGTAATTGACCTATTAATTTAGGCTTTATGACGATACTGCTAGGACCCATAGTTGTCATTTCTTGTTGTCATTCCACTAATTTCATTGATATTTCGTACTCAGTCATATTCATGCATTCATATCATATCTTATTCTCAGTTGTTATTTATTGATACATCATATCATTGTTGCCAGGCTAGTTTCATGACATTGTGAGCCCGTGAGTGAGATTGGAGAGATTGATGACTGAGTGAGGCCAGGGACCTGTTTGTGAGGATATTGATACTATAGTATGTGAGTTATCCGTGCAGAACGTGAGTTATCCGTGCGGATCAACATATTGATACTATAGCACGTGAGTTGTCCCTATGGATCCAGATATTGATATTACGACACGTGAGTTGTCCACGCAGCATGTGAGTTGTCCATGCGGATTAGAGCACTTGGGCTGTAGGAGCCCCTCCGAATTCTATACACCCCCAGTGAGCGCAGTTGATTATATATATATGTATATGGATCGGGTTGCATGCTGCATTGAGCCTTATGGCTATATATATGTGGATCGGGTTGCACGCCGCATCGAGCCTTATGGTCAGATGTGGATCGGGCTGCACGCCGAAGCATGTATTGTACAGTGCTGAGTGATTGAGTGTGCTGAGCATTGAGCATAGTGAGAGGGAATGCGAGACAGTGAGATTGAGTACTCTGAGAGTGTGAGTACATGAGCTCATCATTGATATGCATTGTATTTCACATGCGTACTTGAGATACATGCATAGAGATACATTTCCTTCTGCTACCCGGGTTTGGTGACATTTATGATTTTACATGTATCTTGACATGTAGGCATAGAGAGGTACTTTCCTCATGCTATTTGAAAATGAAACATCTTACTTATTATTGGAAGCAGTTTTGGGAAAAATCACAGTTTTCAAACTTACTCGTATTTTGACATTTTCGGTAAAAGATTTGGGTTTTCACTGAGATACTTGAAAAGAAATGCATATTTTTCTGGAATTGTGAACGAACTGAGCATTTTATTTCTGAGATACCTCTTTTATTACTTGTACTATGTAGTTATGAACTGTCGTGGAATATTGGTGTTGGACCCGGCCTTTGTGTTAGCTCGTCACTACTTTCAACCTAATGTTAGGTTTGTTACTTACTGAGTACATGGGGTGTGTTGTACTCATACTACACTTCTGCACCTTGCGGGCAGATGTTGGCTGGTGATGTTGATGTGTTCGATGGGAGATGTATTTGAAGATGTACCTGCGTCCCGGTTGTAGCTGCCTCTTGTTCATGGTAGCCTTAGATCTATAAAACTCAGTTAATATATTTTTCAAACAGATGATGTATTTACTTCATTTCATCTTAGTAAACTCTATTCTTAGAAGCTCATGATCTGTACTACCAATTCTTGGAAAATGTATAAGATTCAGATAATTTCTTTACTTAACTGTCGTATTGGAATTGGCTTAACTAGCAGGTTGGGTTAGGTGCATCACGACTAGTTGGATTTTGGGTCGTGACAATCTTTCCTGGACATGGATCTTGTCCAAAGCATTTATATACCTGGGGATGGATCTTCCCCACGGGCTGGATTGGCCCTACTCAATACTAAGTGACTGGTGGTCAGTTGATGTATATATTCCGGGATGGATCTTCTCTGGACCGAATTGGCCGTGTACAGTACTGAGTGATTGAGCATTTGAGAGTATGAGCACATAAGGCTGTCAGCATAGTGCATTACATACAGCGTGTGCATTGGCATATAGAAGTAGAGGAGTACATTCTTTATATCATACAGATTTGATCTATCTTACTGTTTTGAGTTTATTTGTTGAACTTTAAAGCATGCCTACGTTTTTGCACTGTTATTTCTATAATGAACTGTACTGGTTGAGTTAGTCACTACTTTCAGTCCAAAGTTTGAATTTGTTACTTATTGAGTTGGTTGTACTCACGCTACTTCCAGCACCTTGTGTGCAGATCCATGTGCTTCCGGTCACGGCGACTGCTGAGTGTGGAGTCAGGATCTTGGGAGACTATCGAGGCATCTGCATGGCGTTCGCAGACCTTGACTCTCCTTCATTATCTTTACTTGTATTTTAGTTTTTTTGCTCTTTAGACATTGTATTAGACTATCTTCCATTGTAGATTCTCATGTACTTGGTGACACCCCGATTTTGGGATAGATTGTATTGGGTTGCGAATTATTTCTGTTTTGAAAAGGTTTTCCTTAAATATTAATTGCTCCCGTATTTTTGAAAGCTTTTGGTTATGATGAAATGGTTGAGTAGTTGGCTTGCCTAGTTCCACGATAGGTGCCTTCACGACGGTTGGTTTTGGGTCGTGACATACCTATAAGTGGATCATGTTGAAACATTAGGCAAGTTAGTTCAGAAAATGTTTCTAAATAAAGTACAGATAACAAACTCGACTTAAATGTTTGCAACACTGAAAGGAAAACAAAGATGACAACTTCTGTGTGTTAGTAATACTACTAGCTTTATAGCCTTTAAAAAAAATCATCAAGGTGGATTTTTTAATCTAAAATCGATAGAATTGAGAAATAAAGTTTAAAAATTATTATTTCTTTTTTAATACTTTAGCAGGCTCAACAACTAGTATTTCATGTACGTCATGATTCTAAGAGCTTCAACTATATGTAACTATAAAAACAATTCACAATTAAAAGACTTGACTGTGATTTCTAATAGAATTAGATCCTAACAGCCAATCACACAATAAAAATTAGAATAGTAAGCAATGTATATGACTTAATATTAGACCCTTGTGCTCAGTGTAACGACCCAACCGGTCGTCTTAAGAGTTGTAGCCCTGTTGTTCCATTTTCTACTCATTTTATGCTTTACGGTTGCTACATGATTTGCCGGGGTAGTTGGTTCGGATATGGAGAGGTTTTGGAATGAATTGAGACACTTAGTCTCAAGGTTAGAAGTTTAAGTTAGAAAGGTTGACCGGATGTTGACTTATTTGTAAACAACTCCGGATTGGAGTTTTGATGGTTCCGTTAGCTCCGTTGGGTTATTTTGGACTTAGGAGCATGTCCGGGTTATTTTTTGGAGGTCCGTAGTTAAATTAGGCATGAAATGGCAAAAGTTAGAAATTTTAAAGTTTGACCGAGAGTGGACTTTGTGGTTACCGGACTTGGATTGTAGTTCTGGGAGTTTGAATAGGTCAGTGGTGTCATTTGTGACTTGTGTGCAAAATTTGGGGTCAATCGGACGTGAGTTGATAGGTTTCGGCGTCGTTTGTAGAAGTTGGAATTCCTTAGTTTCAATAGGCTTGAATTGTGATGTGATTCATGTTTTTGATGTTGTTAGAGGTGATTTTAAGGCTCGACTAAGTTCGTATCGTATTTTAGGACTTGTTGGTATATTTGGTTGAGGTCCCGGGGGCCTCGGGTTGATTTCGGATGGTTAACGGATCGAAAATGAGACTTAGTACATTGCTGAAGCTGGGAATTTTCTGGTTTGATCACACCTGCGAGGGGTTGGCCGCAGGTGCGGGGATGGGCTGGCAAGGGGTAGGATGCAGGTGCGAGGGGTAATTCGCATTTGCGAGCCCGCAGGTGCGAGCAAGGCTCTGCATATGCGGAGAAAAGGAGCTGGGTTGTTTCCGCAGAAGCAAACACGGGGCCACAGGTGCGGTCTCGCAGTTGTGAGACCATGGCTGCAGAAGCAACAGGTTGGGGGTTGAGTGTAAGTCCGTAGGTGCGGACCCTGACCGCAGAAGCGGTGCCACATAAGCAAAAAGGTCGGACAGAACCTTAAATTCAAGGGTTCGTGAGTTTTCTTCAATTTGAATATTTCAAGCTCGGGATTGGGCAATATTTTATAGGATCTTTGAGGGGTTTCTTGAGGTAAGTCACTTGTGCTCATTTTTATTCGATAATCTTGTTTCCCCATTGAATTTTCAACCTAGTTTGTGTGTATTTAAGGTGTAATTTGGGATTTTGAGGCTAGGGATTTGGAGAGTTTCATTTGGGGTTTTGGGTGACGATTTGGTATCTGATTTTGGTAAATTTGGTATGGTTGGACTTGTGGTTGAATGAGTTTTCGGATATTATAACTTTTATCGAATTTCAAGACGTGGGCTCGGGGCCCAGCTTTTTAATCGACTTTTGACTTTTGATTTATAACTTAGTGGTTTCTTATGGAATTAATTCCTTTAGCTCGTGTTGATTGTACAGAACTTTTTATGGCTCGACTCGGGGCATTTGGAGGCCTATTCGCAAGGAAAGGGTGTTTTGGAGTAGAGATTTACATGGTTTGATGTAAGTAACAGTTCTAAATCTGGTTCTAAGGGTATAAATCTCATATTATGCGTCATGTGATTGGTTTTGAAGTGACGAACATGCTAGGTGACGGGCATGTGGGCGTGCACCGTAGGAATTGTGACTTGGTCAATTTCATGGAACTGTATCGTTGAAAAATCTATTGTTATTCATTTATTCTCCATGTGTTATAGAAATTGAACTTCAAATCATGCTAGAAATCATGTTTAGACTATGTGTTGGCACTGTAGGGACCCACATAGGTCGTGTACATGTTGAATTATCTGCTAAATTATTGTTTTGTACTCAGTCACAGTTTTACTTGCATATTATATCTCAGTCTCTATTTTTATTTATTGATGCATTATATCATTGCTGTTTGGGCTGATTCTTATGATTACTGAGAGGCTGATTCTTATGATTACTGAGAGCCAGGAGACTGGAGAGCTTGATGACTAAGTGAGGCCGAGGGCCTGATGGTGAGGATATTTATGGGATCGGGTAGCAAGCTGCAGCATGTTTTATTGATTTATGCCATGATTGGCTTGTTATAGCGCTTGGGTTGAAGGAGCCCCTCCGGAGTCTGTACACACCTCCAGTGAGCACAGGTACCTACTAAGTGCGAGTGCCTACTGCAGAGTGCCGAGTGCGAGTGTCGAGTGCGAGTGCCGCGCGACTGAGAGGAATAAGAGACTGTGCGGAATAAGTGACCATGAGGTTGGAGTGTATGGGAGGACTGAGTGACTGTTGTTATGAGATTATGCACTTGATTTTATTACTGTTGTACTTCGGCTGGCATATATCACTGTCAGGTAATTTTTGAGAGATGTCATATCCTGTTTCAATTGAACTTAACGTGAATTAATTGTTTTGGCCGTAATTGTCGAACATGAAAGCATGACTATTTTCCCATGTTGTAATTTATGTAATTGAACTATATCCGTGAAGCTCGTCAGTACTTTCAGTCCATTATTAAGTTTAGTTACTTACAGAGTTGGTTGTACTCACGCTACACCCTGCACTTTGCGTGCTGATTCAGGTGTTTCTGGACATGGTGGGTGTTGATTCTCTGTGCAGCTTGATCGTTTTGAGATTCTAAGGTAGCTGCCCGGCATTTGCAGACCTTATCTATCCTTCTCTATCTTTCATCTTTATGTATTTAGCTTAAGTCTTTAATAGACAGTATTTCTTGACTTGTGTTGTATAGACGCTCATGTATTCAGTGACACCCCGATGTTGGAAATCTCTGTATTGGGTTCTTGACCTTCTATCCAGTCTTTGAGAGTTTTGATGATTTAAACATGTGTTATTTTATTTTTTATTTAATAGTATTGGAAGTATTTTGAAGTGTCGGGTTGCCTTATACCACGTTAGGCGCCATCACGATAGGCTAGGTTTTGGGTCGTGACAGTCCGGCCCTTCCTCGAACCCCGCTCATAGCGGGAGCTTAGTGCACCGGGCTGCCCTTTTTTTTAAAGTCATGCCTATAGCATATAAGCAAATAAGTGAAGTAGAAAGGAACGTTTCAAGAGCCTCTGCTAAGTTCCCAGAAGATTTTCTCTTCTATGTGTATGTCTAAACGATGTGAAAATCGAAGAATGAGGATATGCAGTCTCTATGCCGCAGCAACGTCGTTGAGTTTCAAAATGGAATTCTTCGGCTCCAGTCTTCATGCAAAACATGAGAGAAACATAAAATTAGAAAAGAAGAAAGTAATATTTAATTCCGAATAACTTGAAAACAAAAACCGACGATTCACATAAGCCATAATACAACATACAGAGTTATTCATGCCTGTAAACTACCGAGCGAAGTGCAAATGCTCAAAACAACCGGTTGGGTTGTTACATTCTCCCCTACTTAAACATACGTTCATTCTCGAACATGTCCAGAGTTGTTCTCAAAGTCATCAAACTGCCATGTAACCTTACCATGCACATACCCGGGGGGTAATCCCATGTCACCCTATGCCATATAGGTATGATAGCACAACATAACTGAAATTCTTAATTCAACCTAGCCCATAAACCTTAGAACCAATTTTCCAACATCCGAAATTTCTATAAGATCAGAATAGCGCATCTACATACTGTATAAGTCCGAACAAGCTATATCAAGCCGCAACCATAACCGAAGATACAATCGCATGATATATCAGATAACACGGATACTCGTAGCAATGACTTCTAATCACAATAGCTACTCAAAAGAACCTAATGCAGGTAATAAACCTCATATCAAACAAGACTCCATTCTAAAACCTTCGTATACTACCAATGATGAAAGAAACATGCAGAAACTCGTAACCATTAATCATATCCACCATTCATAGAGCTCCCTCTCCTTCCACAAGAACTGTAGCAAATTTCAAAGCCGACTTTCGATATTATCCTTCCAACCATGTTGTAGTCTATTTCAATAGTATCCATTCTAGGTCCAATGACCTCATCTCATCCAACACAACCACTCAAGTGACATGACACACCCATGCAATCTAAAGCAACAACTCATGCAATCTGTGCACCAATAAGCAACATTCCAAATGTACTCAATCATGGAAAAATGACTCAGACGAGAGAACTGTCCCGCAAGCTCAACAAATACCACCACCACGCAATGCTAACAATCTATCACACACCGTAGAACCAAAACAAACGAATCTAACACAAGGGATCATATCTCAACATAACTTCGCTGCAATGCGTGACCCCATCCAAACACTGATCCATATGAAATACCTCAGCCACCATGCTCAAAATCAATAACCATGCGTAATACGAGTACTCAAAGTGTATTACCATAACCATGGAGAAGCAGATGACACAATGCCACATAAAAGTAGAAAGAATATAACCCATACGCCATCAACCATGTAATACCCATTTACTCATCTCGCTCAAATTCCGCTATAAAGTCTAAATAGAACCGCATTAGTTGTGCTTATAGCCAACGAATCACAACTCCTTGTACCATAGAAGAGTAACTCATAGATCCTTTCACATAACGAATAAGCTCAACAACAACCGAATGACACATCCGTCAACAATAGGAGTATGGAGCCAACCAATCTGGCTCGGTGTAGAATACAAATACTAATTGGGCCTACCAATGGACCCCCAAATCAACTCTGGGCACCCACAAATAGATAAATAACCCTCCAAAAGTCCACAATGGCTGAATCATAACACATACTATCATCTGGCTAGCTTCGGCCACAACCTCACAGTCCACAACCATGAAATAATCTACTCCCGAGAACTCTCAGCCTCTAAATCCATAGAACACACGAATCACCATATCTGATCCCAACTCCACTGCCAGAATGTCTAACACATCTCTCGTACACGATCATCCCATGAGGAATACTTCTAAAATTCTTCCGTGTCACATAGCAAAATTTGAATAACAACAGTTGATCAACCAGGAGAGAGCCGCAATACCAGTGAAGTATCCATAAATCAAAACACATTGCCCTTTCTGAAATGTATACTCTCATCAAGCCATACTGATTAGTAATATCATTTACCTAGTCATTTGAAACTGTCCATGCTGCATACGAATTTATGCCCTTCACTTCCAAACTGACCCGTGACCTTGCACATGCAAATCTCAATCCCACACAACACACCACATCTACTATGCCATCCTGTGAAGAGTACACGAATATCATAATCAACTCTCAGTCACAAGAAGAATAAATACCCGATCAGTCAGAAACCTTCCATTTGATCTCATCCCTGAGAAAGTCCCAATACGCAACATATTCCTCACGCCGGTAGGAAATATACTCCTCGAACAGTGGTAAAAACCATTGAGAACTCTTCGAAAACCATTTGCACATAACCAAGCTATCAGAACCGAATCTCTCTAACTCAACCCAGCCACGCAGGTCGACAAAACCTAAGAGCGTTGTCATGAAACACCTGTGGAGACTAGCCACATCATAAGTATCCAAAGAACCGATTATATCCATTACTCTGATGATCCAACATAATCCACAATGGTATAAAAATGCCACAAGTCTCGATACCATCCAATGTAACTCTCAGTTTCTAGCCATATACAAATCTTGAAAATTCCAAATCGCTACAAATAAATCTTGAATCCATTAGGACCATTCTCGAGAGTTATCCATTATACTTAAATCTCAATTAAACCGACCAAACAGACCGAACAACCTATGCCCCATTGGCACACCAACACCCAAGGGAGTAACCCACACTCCTAAGCAACCGAGCAAATTCCTACTCCATGTACACTACATCCTTCACGAATAACCACTCAATTATTTTATGATTCACATATACCCATAGAGTGTAATACAACATGTATCTAGAAATTCCTTTACCCGAGTCATCCTCGATCTCGACCTCTGCAAGTGATAACTGATTCACCAGTATACCCCGAACCGAAACCAATACAACACATAACTATGCAATCAACTCGTCGATAGCAGACTCCCTCACTTGGCTCAAAGTTATGGAATACAACATCTCATTACTTACAATAACCATACCCCATTACTACCATAATACCACAGTGAGATTCCACTAAATCCTTCACCCGCTCATGCAACACAAACCATCTAGTACCTCAAATCATCCGCAAATCTCGCATTCATCCTCGTGATAGTTAAGCCAACTTCCATAAGCGATCCAAACTCAAATTATAATATATATCATTCACTGGTAAAAGAGAACTCTCTACAAAACATCATAGGGATCACACAACCTCAGGACACCTCGTAGGAGATAACCTACCTACTTTGCCTCAAACTGACATCTCTCTATACCCTTCTAGAGTCACGACTACTACGCAATCATTTAATCTTCTCGATTCTGAACTCATCAACAAGACATGAGAATCTACTTCACTCCACAACTAAACAACATGAGAGATCCCTCAACACACCCATAACTCGAGACCATACGCCAAATCAAGAAAGAAATCAAACACCCCATAGTCCTTGCTACATCTCAAGGAAACTCTTCTCGTCAAATTCAAACAATTTGAACACATCTCGCAGTCACATCATACTCACCACATAGTCATCCAATCTCAAATTCCACTATTAGGGACACCAATGGACCTCTAAGTCCCAAAAGCATGTGCTCACACAATCGAAATCTTCGTGATAACAGCTACCGTCGAAACCCGACCTCAAGTCCTCCATACTGGCCCATCATCAACACGCCAAAATGACATCTCACACCTCAAGCCGCACAAACGGATACCGAGCGCTCACATGCGCATACGAATGCGTGGAAGGAATTTAAAGAGTTACACTTTAAGCTGAATCAATGTCGCACGATAAGGAAAGAAAGATGGGAAGTGTATCCTAAATGTCCTATAGCCTCTCGAAGATAGGTGTGGACGTCATCATACCGATCCGCAAGACTCTACTAGACACTTGCTCATGACTTGTAGAACCTCTGAACCTAGGGCTCTGATACCAACTTATCACGAACCAAAATCCAACTAGTCGTGATGGCACCTAACCCAACCCGCTAGGTAAGCCAATTAACAACTATCCAATTCCAATAATATTTAATAAGACAGTTAAGTAAAGAAATTATCTGAATCTTATACATTTCCCAAGGACTGGTAATACAGATCATGAGCTTCTAAGAATAGAGTTTACTAAGATGAAATGAAGTAAATACATCATATGTTTGAAAAATATATTAACATAGTTTTCTAGATCTAAGGCTACTATGAATAAGAGGCAGCTACAACCGGGACGCAGGTACATCTTAAAATCCATCTCCCATCGAACATATCAACATCAACAACCAACATTTGTACGTAAGGTACAGAAGTGCAGTATGAGTACAATAGACCCTAGGTACTCAGTAAGTAACAAACCTAACATTAGGTTGAAAGTAGTGACGAGCTAACACAAAGGCCGGTTCCAACACCTATATTCCGCAATAGTTCATAACATCATAGTACAAGTAATAAAAGAGGTATCTCAGAAATAAAATGCTTAGTTTGTTCATAGTTGCAGAAAAATAGGCATTTCTTTTCAAGTATCTCAGTGAAAACCCAAATCTTTTACCGAAAATGCCAATATACGAGTAAGTTTGAAAACTGTGATTTTTCCCAAAAGTCCTTTCAATAATAAGTAAGATGTTTCATTTTTCAGATAGCATGAGGAAACTATGTCTCTAAGCCTATATGTCAAGATACAGGTAAAATCATAAATGTCACCAAAATCGAGTAGCAGAAGGAAATGCATTTCTATGCATGTATCTCAAGTACGCATGTCAAATACAATGCATCTTAATGATGAGCTCATGTACTCACACTCTCAGAGTACTCAATCTCACTATCTCGCTTTCCCCCTCACTATACTCAATGCTCAGCACACTCAATCACTCAGCACTGTACAATACATGCTTCGGCGTGCAGCCCGATCCACATCTGACCATAAGGCTCGATGCGGCGTGCAACCCTATCCACATATATATAGCCATAAGGCTCAATGCGGCGTGCAACCCGATCCATATACATATATATATAATCAACTACGCTCACTGGGGGTATGTTGAATTCGGAGAGGCTCCTACAGCCTAAGCGCTCTAATCTGCACGGGCAACTCACGTGCTGCACGGACAACTCATGTGCCGTAATATCAATATCTGGATCCATACGGACAACTCATGTGCTATAGTATCAATATCCAGATCCGCATGGACAAGTCACGTTCAGCACGGACAACTCACGTGCTATAGTATCAATATCCTCACAAACAGGCCCCCGACCTTACTCTGTCATCAATCTCTCCAGTCTCACTCACGGGCTCACAATGTCATAAAACTAGCCCGACAATAATGATATGATGTATCAATAAATAACAACTGAGACTGAGATATGATATGAATGCATGAATATGACTGAGTACGAAATATCAATGAAATTAGTGGAATGACAGCAAGAAACGGCCACTATGGGTCTTAGCAGTATCGTCATAAAGCCTAAACATGATATTTAGCATGATTGACAGCTCAATTACTTTATCACATGGTGAAAACATGGACATCAACTAAGTAGGACCACTATGCAGTGCCATGGAAACAACAGAGTCCCAATTCACATGGTGCACTCCCACACGCCCGTCACCTAGCATGTGCGCCGCCTCAATACTAATCACATAACACGTATTTGGGGATTTCATACCCTCAGCACTAAGTTTAGAAGAGTTACTTACCTCGAACAAGCCAATACCAATGCCGAGAAAGTCAAGCGATGGTCCAAAGATGCCATCACACATGTAGCGATCTCCGAATGGCTCAAAACTATCCAAAAGCAACTCAAATACATCAAATAAAGCCCAAGGAAACAATTCCTAATGATAAAGATCGAATCTTTAATCAAAACCCAAAATCCGCCAAAAATCACACTCGGACCCGCGCCTCGTAACCTAACAAAACTCCCAAAATCTGACAACCCATTCAATTACAAGCCCAATCATACTAGTTTCACTCAAATCCGACTCCAATTCGATGTTCAAAACTCAAAAATTCATATTATGAAACTTTAGGCCAAAACCCCTAATTTCTCTTTAAAATTCATCAACCAATGTCAAAAATGAAGACACATTCATGAAATAAGTTCAACACCAAGTGTAGAACACTTACCCCAATCCGTGTGATGAAGATTGCTCCAAATATCGCCTCAATCCGAGTCCCACATCTCAAAATATTATAAAAGAACCAAAGCCTCGATTTATAGCATTCTGCCCAGCATTCTCGCACCTGCGGCACATTATCTGCTTCTGCGGCGTCGCTTTTGCGACCAGAAACATGCTTTTGCGGAGAAGCACTGGAGGTCTGCCTTCGCACCTGCGGTAGAAACTCCACTGCTGCGCACATGCAGGTGCGAGTCCAAATTGCGCTCCTGCGCTGATGTTCCCTTCTGCGCCCTTCCACACCGCATCTGCGCCTTCGCAGATGCAAATAAACCTCTGCTTCTGTGGACTCCTGCTCCCAGCAACACCTCCGCTCCTGCGACCATCGCACCTATGCAAACCAACCGCAGGTTTAGACACACCAGAATCAGCAGCAACTAACAATGAAAACATGAAGAAAATAATCCGAAATCAATCTGAAACACGCTCGAGCCCATCGGGACCCCGATCAAGTATACCAACAAGTCCCATAACATAACACGGATCTACTCGAGGCCTCAAAATACACATAACAACATTGAAACAACGAATCACACCTAGATTCAAACTTGATGAACTTTGAACTTTTCAACTTCAATAACTCATGCAGAAACATAACAAATCAATTCAGAATGAACCCAAAATTTGCATACAAGTCCCAAATGACAAAACGAAGCTATTCCAATTCCCAGAATTACAATCCGAATCTATTATCAAAATGTCCACTACTTGTCAAACTTTCCAAAAATCCAACTTCCGCCATTTTAAGCCAAATTCCACTACGGACCTCCAAATCACAATTCGGACGCGCTCCTAAGTCAAAAATCACCAACGAACCTACCAGAACCATCAATGTATCATACGGAGCTACTCATGCCCGTAAACTACCTAGCGAAGTACAAATGCTCAAAACAACCGGTTGGGTCGTTACATTCTCCCCCACTTAAACATACGTTTGTCCTCGAACGTGTCCAGAGTTGTTCTCAAAGTCATGAAACCGCCGTGTAACCTTACCATGCATATACCCGGGGGTAATCCCATGCCACCCTATCCCATATAGGTCTGATAGCACAACATAATTGAAATTCTTAATTCAACCTAGCCCATAAACCTTAGAACCAGTTTTCCAACATTCGAAATTTCTATAAGATCAGAATCTCGCATCTACATACTATATAAGTCTGAACAAGCTATATCAAGCCGCAACCATACCCCAAGATACAATCGCACGATATAACGCATAACACATATACTCGTAGCAATGATTTCTCATCACAGCAGCTGCTCAAAACAACCCAATGCCGGTAATAAACCTCATATCAAACTAGACTTTATTCTAAAACCTTCATACACTACCGATGATGAAAGAAACATGCAGAAACTCGTAACCATTCATCAGATCCACTAGTCATGGAGCCTCTCCTTCGACAAGAACTAAAGCAAATTTCGAAGCCGATTTTTAATATTATCCTTCCAACCATGCTGTAATCTACTCCGATAATATCCATTCTAGGTACAATGACCTCATCTCATCCAACACGACCACTCTAGTGATATGACACACCCATGCAATCGAAAGCAACAACTTGTGCAATCCGTGCACCAATAAGCAACATTCCAAATGTACTTAATCATGGAAAAATGACTCAGACAAGAGAACTGTCCCGCAAGCTCAACAAGTACCACCACCACACAATGCTAAGAACCTATCACACACAGTAGAACCAAAACACATGAAGCTAACACAAGGGATCATATCTCAACATAACTCTACTGCATTGCATGACCCTATCCAAACACTGATCCATATGAAATACCTCAGCCACTATGCTCAAAATCAATTGCCACGCGCAATCCGACATCAAGTACTCAAAGTGAATTACCATAACCATGGAGAAGGAGATGACACAATGCCACTCAAAACCCGAAAGAACATAACACATACGCCATCAACCATGCAATACCCAATAACTCATCTCGCTCAAATTCCGCTATAAAGCCCAAATAGAACTGCACCAGGTGTGCTTATAGCCAACGAATCACAACTCCCTGTACCATAAAAGAATAAATCACAGATCCTTTCACAACACGAATAAGCTTAACAACAACCGAATGGCATATCCCTCAACAATAGCAGTATGGAGCCAACCAATCCGGCTCACTGTAGAATACACATCCTAATTGGGCCTACCAATGGACCCCCAAATCAACTTCGGACACCTACAAATAGATAAATAACCCTCCGAAAGTCCACAATGACTGAATCATAACACATACTATCATCTGGCTAGCTTCGGCCACAACCTCACAATCCTCAACTATGAAACAATCTGCTTATGACAACTCTCAGCCTCTAAATCCATAGAACACACGAATCACCATAACTTCACCACCAAAAAATTTAACGCATCTCTCATACACGATCATCCCACGAGGAATACTTCTAAAATTCTTTTGTGCCATATAGTAAAATTTGAATATCAGCAGTCGATCAACCAGGAGAGTGCCGCAGTACCATTGAAGTATCCATAAATCAAAACACATCGCCCCTTCTGAAATGTGTACTCTCATCAAGCCATACCAATTTACCTAGTCATCTGTAACCATCCATGCTGCCTACGAATTTATTCCCTTCCCTTCCAAACTGACCTGTGACTTTGCACATGCAAATCTCAATCCCACACAACACGCCGCATCAACCATGCCATCATGTGAAGAGTACAAAAATCTCATAATCAACTCTGAATCACAAGTAGAATACATACCCGATAAGTCAGAAACCTTCCATTTGATCTCAGCCCGGAGAAAATCCCAATACACAACATATTCCTCACGCCGGTAGGAAATATACTCCTGGAACCGTGGTAAAAACCATTGAGAACTCTTCGAAACCCATTTGCACATAACCAAGCTATCAGAACTGAATCTCTCTAACTCAACCCAGCCACGCAGATCGCCAAAACCCAAGAGCATTGTCACGAAACACCTGTGCAGACTAGCCATATCATAAGTACCCAAAGAACCGATTATATCCATTACTGTGCAGATCCAACCTACTACCACGCTGTTCTATTTATCCAAGTCCATTTAAATTGATACTTCTCCTTGATGGAACATCACGATCCTTAACCAAAATTCACCACACAAGAGACCCTAGTATAATACCACAACACCCTAAGGCCCAAAAGGCGCTGACTTTCCTCTTAAGCACTCCAAAGCACCACAACCGTGACACCCACTCTAAAGAGACATTATGTGAACCTAAAATTGTTTCCTTCACCTTCTTGATGCTAAAATGCATAATCCACAATGTTATAAAAATGCCACAAGTCTCAACACCATCCAATGTAACTCTCAGTTTCTGGCCATATACAAATCTTGAAAATTCCAAATCGCTACATATAAATCTTGAATCCATTAGGACCATTCTTGAGAGTCATCCACTCTACTCAAATCTCAGTTAAATCAACCAAACGACCGAACAACCTGTGCCCCATTGGCACACCAATACCCAAGGGAGTAACCCACACTCCTAAGCAACCGAGCAAATTCCTACTCCATGAACACTACATCCTTCACGAATAACCACTCAATTATTTTATGATTCCCATATACCCTTAGAGTGTAATACAACTTGTATCGAGAAATTCCTTTACCCGAGTGATCCTCGATCTCGACCTCTGCAAGTCATAACAGATTCACAAGTATACCCCGAATCGAAACCAATACAACACATAACCGTGCAATCAACACGTCGATAGAAGACTCCTTCACTTGGCTCAAAGCCATGGAATAAAATATCTGATTACTTACAATAACCATACCCCATTACTCCCATAATACCACAGCGAGATTCCACTAAATCCTTCACCGGCTCATGTAACACAAACCATCTAGTACCTCAAATCATCCACAAATCTCGCGTTCATCCTCGTGATGGTTAAGCCAACTTCCATAAGCAATCCAAACTCAAATTGTAATATATATCATTCACTGGTAAAAGAGAACTCTCTACAAAACATCATAGGGTTCACACAACCTTAGGACACCTCGCAGGAGATAACCCACCTGCTTTGCCTCAAACTGATATATCTCCATACCCTTCCACAGTCACGACTACTATGCAGTCACTTAATCTTCTCGATTCTGAACTCATCAACAAGACATGAGAAGCTACTTCACTCCACAACTAAACAACACGAGAGATCCCTCAACACACCCATAATTCGAGACCATATGCCAAATTAAGACAGAAATCAAACACCTCATAGTCCTTGCTACATCTCAAGTAAACTCCTCTCCTCAAATTTAAACAATCTGAACACATCTCGTAGTCACATCATACTCACCACATAGTCATCCAATCACAAATTCCACTAATAGGAACACCAACAGAACTATAAGTCCCAAAAGCAAGTGCTATGTTGAGTTATATCTAAACAACTCCGAAATCGAGTTTTGATGGTTCAGTTAGCTCCGTTGGGTGATTTTGGACTTAGGAGCGAGTCCGAATTATGATTCGGATGTCTGTAGTTAAATTAGGCTTGAGATGGCGAGAGTTAGATTTTTGAAAGTTTGACCGGGAGTGGACATTTTGATATCGAAGTCGGATTGGGATTCCGGAAGTTGGAGTAGGTTTGTGGTGTCATTTTTGACTTGTGTGCAAAATTCGGGGTATTCGGACATTCAAAAGGTTGACCGGATGTTTACTTATGTGTTAACGATTCCGTAATGGAGTTTTGATGGTTCCGTTAGCTCCGTTAGGTGATTTTGGACTTAGGAGCGTGTCCGAAATATGATTCGGAGGTCCATAGTTGAATTAGGCTTGAAATGGTGAAAGTTGGATTTTTGGAATGTTTGACCGGTAGTGGACTTTTTTATATAGGGTCAGATTGGGATTCCGGAAGTTGGAGTAGGTATGGGGTGTCATTTGTGACTTCTGTGCAAAATTTAGGGTAATTCGGACGTGTATTGATAGGTTTCGGCGTTGTTTGTAGAAGTTGGAAATTCCTTAGTTCATTAGGCTTTAATCTAGGTGTTATTCGTGTTTTGAGGTCGTTGGATGTGATTTGAAGGCTTGACTAAGTTCGTATGATATTTTAGGAGTTAATTGTATATTTTGTTGAGGTCCCGGGGGCCTCGGGTTGATTTTGGATGATTTTCGGAACGAGGTTTGAAGTTGAAGAGTTGCTGAAGATTTGCAATTGCTCATGTAATCGCACATACGGAGTGGGAACCGTAGATGCGAGCTCGCGGAAGCGAGAAGGGGACCGCAGGAGCCGTCAAGAAGGAAACTGGCAGATGTCGTAGGTGCAAGGCCCTTTCCGCATCTGCGTGTCCGCATATGCGGGTATTGGATCGCATAAGCGCAGAAGAGTGATAAGTCGCAGATGCGGTTAAGTAAACCGCAGAAGCGGTTTTGCTGTGTAGAGTAAAAAACACAAGGGTTCGCGATTTTCATCATTTTCAAACATTTTGAGCTCGGTCTAAGGCGATTTTGGAGAGGGTTTTCGACGGGATTCTTAGGTTAAGTCCCTTGTGCTCTTTTTTTTATCAATAATCTTGTATCCTCATTCATTTTCCCACATAGTTTATGTGTTTTGGAGGTGTAATTTAGGGGTTTTGAGGCTAGGGATTTGGAAATTTTGATTTGAGGATTTGAGTGACGATTTGGTGTTGGATTTTGATAAATATTGTATGGTTGAACTCGTGGTTGGATGGACTTTTGGGTTTTGTGCATTTTTTGGATTCCGAGACGTGGGCCCGGGGGCCGGCTTTGAACCAATTTCGGATTTTGATTAATAACTTCGTGTGTTTCTTGTAGAATTGATTCCTTTAGCCCATATTGATTGTATCGTACTGTTTATGGCTAGATTCTAGGCATTTGGAGGCTGATTTGTGAGGTAAAGATGTGTTGGAGTAGGGTTGTGCTCGGATTGAAGTAAGTTACACTTCTAAACTTGGATCTGAGGGTTCGAAACCCCGAAATATGTGTATATGATTGGTGTTGAGGTGACGCACATGCCAAGTGACGGGCATGCGGGCATGCACCGTGAGAATTGTGACCTGATTGATTGTATGGCATTGTATAGTGGTTTCATAATGAATTGAAACGCTTAGTCTCATAATTGAAAATTAAAGTTTAAAATGTTAACCGGATGTTGAGTTATATCTAAACGACTCCGAAATCGAGTTTTGATGGTTCAGTTAGCTCTGTTGGGTGATTTTGGACTTAGGAGCGAGTCCGAATTGTGATTCGGATGTCTGTAGTTAAATTAGGCTTGAGATGGCAAGAATTAGATTTTTGGAAAGTTTGACCGGGAGTGGACCTTTTGATATCGAAGTCGGATTGGGATTCCGGAAGTTGGAGTAGGTTTATGGTGTCATTTTTGACTTGTGTGCAAAATTTGGGGTATTCGGACATTCAAAAGGTTGATCGGATGTTTACTTATGTGTTAACGATTCTGTAATGGAGTTTTGATGGTTCCGTTAGCTCCGTTGGGTGATTTTGGACTTAGGAGCATGTCCGAAAAATGATTCGGAGGTCCATAGTTGAATTAGGCTTGAAATGGTGAAAGTTGGATTTTTGGAATGTTTGACCGGTAGTGGACTTTTTTATATCGGGTCAGATTGGGATTCCGGATGTTGGAGTAGGTATGGGGTGTCATTTGTGACTTCTGTGCAAAATTTAGGATAATTCGGACGTGTATTGATAGGTTTCGGCGTCGTTTGTAGAAGTTGGAAATTCCTTAGTTCATTAGGCTTTAATCTAGGTGTTATTCGTGTTTTGAGGTCGTTGGAGGTGATTTGAAGGCTCGACTAAGTTCGTATGATATTTTAGGAGTTATTGGTATATTTGGTTGAGGTCCCGGGGGCCTCTGGTTGATTTTGGATGATTTTCGGAACGAGGTTTGAAGTTGAAGAGTTGCTGAAGATTTGCAATTGCTCATGTAATCGCACCTGCGGAGTGGGAACCGTAGATGCGATCTCGCGGAAGCGAGAAGGGGGCCGTAGGAGCGGTCAAGAACGAAGCTGGCAGATGTCATAGGTGCGAGGCCCTTTCTGCACCTGCGTGTCCGCATATGCGAGTATTGGATCGCATAAGCGCAGAAGAGTGATAAGCCGCAGATGCGGTTAAGTAAACCGCAGAAGCGGTTTTGCTGTGTAGAGTAAAAAACACAAGGGTTCGCGATTTTCATCATTTTCAAACATTTTGAGTTCGGTCGAAGGCGATTTTGGAGAGGGTTTTCGAGGGAATTCTTAAGTTAAGTCCCTTCTGCTCGTTTTTTTATCAATAATCTTGTATCCTCATTCATTTTCCCACATAGTTTATATGTTTTGGAGGTGTAATTTAGGGGTTTGAGGCTAGGGATTTGGAAATTTTGATTTGAGGATTTGAGTGACGATTTGGTGTTGGATTTTGATAAAAATTGTATGGTTGAACTCGTGGTTGGATGGCCTTTTGGGTTTTGTGAGTTTTTTGGATTCCGAGACGTGGGTCCGGGGGCCGGCTTTGAACCAATTTCGGATTTTGATTAATAACTTCGTGTGTTTCTTACAGTATTGATTCCTTTAGCCCATATTGATTGCATCATACTATTTATGGCTAGATTCTAGGCATTTGGAGGCTGATTTGTGAGGTAAAGATGTGTTGGAGTAGAGCTGTGCTCGGATTGAGGTAAGTTACACTTCGAAACTTAGATCCGAGGGTTCGAAACCCCGAAATATATGTATATGATTGGTGTTGAGGTGACGCACATCCGTTGGGTGATTTTGGACATAGGAGCGAGTTCGAATTGTGATTCGGAGGTCTGTAGTTAAATTAGGCTTGAGATGGCGAGAGTTAGATTTTTGGAAAGTTTGACCGGGAGTGGACCTTTTGTTATCGAAGTCGGATTGGGATTCCGGAAGTTGGAGTAGGTTTGTGGTGTCATTTTTGACTTGTGTGCAAAATTTGGGGTATTCGAACATTCAAAAGGTTGACCGGATGTTTACTTATGTGTTAACGATTCCGTAATGGAATTTTGATGGTTCCGTTAGCTCCGTTGGGTGATTTTGGACTTAGGAGCGTGTCCGAAATATGATTCGGAGGTCCATAGTTGAATTAGGCTTGAAATGGTGAAAGTTGGATTTTTGGAAAGTTTGACCGGTAGTGGACTTTTTTATATCGGGTCAGATTGGGATTCCGGAAGTTGGAGTAGGTATGGGGTGTCATTTGTGACTTGTGTGCAAAATTTGGGGTAATTCGGACGTGTATTGATAGGTTTCGGCGTCGTTTGTAGAAGTTGGAAATTCCTTAGTTCATTAGGCTTTAATCTAGGTGTTATTCGTGTTTTGAGGTCGTTGGAGGTGATTTGAAGGCTCGACTAAGTTCGTATGATATTTTAGGAGTTATTGGTATATTTGGTTGAGGTCCCGGGGGCCTCGGGTTGATTTTGGATGATTTACGGAACGAGGTTTGAAGTTGAAGAGTTGCTGAAGATTTGCAATTGCTCATGTAATCGCACCTGCAGAGTGAGAACCGTAGATGCGAGCTCGTGGAAGCGAGAAGGGGACCGCAGGAGCGGTCAAGAAGGAAGCTGGCAGGTGTCATAGGTGCGAGGCCCTTTTCGCACCTGCGTGTCCGCATATGCGGGTATTAGATCGCATAAGCGCAGAAGAGTGATAAGCCGCAGATGCGGTAAAGTAAACCGCAAAAGCGGTTTTGCTGTGTAGAGTAAAAAACACAAGGGTTCGCGATTTTCATCATTTTCAAATATTTTGAGCTCGGTCTAAGTCGATTTTGGAGAGGGTTTTCGAGGGAATTCTTAAGTTAAGTCCCTTGTGCTCGTTTTTTTATCAATAATCTTGTATCCACATTCATTTTCCCACATAGTTTATGTGTTTTGGAGGTGTAATTTAGGGGTTTGAGGCTAGGGATTAGGAAATTTTGATTTGAGGATTTGAGTGACGATTTGGTGTTGGATTTTGATAAAAATTGTATGGTTGATCTCGTGGTTGGATGGCCTTTTAGGTTTTGTGAGTTTTTTGGATTCCGAGACGTGGGCCCGGGGGCCGGCTTTGAACAAATTTTGGATTTTGATTAATAAATTCGTGTGTTTCTAAAAATTGATTCCTTTAGCCCAAATTGATTGTATCATACTGTTTATGGCTAGATTCTAGGCATTTGGAGGCTGATTTGTGAGGTAAAGATGTGTTGGAGTAGGGCTGTGCTCGGATTGAGGTAAGTTACACTTCGAAACTTAGATCCGAGGGTTCGAAACCCCGAAATATATGTATATGATTGGTGTTGAGGTGACGCACATCCGTTGGGTGATTTTGGACTTAGGAGCGAGTCCGAATTGTGATTCGGAGGTCTGTAGTTAAATTAGGTTTGTGATGGCGAGAGTTGGATTTTTGGAAAGTTTGACCGGGAGTGGACCTTTTGTTATCGAAGTCGGATTGGGATTCCGGAAGTTGGAGTAGGTTTGTGGTGTCATTTTTGACTTGTGTGCAAAATTTGGGGTATTCGGACATTCAAAAGGTTGATCGGATGTTTACTTATGTGTTAACGATTCCGTAATGGAGTTTTGATGGTTCCATTAGCTCCGTTGGGTGATTTTGGACTTAGGAGCGTGTCCGAAATATGATTCGGAGGTCCATAGAGTAAACAACACAAGGGTTCGCGATTTTCATCATTTTCAAACATTTTGAGCTCGGTCTAAGGCAATTTTGGAGAGGGTTTTCGACGGGATTCTTAAGTTAAGTCCCTTGTGCTCTTTTTTTTTATCAATAATGTTGTATCCTCATTCATTTTCCCACATAGTTTATGTGTTTTGGAGGTGTAATTTAGGGGTTTGAGGCTAGGGATTTGGAAATTTTGATTTGAGGATTTGAGTGACGATTTGGTGTTGGATTTAGATAAAAATTGTATGGTTGATCTCGTGGTTGGATGGCCTTTTAGGTTTTGTGAGTTTTTTGGATTCCGAGACGTGGGCCCGAGGGACGGCTTTGAACAAATTTCGGATTTTGATTAATAACTTCGTGTGTTTCTTACAAAATTGATTCCTTTAGCCCAAATTGATTGCATCATACTGTTTATGGCTAGATTCTAGGCATTTGGAGGCTGATTTGTGAGGTAAAGATGTGTTGGAGTAGAGCTGTGCTCGGATTGAGGTAAGTTACACTTCGAAACTTAGATCCGAGGGTTCGAAACCCCGAAATATATGTATATGATTGGTGTTGAGGTGACGCACATCCGTTGGGTGATTTTGGACATAGGAGCGAGTTCGAATTGTGATTCGGAGGTCTGTAGTTAAATTAGGTTTGAGAAGGCGAGAGTTACATTTTTGGAAAGTTTGACCGGGAGTGGACCTTTTGTTATCGAAGTCGGATTGGGATTCCGGAAGTTGGAGTAGGTTTGTGGTGTCATTTTTGACTTGTGTGCAAAATTTGGGGTATTCGAACATTCAAAAGATTGACCGGATGTTTACTTATGTGTTAACGATTCCATAATGGAGTTTTGATGGTTCCGTTAGCTCCGTTGGGTGATTTTGGACTTAGGAGCGTGCCCGAAATATGATTCGGAGGTCCATAGTTGAATTAGGCTTGAAATGGTGAAAGTTGGATTTTTGAAAAGTTTGACCGGTAGTGAACTTTTTTATATCGGGTCAGATTGGGATTCCGGAAGTTGGAGTAGGTATGGGGTGTCATTTGTGACTTGTGTGCAAAATTTGGGGTAATTCGGACATGTATTGATAGGTTTCGGCGTCGTTTGTAGAAGTTGGAAATTCCTTAGTTCATTAGGCTTTAATCTAGGTGTTATTCGTGTTTTGAGGTCGTTGGAGGTGATTTGAAGGCTCGACTAAGTTCGTATGATATTTTAGGAGTTATTGGTATATTTGGTTGAGGTCCCGGGGGCCTCGGGTTGATTTTGGATGATTTACGGAACGAGGTTTGAAGTTGAAGAGTTGCTGAAGATTTGCAATTGCTCATGTAATCGCACCTGCAGAGTGAGAACCGTAGATGCGAGCTCGTGGAAGCGAGAAGGGGACCGCAGGAGCGGTCAAGAAGGAAGCTGGCAGGTGTCATAGGTGCGAGGCCCTTTTCGCACCTGCGTGTCCGCATATGCGGGTATTAGATCGCATAAGCGCAGAAGAGTGATAAGCCGCAGATGCGGTAAAGTAAACCGCAAAAGCGGTTTTGCTGTGTAGAGTAAAAAACACAAGGGTTCGCGATTTTCATCATTTTCAAACATTTTGAGCTCGGTCTAAGTCGATTTTGGAGAGGGTTTTCGAGGGAATTCTTAAGTTAAGTCCCTTGTGCTCGTTTTTTTATCAATAATCTTGTATCCACATTCATTTTCCCACATAGTTTATGTGTTTTGGAGGTGTAATTTAGGGGCTTGAGGCTAGGGATTAGGAAATTTTGATTTGAGGATTTGAGTGACGATTTGGTGTTGGATTTTGATAAAAATTGTATGGTTGATCTCGTGGTTGGATGGCCTTTTAGGTTTTGTGAGTTTTTTGGATTCCGAGACGTGGGCCCGGGGTCCGGCTTTGAATCAATTTCGGATTTTGATGAATAACTTCGTGTGTTTCTTGCAGAATTGATTCCTTTAGCCCATATTGATTGTATCGTACTGTTTATGGCTAGATTCTAGGCATTTGGAGGCTGATTTGTGAGGTAAAGATGTGTTGGAGTAGGGTTGTGCTCGGATTGAAGTAAGTTACACTTCTAAACTTGGATCTGAGGGTTCGAAACCCCGCAATATGTGTATATGATTGGTGTTGAGGTGACGCACATGCCAAGTGACGGGCGTGCGGGAATGCACCGTGAGAATTGTGACCTGGTTGATTGTACGGCATTGTATAGTGGTTTCAGAATGAATTGAGACACTTAGTCTCATAATTGAAAATTAAAGTTTAAAATGTTAACCGGATGTTGAGTTATATCTAAACGACTCCGGAATCGAGTTTTGATGGTTCAGTTAGCTCCGTTGGGTGATTTTGGACTTAGGAGCGAGTCCGAATTGTGATTCGGATGTCTGTAGTTAAATTAGGCTTGAGATGGCGAGAGTTAGATTTTTGAAAAGTTTGACCAGGAGTGGACCTTTTGATATCGAAGTCGGATTGGGATTCCGGAAGTTGGAGTAGGTTTGTGGTGTCATTTTTGACTTGTGTGCAAAATTTGGGGTATTCGGACATTCAAAAGGTTGACCGGATGTTTAATTATGTGTTAACGATTTCGTAATGGAGTTTTGATGGTTCTGTTAGCTCCGTTGGGTGATTTTGGACTTAGGAGCGTGTCCGAAATATGATTCGGAGGTCCATAGTTGAATTAGGCTTGAAATGGTGAAAGTTGGATTTTTGGAAAGTTTGACCGGTAGTGGACTTTTTTATATCGGGTCAGATTGGGATTCCGGAAGTTGGAGTAGGTATGGGGTGTCATTTGTGACTTGTGTGCAAAATTTGGGGTAATTCGGACGTGTATTGATAGGTTTCGGCGTCGTTTGTAGAAGTTGGAAATTCCTTAATTCATTAGGCTTTAATCTAGGTGTTATTCGTGTTTTGAGGTCGTTGGAGGTGATTTGAAGGCTCGACTAAGTTCGTATGATATTTTAGGAGTTATTGGTATATTTGGTTGAGGTCCCGGGGGTCTCGGGTTGATTTTGGATGATTTTCGGAACGAGGTTTGAAGTTGAAGAGTTGCTGAAGATTTGCAATTGCTCATGTAATCGCACCTGCGGAGTGGGAACCGTAGATGCGAGCTCGCGGAAGCGAGAAGGGGACCGCAGGAGCGGTCAAGAAGGAAGCTGGCAGATGTCGTAGGTGTGAGGCCCTTTCTGCACCTGCGTGTCCGCATATGCGGGTATTGGATCGCATAAGCGCAGAAGAGTGATAAGCCGCAGATGCGGTTAAGTAAACTACAAAAGCGGTTTTGCTGTGTAGAGTAAAAAACACAAGGGTTCGCAATTTTCATTATTTTCAAACATTTTGAGCTCGGTCTAAGGCGATTTTTGAGAGGGTTTTCGAGGGGTTTCTTAAGTTAAATCCCTTGTGCTCGTTTTTTATCAATAATCTTGTATCCTCATTCATTTTCCCACATAGTTTATGTGTTTTGGAGGTGTAATTTAGGGGTTTTGAGGCTAGGGATTTGGAAATTTTGATTTGAGGATTTGAGTGACGATTTGGTGTTGGATTTTGATAAAAATTGTATGGTTGAACTCGTGGTTGGATGGACTTTTGGCTTTTGTGTGTTTTTTGGATTCCGAGACGTGGGCCCGGGGTCCGGCTTTGAATCAATTTCGGATTTTGATGAATAACTTCGTGTGTTTCTTGCAGAATTGATTCCTTTAGCCCATATTGATTGTATCGTACTGTTTATGGCTAGATTCTAGGCATTTGGAGGCTGATTTGTGAGGTAAAGATGTGTTGGAGTAGGGTTGTGCTCGGATTGAAGTAAGTTACACTTCTAAACTTGGATCTGAGGGTTCGAAACCCCGAAATATGTGTATATGATTGGTGTTGAGGTGACGCACATGCCAAGTGACGGGCGTGCGGGCATGCACCGTGAGAATTGTGACCTGGTTGATTGTACGGCATTGTATAGTGGTTTCAGAATGAATTGAGACACTTAGTCTCATAATTGAAAATTAAAGTTTAAAATGTTAACCGGATGTTGAGTTATATCTAAACGACTCCGGAATCGAGTTTTGATAGTTCAGTTAGCTCCGTTGGGTGATTTTGGACTTAGGAGCGAGTCCGAATTGTGATTCGGATGTCTGTAGTTAAATTAGGCTTGAGATGGCGAGAGTTAGATTTTTGAAAAGTTTGACCGGGAGTGGACCTTTTGATATCGAAGTCGGATTGGGATTCCGGAAGTTGGAGTAGGTTTGTGGTGTCATTTTTGACTTGTGTGTAAAATTTGGGGTATTCGGACATTCAAAAGGTTGACCGGATGTTTAATTATGTGTTAACGATTTCGTAATGGAGTTTTGATGGTTCCGTTAGCTCCGTTGGGTGATTTTGGACTTAGGAGCGTGTCCGAAATATGATTCGGAGGTCCATAGTTGAATTAGGCTTGAAATGGTGAAAGTTGGATTTTTGGAAAGTTTGACCGGTAGTGGACTTTTTTATATCGGGTCAGATTGGGATTCCGGAAGTTGGAGTAGGTATGGGGTGTCATTTGTGACTTGTGTGCAAAATTTGGGGTAATTCGGACGTGTATTGATAGGTTTCGGCGTCGTTTGTAGAAGTTGGAAATTCCTTAATTCATTAGGCTTTAATCTAGGTGTTATTCGTGTTTTGAGGTCGTTGGAGGTGATTTGAAGGCTCGACTAAGTTCGTATGATATTTTAGGAGTTATTGGTATATTTGGTTGAGGTCCCGGGGGCCTCGGGTTGATTTTGGATGATTTTCGGAACGAGGTTTGAAGTTGAAGAGTTGCTGAAGATTTGCAATTGCTCATGTAATCGCACCTGCGGAGTGGGAACCGTAGATGCGAGCTCGCGGAAGCGAGAAGGGGACCGCAGGAGCGGTCAAGAAGGAAGCTGGCAGATGTCGTAGGTGTGAGGCCCTTTCCGCACCTGCGTGTCCGCATATGCGGGTATTGGATCGCATAAGCGCAGAAGAGTGATAAGCCGCAGATGCGGTTAAGTAAACCGCAGAAGCGGTTTTGCTGTGTAGCATTTTGAGCTCGGTCTAAGGCGATTTTGGAGAGGGTTTTCGAGGGAATTCTTAAGTTAAGTCCCTTGTGCTCGTTTTTTATCAATAATCTTGTATCCTCATTCATTTTCCCACATAGTTTATGTGTTTTAGAGGTGTAATTTAGGGGTTTGTGGCTAGGGATTTGGAAATTTTGATTTGAGGATTTGAGTGACGATTTGGTGTTGGATTTTGATAAAAATTGTATGGTTGAACTCGTGGTTGGATGGCCTTTTGGGTTTTGTGAGTTTTTTGGATTCCGAGACGTGGGCCCGGGGCCCGGCTTTGAACCAATTTCGGATTTTGATTAATAGCTTTGTGTGTTTCTTGCGGAATTGATTCCTTTAGCCCATATTGATTGTTTCGTACTATTTATGGCTAGATTCTAGGCATTTGGAGGCTGATTTGTGTGGTAAAGATGTGTTGGAGAAGGGTTGTACTCGGATTGATGTAACTAATACTTCTAAACTTGGATCTTAGGGTTCGAAACCCGGAAATATGTGTATATGATTGGTGTTGAGGTGACACACATGCCAAGTGGGAACCGCGGAAGCGAGAAGGGGACCGCAGGAGCGGTCACGAAGGAAGCTGGCAGAGGTCGCAGGTGCGAGGCCCTTTTCGCACCTGCGTGTCCGCATATGCGGTTATTGGATCGCAGAAGCATGATAAGCCGCAGATGCGGTAAAGTAAACCGCAGGTTTTGCTGTGTAGAATAAAAAACACAAGGGTTCGCGATTTTCTTCATTTTCAAACATATGGAGTTTTGGAGAGGGTTTTCGAGGGGATTCTTGAGTTGTCCCTTGTGCTCGTTTTTTTTATCAATAATCATGTATCTCCATTGATTTTCCCACATAGTTTGTGTGTTTTTGAGGTGTAATTTAGGGGTTTGAGGCTAGGGATTTGGAGATTTTGATTTGAGGATTTGAGTGACAATTTGGTGTTGGATTTTGATAAAACTTGTATGGTTGAACTCGTGATTGGATGGACTTTTGGGTTTTGTGAGTTTTGTTGGATTCCGAGACGTGGGCTCGAGGGCCGGATTTGAACCAATTTCGGATTTTGATTAATAGCTTTGTGTGTTTCTTGCGGAATTGATTCCTTTAGCCCATATTGATTGTTTCGTACTATTCCGGGTTGGTTACTAGGCATTTGGAGGCTGATTTGTGAGGTAAAGATGTGTTGGAGAAGGGTTGTACTCGGATTGATGTAACTAACACTTCTAAACTTGGATCTTAGGGTTCGAAACCCCGAAATATGTGTATATGATTGGTGTTGAGGTGACACACATGCCAAGTGACGGGCGTGCGGGCGTGCACCATGAGAATTGTGACCTTGTTGATTGCATGGCATTGTATAGTGGTTTCAGAATGAATTGAGACACTTAGTCTCATAATTGAAATCTAAAGTTGAAAATGTTAACCGGATGTTGAATTATATGTAAATGACTCCAGAATCGAGTTTTGATGGTTTCGTTAGCTCCGTTAGGTGATTTTGCACTTAGGAGCGTGTCCGGATTGTGATTCGGAGGTCCATAGTTAAATTAGGCTTGAAATGGCGAAAGTTGGATTTTTTGAAAGTTTGACCGGGAGTGGACCTTTTGATATCGAGGTCGGATTGGGATTCCGGAAGTTGGAGTAGGTTTGTGGTGTCATTTTTAACTAGTATGCAAAATTTGGGGTATTCGGATGTTGAAAAGGTTGATCGGATATTGGCCTATGTGTAAACGACTCCGGAATGGAGTTTTGATGGTTCCGTTATCTCCGTTGAGTGATTTTGGACTTAGGAGCGTGTCCAGAATGTGATTCGGAGGTCGGTAGTTGAATTAGGCTTGAAATGGTGAAAGTTGGGTTTTTGGAAAGTTTGACCGGGAGTGGACTTTTTTAAATCGGGTCAGATTGGGATTCCGGAAGTTGGAGTAGGTATGGGGTGTCATTTGTGACTTGTATGCAAAATTTGGGGTAATTCGGACGTGTTTTGATAGGTTTCGACGTCGTTTGTAGATGTTGGAAATTTCTTCGTTCATTATGCTTTAATCTAGGTGTGATTCGTGTTTTGAGGTCGTTGGAGGTGATTTGAAGGCTCGACTAAATTCGTATGATATTTTTGGACTTATTGGTATATTTGGTTGAGGTCCCGGGGGCCTCGGGTTGATTTTGGATGATTTTCGGAATGAGGTTTGAAGTTGAAGAGTTGCTGAAGATTTGCAATTACTGGTGTAATCGCACCGGCGGAGTGGGAACCGTAGATGCGAGCTCGCGGAAGCGAGAAGGAGACCGCAGGAGCGGTCAAGAAGGAAGCTGGCAGAGGTCGCAGGTGCGAGGCCCTTTTCGCACCTGCGTGTCCGCATATGCGGTTATTGGATTCCAACTACTAGGGCAAATACAACTGCGGCTAACTCAAGATCGTGCGTAGGATAGTTCTGATCATGTTTTCGCAACTGTCTGGAGGCGTACGCGATAACCTTACCATGCTGCATAAGAACACAACCTAGGCCAATTCTCGAGGCATCACAATATACAACATAACCCTCGTTGCTATCCGGAAGAGTCAAGACAGGTGCCGTAGTAAGCCTTTTCTTTAGTTCCTGAAAACTTTGTTCACATGCCTCAGTCCACTGAAACTTAGCTCCCTTATGTGTCAGTTTCGTCAATGGTGCAGAGATAGAGGAAAATTCCTCCACAAAACTTCGGTAATACCCTACCAAGCCTAAAAAGCTATGAACCTCTGTCGGATTCAAGGGCCTCGGCCAAGTCATCACAGCTTCAATCTTTTGGCCATCAACCTCGATACCATCGCCGGTAATAACATGACCAAGAAAAGCTGCCGAAGTTAGCCAAAATTTATATTTAGAGAATTTAGCATATAACCTGTAGTCCTGGAGAGTCTGCAATACAGCTTGCAAGTGGTCGGCATGCTCGGCTTCCGATCGTGAATATATCAGGATGTCGTCAATAAACACAATCACAAATTCATCCAAGAATGGTTTGAATACCCGGTTCATAAGATCCATAAAGGTTGTTGGGGCATTTGTAAGCCCGAAAGACATGACAAGGAATTCAAAATGGCCATACCTCGTCCTAAATGCTGTTTTTGGGATATCAATATCCGTGACTCATAGCTGATGATAACCGGATCGCAAGTCGATCTTCGAAAAGCATTTGGCACCTTGTAACTGGTCGAACAAGTCATCAATCCATGGAAGAGGATACTTATTCTTGATAGTGACTTTATTTAGTTGCCTGTAGTCAATGCACATCCGCATGGACCCATCTTTCTTTCGAACAAAGAGCATCGGAGCACCCTTTGGGGATGTACTTGGCCTAATAAAGCCTTTATCGAGCAAGTCCTTCAGTTGTTCCCTCAATTCCCTTAGCTCTGCAGGAGCCATTCTGTAGGGAGGAATGGATATAGGCTGCGCATCAGGAAGCAAATCTATAGCGAAATCGATTTCCCTTTTGGGGGGAATTCCTAGAAGCTCGTCAGGGAATACCGTCGGGAATTCATTCACAATAGGAACTGACTGAAGAGTCGCTGGCTCCTTATCTATATCCTTAACGTGAACCAGATGGTATATACAACCCTTAGCAATAAACTTCCGAGCCCTAAGGTATGAAATAAACTTACCCTTAGGCGTGGCTGTATTACCTTTCCATTCAAGGAAAGGCTCACCAGGAAAATGAAATCGGACCAACTTTGCACGACAATAAATATTAGCATAACAAGCTGCCAACCAATCCATACCCATAATGACATCGAAGTCTAGCATAACCAATTCAACTAAATCAACAGAGGTTGGACGGTCATTAATTAACACTGTACAATCTCGATAGACATGATTAGCTACAATAGAGTCGCCAACTGGCGTAGACACCTCAACTGGCTGTGGCAACAACTCAGATCTCATGTCAAGCTTACCAGCAATAAATGGAGTAATATATGAAAATGTAGAGCTGGGAACCATCAATGCATAAATGGCATGAGAATGTATTGTCAATATACCTATGACAACATCTGGGGATGCCTCTGAATCCTGTCGGCCTGTGAGTGCATAAAAGCGGTTCTGGCTACCACTAGAACCTGAGGTATCTCCTCCACCTCTCCCCTACCACGGCCCTGAGTAAACTGTGGACCTGGTCAGGGAGCACGGACTGTGGGCGAAGAGTCTGCTGTGAATCCTGAAGGCTGAGCTGGTGTACCTCTGCCTAACCCCGGGCACCGGCTAATATAATGTCCTGTCTGCCCATAATGAAAACATGCACTCAAACCCTGTCTACATTGCCCGGTGTGCAGCTTACCGCACTGAGTACATGGAGGAGTAAGCTGTCTCATCTGTGCAGAATGCTCATATCGACGGCCCTCAGGCTGGCCTGAGCTCTACCCCGGTCCTGACTGAATATAACGATCAAACCGCTGGCGCTGTATCTGTGGTGGGAAACTACCTGCTGACCGAGGTGGATATCGATGGAGTGGGGGCCTAAAATCAACTCGTGGCTCCCTATAAGACCCTATAGTACGAGCCCTCTTACTCTGCTCCCTATCCCTGCAAGTATCACGAATCCGACGGGAAAGTTCCTCTGTAGTCTGAGCGAAAGCCTGTATGTGGGAAATATCTACATCATCCGATAGGGACGCAACCCTACAGTCTCTAATCAGATGATCCCCCAAACCATCCATATAATGATGAACTCTAGCCCTCATGGTACGTACTATATCTGGTGCATACATTGCCAAAGAATTAAACTTATGGCTATAATCCCTCACACTCATATCCCCCTGCTTTAGGCTAAGAAACTGGTCAAGACGGGCCTCCCTAACCTCTCGTGGCAAATAATGGGCTAAAAAAGCCTCAGAGAAGTCCTCCCACTCTGCTGGCGGAGCATCAGGTCTTCTAGATCTCTCCCATGCCTCATACCATAGGACGACTACATCACGTAGTCGAAAAGAAGCCAACTCCACATCCTCGGTGACGGAGGCATGCATCACCTTCAATACTCTATACATATGGTCTATAAAGTCCTGGGGATCCTCAGTGGAACTAGATCCTGTAAATAATGGAGGGGCCAAGTGAAGAAACTCTCATACCGTCGAGCTTCCTATCCGATCTCTCCGGGCATCTGCTCCTGACTCTAGCTGTCGCTCATGAATAGAAACCATCCTAGTCAGCAACTGAACAGCCTCCCTCATCCCCTGCTCCCCAGTCTCTGATGGGGGAACAATAGGTGCTGGAGGTCCTGTGTCTCTAGCTGCATCAGGTACCAATGGAACTGGTGAGGCTGGGGGTAATGCATCTCCCTGGGCTCCAACAAGTGCTGGAAAAGCTGAAACTAGGGGTACTGGAGACTCACTGTGAGCCTCTAAGGGAAATCTATCCCTCTGACCCGGTGGGGAACGACTGGTACCTTCTCCCGGATCCATACCTATCTCTCGCTGTGCCATCTCCTGAGCGTAGGTAGTCTGTTAGATAGGAAACACAAAGCACGATTTAGATTTCATATGTTCTTATAACTTCTCTCTATAGCACGATATATTAATTGAAAGAAATGTAACCATTCCTAAATGCCTCATAGCCTCCTGATTATAAGTGTGGTGCACAACACACCATAAGCAAGACTCTACTAGACACGGCTTGTGGACTCCCTGGGATACGACCTGCTCTGATACCAAGTTTGTCACGCCCCAAACTAGGGGAGGCACAACTGGCACTCGATATTGTATTCGATCGAGTTAGCCACTAAACATACTAGCTAACTAGACTGGGGGCCCAACAGATCGGGCAGCACAACATCTAAAATACTAAGCCTAGACCGTAAGGTTATGACATGAATAACAATAAGCCATATAAACATAGGTAGACAAGCCAAAATAATAAAAATACTAGCTGGCTGACGAGGCCGCGACTGAAGACATACATGCCTACACACCTATATATACATGCCAAGCCTATGGGCTGGAGACTGAAAGCAGCAAAAAGAAACCCAGAATATTGTGTCCACAATAGCCTCTAAGAGTGTCATAAGAACTGTTGGGATAAGGCCCCAACTATACCCAAACTGTACAACAAAAGTAACCATCCTATGAAAGCTCCAGGAAGAGGTGGAGCTTACCAACTCACGGCTGAACCCCGAAATCCTAGCGGAGGGGTCGATCAGAGTTCCTACCTGGACCTGCACACACGAAACAAAAATGCAGTGTCCCCAGGAAACGAGACATCAGTATGAATAAAAATGTACTGGTATCTAAGGCAGAAAGTAGAATCATACATAACTGATGTAAAAAGGTAATAAAGATACCACCTGACACTGAAACTCTGATAGCCTCCATGGCCGACATCCGACCTCATAGTAATAAAATATGCATGGTATGCTCGTGTAATCGTATGTCGTGAATACATATATATTGATGTAAATGCATGACATACCCAACCAAATGCTAGCAATGGCGGTCTCTCCCGGTAGCTAACCGGTATCATATTGCCAACCTGTGGCCATCTGTACAATATATATAGTCTTTCGGGCAAATAGGCCCCTTACCTCCGATTATAGCTCGAAGTCCATGCATAATATGTCATGTATGATATGAACTTTGAATGCACATAATAGGCCATAACAAGAACTTAGCCAACCTTGGCTCATTGGTACTCTTATTCTCATAATCTCATAATCACCTTCGTATCGCATACAAATGTCTCGTGGAACCTCATATCTTTTTTAATAAGTTTGAAAACTTAACTCGACTTTTAGAAAGATAACTTAACTCTGAATATGTTCATAAAAAGCTTAAGGTGCTTCACTTAGTCCTTATACCTGATTTCTTGATAATTAGTAAAAGAAAGTATTTCAAAAAAAATCAAATGTTTTAGTAGTTTAAACATAAAAATTATATTTGAGAATTTTGAAATCGACGTGTCACTTTAGAGATTTTAAAATACACTTTAACAAGGAAGAAGGACTGATCGCAAATACTAAATGCCTTTATTTTTAAGTCACACAACCCAAAGACGAATAAGAATTCATATATATGGACATATATTTAAGAAAGCCTACAAAATGACATATATAGATGTCGAATACCCTTTTTAACCGAACGAGTGGAATATCAACCTAATAGCATCATGAAAATACTTCAGCTACGATACCAATGCCTTTCACAGAAGGTCTTTCTAGCAACATAATAGTAAAATATCACATTTGGCGTCTTAGGAATTTCCCAAAATTCATGCTACAAGGAAGGACGAAGCTTAGCCTTAACATACCTCTCCAACGAACGTCCGAATGCCTATAGTTCCTTCACAAAAGTTGTTCCTTACGTCCTAAGCTTCGAAACCAATATATATATGCAGCTTATACGCACCTATAAATAGTTTATAAATGAGTTTAAATTGGCAGATTTGCCATATGACCCTAACTTGACAAAACGCCCGTAGAACTTTATAAAAACGATCATAAAAGAGTCCCAAGATGATTACCTTGGCAAACCAAGTATAAATTCTGAAGAACCAGCAAGAATAACAATTTCCTAAAAATAGCTCCAAACACAGCTAATAGAAGTGGAAAACGATTGCAAAGCGTAGAGATTGCGCTTCTAGGCACGGGGGCAAACTTTAACGATAGAAATCGTTAAAAACGCACCTTAATCACTCAAGAACACCATGAAACCCTCTCTTAAGCTTTCTCACTATTTTGGGACGAAGATGAAATGTTTTGGGGTCTTAAAAGTCGAATTTTCCGACTTATACCACTTGTTTGACCCGACCCGGTTCGCGACCCGATTTCAGCCCGGACAGTCCGCGGTAAAACAGTCATAACCTTTTACCTCAATGTTGGTTTAATGTGAGATTTCTTTGGTTACAAACTAGACTCGTAGACCTTCGATTTGGTAAAGTTGTGGGGCCCATAACTCTTTATATATTGGTAGAAATGATCTGATACATTTGACCCAAAGTTTAGAAAATGTATTAGAGAAATTTACGATAACCTTTGCCGACCTTTATTTTGCATATTTCTTGACTCCAAAACTTAACATGTGACCAGTGTGATATTATAATACCTCATAACACATTATTCTTAGCATATTATACACTCTTAGTCTTATCCCACAGGTGCAAGTTAACTTAAACCTTCCGAACGCGCGGGGTGCTACCCGAGCCATTTCTTTAACCATGAACCTTTGTTTAAGGGTTTCCTTTGACTTAAAGCTTTAGTTTAGTTCCTTGATATTACCACACATTTTCAGTCTTATTCACCCAATGTACTATACCCAATCATATATACCTAATATAACCACGCCACGTTACGTATATTACGTAAGAGAAGAGAGAAACACCTGGGGTCTCACAGTATTCATTCATTTCATATCATTTATCAGTCTTTGTTGTTATTTATTGATACATCATATCATCATGTTCGAGCTAGTTTCGTGACATTGTGAGCCTGTGAGAGAGACTAAAGAGATGGATGACCGAATGAGGCCGATGGCCTGATTATGAGCGACATTTATGGGATCATGCTGCACGTCGCAGCGGGTATACTTATTTATGATAGCGCCTAGGCTGAAGGAGCCCCTCCGAAGTCTGCACACACTCCCAGTGAGCGTGGTTAATTATATTGAGGGATGGATATTTGTAACGACCCAACCAGTCGTTCTGAGTATTTGCACTTTGCTCGGTAGTTTACGAGCATGAGTAGCTCTGTATGAAGTATTATGACTTATGTGAATCGTCGGTTTTAGTTTTCAGGTTATACGGAATCGATTTGGAAGAATGGATTTCATTCTTGAATCTTTAAATTAGGAGAGTTGACCAAGTTTGACTTTTTGTGAATTTTAATCCGGAATGGAGTTTTGATGGTTTTCGTAGGTCCGTTGGGTATTTTGGATTTAGGAGCACGTCCGGATTATTATTTGGAGGTCCATAGTGGAATTTGGCTTGAAGTGGCGGAATGGACATTTTAAACTTTAATTTTCAATTATGAGACTAAGTGTCTCAATTCATTATGAAACCACTATACAATGCCATACAATCAACCAGGTCACAATTCTCACGGTGCATCCCCGCATGCCCGTCACTTGGCATGTGCGTCACCTCAACACCTATCATATACACATATTTCGGGGTTTCGAACCCTCAGATCCAAGTTTAGAAGTGTAACTTACTTCAATCCGAGCACAACCCTACTCCAACACATCTTTACCTCACAAATCATCCTCCAAATGCCTAGAATCTAGCCATAAACAGTACGATACAATCAATATGGGCTAAAGGAATCAATTCTGCAAGAAACACACAAAGTTATTAATCAAAATCCGAAATTGGTTCAAAGCCGGCCCCCGGGCCCACGTCTCGGAATCCAAAAAATGCACAAAACCCAAAAGTCCATCCAACCACTAGTTCAGCCATACAATTTTTATCAAAATCCAACACCAAATCGTCACTCAAATCCTCAAATCAAAATTTCCAAATCCCTAGCCTCAAAACCCCTAAATTACACCTCCAAAACACATAAACTATGTGGGAAAATGAATGAGGATACAAGATTATTGATAAAAAAAAGAGCACAAGGGACTTAACTTAAGAATCCCGTCGAAAACCCTCTCCAAAATCGCCTTAGACCGAGCTCAAAATGTTTGAAAATGATGAAAATCGCGAACCCTTGTGTTGTTTACTCTACACAGCAAAACCGCTTCTGCGGTTTACTTAACCGCATCTGCGACTTATCACTCTTCTGCGCTTATGCGATCCAATACCCGTATATGCGGACACGCAGGTGCGGAAAGGGCCTTGCACCTACAACATCTGCCAGCTTCCTTCTTGACGGCTCCTGCGGTCCCCTTCTCGCTTCCGCGAGCTCGTATCTACGGTTCCCACTCCGTATGTGCGATTACATGAGCAATTGCAAATCTTCAGCAACTCTTCAACTTCAAACCTCGTTCCGAAAATCATCCAAAATCAACCCGAGGCCCCCGGGACCTCAACCAAATATACCAATAACTCCTAAAATATCATACGAACTTAGTCAAGCCTTCAAATCACATCCAACGACCTCAAAACACGAATAACACCTAGATTAAAGCCTAATGAACTAAGGAATTTCTAACTTCTACAAACGACGCCGAAACCTATCAATACACGTCCGAATTAACCCAAATTTTGCACACAAGTCACAAATGACACCCCATACCTACTCCAACTTCCGGAATCCCAATCTGACCCGATATAAAAAAGTCCACTACCGGTCAAACTTTCCAAAATTTCAACTTTCACCATTTCAAGCCTAATTCAACTATGGACCTCCGAATCATATTTCGGACACGCTCCTAAGTCCAATATCACCTAACGGAGCTAACGGAACCATCAAAACTCCATTACGGAATCGTTAACACATAAGTAAACATCCGGTCAACCTTTTGAATGTCCGAATACCCCGAATTTTGCACACAAGTCAAAAATGACACCACAAACCTACTCCAACTTTCGGAATCCCAATCCGACTTCGATATCAAAATGTCCACTCCCGGTCAAAATTTCCAAAAATCTAACTCTCGCCATCTGAAGCCTAATTTAACTACAGACCTCCGAATCACAATTCGGACTCGCTCCTAAGTCCAAAATCACCCAACGGATGTGCGTCACCTCAACACCAATCATATACATATATTTCGGGGTTTCGAACCCTCAGATCCAAGTTTAGAAGTGTAACTTACCTCAATCCGAGCACAACCGTACTCCAACATATCTTTACCTCACAAATCAGCCTCCAAATGCCTAGAATCTAGCCATAAACAGTATGATACAATCAATTTGGGCTAAAGGAATCAATTTTGCAAGAAACACACGAATTTATTAATCAAAATCCGAAATTGGTTCAAAGCCAGGCCCCAGGCCCACGTCTCGGAATCCAAAAAACTCACAAAACCTAAAAGGCCATCCAACCACGAGATCAACCATACAATTTTTATCAAAATCCAACACCAAATCGTCACTCAAATCCTCAAATCAAAATTTCCAAATCCCTAGCCACAAACCCCTAAATTACACCTCCAAAACACATAAACTATGTGGGAAAATGAATGTGGATACAAGATTATTGATAAAAAAACGAGCACAAGGGACTTAACTTAAGAATTCCCTCGAAAACCCTCTCCAAAATCGCCTTAGACAGAGCTCAAATTGTTTGAAAATGATGAAAATTGCGAATCCTTGTGTTTTTTACTCTACACAGCAAAACCGCTTCTGCAGTTTACTTTACCGCATCTGCGGCTTATCACTCTTCTGCGCTTATGCGATCCAATACCCGCATATGCGGACACACAGGTGCGGAAAGGGCCTCGCACCTATGACACCTGCCAGCTTCCTTCTTGACCGCTCCTGCGGTCCCCTTCTCGCTTCCACGAGCTCGCATCTACGGTTCCCACTCCGTAGGTGCAATTACATGAGCAATTGCAAATCTTCAGCAACTCTTCAACTTCAAACCTCGTTCCGAAAATCATCCAAAATCAACCCGAGGCCCCCGGGACCTCAACCAAATATACCAATAAGTTCTTAAACATCACACGAACTTAGTCGAGCCTTCAAATCATCTCCAACGACCTCAAAAACACGAATCACACCTAGATTAAAGCCTAATGAACTAAGGAATTTCCAACTTCTACAAATCACGCCGAAACCTATCAAAACACGTCCGAATGACCCCATATTTTGCACACAAGTCACAAATGACACCCCATACCTATTCCAACTTTGGGAATCCCAATCTGACACGATATAAAAAAGTCCACTCCCGGTCAAACTTTTCAAAAATCCAACTTTCACCATTTCTAGACTAATTCAACTACGGACCTCCGAATCACATTTCGGACATGCTCCTAAGTCCAAAATCACACAATGGAGCTAACGGAACCATCAAAATTCCATTCCGGAGTCATTTACACATAGGTAAACATCCGGTCAACCTTTTCAATGTCCAAATACCTCAAATTTTGCAGACAAGTCAAAATTGACACCACAAACCTACTCCAACTTTCGGAATCCCAATCCGACCTCGATATCAAAAGGTCCACTCCCTGTCAAACTTTCAAAAAATCTAACTCTCGCCACTTCAAGTCTAATTTAACTACGGACCTCTCAATCATAATCCGGACACGCTCCTAAGTCCAAAATCACCCAATGGAGCTAACGGAACCGTCAAAACTCGATTCTGGAGTCATTTTCATATAACTCAACATCCGGTTAACATTTTAAACTTTAGTTTTTAATTATGAGACTAAGTGTCTCAATTTATTTTGAAACCACTATACATTGTCATGTAATCAATCAGGTCACAATTCTCACGGTGCACGCCCGCACGCCCATCACTTGGCGTGTGCGTCACCTCAACACCAATAGTATACACATATTTCGGTGTTTCGAACCCTCAGATCCAAGTTTAGAAGTGTTACTTACCTCAATCCGAGCACAACCCTACTCCAACACATATTTACCTCACAAATCAGCCTCCAAATGCCTAGAATCTAGCCATAAACAGTACGATACAATCAATATGGGCTAAAGGAATCAATTCTGCAAGAAACATATGAAGTTATTAATCAAAATCCGAAATTGGTTCAAAGTCGCCTCCCTGGCCCATATCTTGGAATCCAACAAAACTCAAAAAACCCAAAAGCCCATCCCAGCACGAGTTCAACCATATAATTTTTATCAAAATCCAACACCAAATCGTCACTCAAATCCTCAAATCAAAATTACCAAATCCCTAGCCTCAAACCCCTAAATTACACCTCAAAACCACACAAACTATGTGGGAAAATCAATGGGGATACGAGATTATTGATAAAAAAATGAGCACAAGGGACTTAACTCAAGAATCCCCTCGAAAACCCTCTCCAAAATCTCCTTAGACCGAGCTCAAAATGTTTGAAAATGATGAAAATCGCGAACCCTTGTGTTTTTTATTCTTCACAGCAAAATCGCTTCTCCGGTTTACTTAACCGCATCTGCGGCTTATCACGCTTCTGCGCTTCTGCGATCCAATACCCGCATATGCGGACATGCAGGTACGGAAAGGGCTCTCACCTGCGACCTCTGCCAGCTTCCTTCTTGACCGCTCATGCGGTCACCTTCTCGCTTCCGCGAGCTCGCGTCTATGGTTCCCACTCCGCAGGTACGATTACACTAGCAATTGCAAATCATCAGCAACTCTTCAACTTCAAAACTCGTTCTGAAAATCATCCAAAATGAAACCGAGGCGCCCGGGACCTTAACCAAATATAACAATAAGTCCTAAAATATCATACGAACATAGTTGAGCCTTCAAATCACCTCCAACGAACTCAAAAACACGTATCACACCTACATTAAAGCCTAATGAACTAAGGAATTTCCAACTTCTACAAACGACGCCGAAACATATCAAAACACGTCCGAATGACCCCAAATTTTACACACAAGTCTCAAATGACACCCCATACCTACTCCAACTTCCGGAATCCCAATCTAACCCGATATAAAAAAGTTCACTCCCGGTCAAACTTTCCAAAAATCCAACTTTCACCATTTCAAGCCTAATTCAACTACGGACCTCTGAATCACAATCCGGACACGCTCCTAAGTCCAAAATCACCCAACGGAGCTAACAGAACCATCAAAACTCAATTCCGGAGTTGTTTACATATAACTCAACATCCGGTTAACATTTTCAACTTTAGTTTTCAATTATGCGACTGAGTGTCTCAATTCATTCTGAAACCACTATACAATGCCATAGAATCAACCAGGTCACAATTCTCATGGTGCACGCCCGTCACTTGCCATGTGCGTCACCTCAACACCAATCATATACATATATTTCGGGGTTTCAAACCCTCAGATCCAAGTTTAGAAGTGTTACTTACCTCAATCCGAGCACAACCCTACTCCAACACATGTTTACCTCATAAATCAGCCTCCAAATGCCTAGAATCTAGCCATAAACAGTACAATACAATCAATATGGGCTAAAGGAATCAATTCCGCAAGAAACACACGAAGTTATTAATTAAAATCCGAAATTGGTTCAAAGTCGGCCCCCTGGCCCACGTCTCAAAATCCAACAAAACTCACAAAAGCCAAAAGCCCATCCAACCACGAGTTCAGCAATATAAATTTTTATCAAAATCCAACACAAAATCATCACTTAAATCTTCAAATCAAAATCTCCAAATCCTTAGCCTTAAACCCCTAAATTAACCCTCAAAAACACACAAATTATGAAGAAACATCAATGGGGATACAAGATTATTGATAAAAAATGAGCACAAGGGACTTAACTCTAGAATCTCCACGAAAACCCTCACCAAAATCGCCTTAGACCGAGCTCAAAATGTTTGAAAATGAAGAAAATCGAAAATCCTTGTGTTTTTTATTCTACACAGCAAAACCACTTATGCAATTTACTTAACCGCATATGTGGCTTATCACGCTTCTGCGCTTCTGTGATCCAATACCCGCATATACAGACACGCAGATGCGGAAAGGGCCTCGCACCTGCGACCTCTGCCGGCTTCCTTCTTGATCGCTCTTGCGCTCCCCTTCTCGCTTCCGCGAGTTTGCATCTACGGTTCCCACTCCGCAGGTGCGATTACACCAGCAATTGCAAATCTTCAGCAACTCTTCAGCTTCAAACCTCGTTACAAAAATCATCCAAAATCAACCCGAGGCCCCCGGGACCTCAACCAAATATACCAATAAGTCCTAAAAAATTATACGAACTTAGTCGATCCTTCAAATCACCTCCAACGACCTCAAAAACATGAATCACACCTAGATTAAAGCCTAATAAATTAAGGAATTTCCAACTTCTACAAACGACGCCGAAACATATCAAAACACGTCCGAATGACCCGAAACTTTGCACACAAGTCACAAATGACACCCCATACCTACTCCAACTTCGGAAATCCCAATCTGACCCGATATGAAAAAGTCCACTTCTGGTCAAACTTTTCAAAAGTCCAACTTTCAAGCCTAATTCAACTACGGACCTCCGAATCACAATCCGGACACGCTTCTAAGTCCAAAATCACCCAACGGAGCTAACAGAACCATCAAAACTCGATTTCGGTTAATATTTTCAATTTTAGTTTTCAATTATGAGACTAAGTGTCTCAATTCATTCTGAAATCACTATACAATGCCATGGAATCAACCAGGTCTCAATTCTCATGGTGCACGCCCGCATGCCCGTCACTTGGCACATGCGTCACCTCAACACCAAACATATACACATATTTCGGGGTTTCGAACCCTCAGATCCAAGTTTAGAAGTGTTACTTACCTCAATCCGAGCACAACCCTACTCCAACACATCTTTACCTCACAAATCAGCCTCCAAATGCTTAGAATCTAGCCATAAACAGTACGATACAATCAATATGGGCTAAAGGAATCAATTCCGTAAGAAACACACGAAGTTATTAATCAAAATCCGATATTGGTTCAAAGCCGGCCCCGGGCCCACGTCTTAGAATGCAACCAAACTCACAAAACCCAAAAGCCCATCCAACCATGTGTTCAACCATACAATTTTTATCAAAATCTAACACCAAATCGTCACACAAATCCTCAAATCAAAATCTCCAAATCCCTTATCTCAAACCCTTAAATTACACCTCAAAAACACACAAACTATATGGGAAAATCAATGGGGATACAAGATTATTGATACAAAATGAGGACAAGGGACTTAACAAAAGAATTGCCTCGAAAACCCTCTCCAAAATCGCCTTAGACCGAGCTCAAAATGTTTGAAAATAAAGAAAATCGCGAACCCCTGTGTTTTTTATTCTACACAGCAAAACCGCATCTGCGGCTTATCACGCTTCTACGCTTCTGCTATCCAATACCCGTATATATGGACATGCAGGTGCGGAAAAGGGCCTCGCACCTACGACCTCTACTAGCTTCCTTCTTGGCCGCTCATGCGGTCCCCTTCTCGCTTCCGCGAGCTCGCATCTACGGTTCCCACTCCGCAGGTGCGATTCATCAGCAATTGCAAATCCTCAACAACTCTTCAACTTCAAACCTCGTTCCGAAAATCATCCAAAATCAACCTGAGGCCCCCGACACCTCAACCAAATATACCAATAAGTCTTAAAATATCATACGAACATAGTCGAGCCTTCAAATCACCTCCAACGACCTCAAAAACACGAATCACACCTATATTAAAGCCTAATGAACTAAGGAATTTCCAACTTCTACAAACGACGCCGAAACATATCAAAACACATCCGAATGACCCCAAATTTTGCACACAAGTCACAAATGACACCCCATACCTACTCCAACTTCCGAAATCCCAATCTGACCCGATATAAAAAGGTCCACTCCTGGTCAAACTTTTCAAAAATCCAACTTTCACCCTTTTAAGCCTAATTCAACTACGGACCTCCGAATAACAATCCGGACACGCTCCTAAGTCCAAAATCACCCAACGGAGCTAACAGAACCATCAAAACTCGATTCTGGATAATATTTTCAATTTTAGTTTTCAATTATGAGACTAAGTGTCTCAATTCATTCTGGAATCACTATACAATGCCATGGAATCAACCAGGTCTCAATTCTCATGGTGCACGCCCGTACGCCCGTCACTTGGCATGTGCGTCACCTCAACACCAATAATATACACATATTTCGGGGTTTCGAACCCTCAGATCCAAGTTTAGAAGTGTTACTTACCTCTATCCGAGCACAACCCTACTCCAACATATCTTTACCTCACAAATCAGCCTCCAAACGCTTAGAATCTAGCCATAAACAGTACGATACAATCAATATGGGCTAAAGGAATCAATTCCGCAAGAAACACACGAAGTTATTAATCATAATCCGAAATTGGTTCAAAGCCGGCCCCAAGCCCACGTATCGGAATGCAACCAAACTCAGAAAACCCAAAAGCCCATCCAACCATGTGTTCAACCATACAATTTTTATCAAATTATAACACCAAATCATCACTCAAATCCTCAAATCAAAATCTCCAAATCCCTTGTCTCAAACCCTTAAATTACACCTCAAAAACACACAAACTATGTGGGAAAATCAATAGGGATACAAGATTATTGATACAAAATGAGGACAAGGGACTTAACAAAAGAATCGCCTCGAAAACCCTCTCCAAAATCGCCTTAGACCGAGCTCAAAATGTTTGAAAATGAAGAAAATCGCGAACCACTATGTTTTTTATTCTACACAGCAAAACCGCATCTGCGGCTTATCACGCTTCTGCGCTTCTGCTATCCAATACCCGCATATATGGACATGCAGGTGTGGAAAAGGGCCTCGCACATACGACCTCTGCTAGCTTCCTACTTGACCGCTCCTGCGGTCCCCTTCTCGCTTCCGCGAGCTCGCATCTACGGTTCCCACTCCGCAGGTGCGATTCATCAGCAATTGCAAATCCTCAACAACTCTTCAACTTCAAACCTCGTTCCGAAAATCATCCAAAATTAACACGAGGCCCCCGACACCTCAACCAAATATACCAATAAGTCTTAAAATATCATACGAACTTAGTCGAGCCTTCAAATCACCTCCAACGACCTCAAAAACACGAATCACACCTATATTAAAACCTAATGAACTAAGGAATTTCCAACTTCTACAAATGACGCCGAAACATATCAAAACACGTCCGAATGACCCCAAATTTTGCACACAAGTCACAAATGACACCCCATACCTACTCCAACTTCCGAAATCCCAATCTGACCCGATATAAAAAAGTCCACTCCTGGTCAAACTTTTCAAAAATCCAAATTTCACAATTTCAAGCCTAATTCAACTACGGACCTCCGAATAACAATCCAGACATGCTCCTAAGTCCAAAATCACCAAACGGAGCTAACAGAACCATCAAAACTCGATTCCGGTTAATATTTTCAGCTTTAGTTTTCAATTATGAGACTAAGTGTCTCAATTCATTCTAAAATCACTATACAATGCCATGGAATCAACCAGGTCTCAATTCTCATGGTGCACGCCCGCACGCCCGTCACTTGGCATGTGCGTTACCTCAACACCAATCATATACACATATTTTGGGGTTTCGAACCCTCAGATCCAAGTTTAGAAGTGTTACTTACCTCAATCCGAGCACAACCCTACTCCAACATATCTTTACCTCACAAATCAGCCTCCAAATGCTTAGAATCTAGCCATAAACTGTACGATACAATCAATATGGGCTAAATGAATCAATTCCGCAAGAAACACACGAAGTTATTAATCAAAATCCGAAATTGGTTCAAAGCCGGCCCCGGGCCCACGTCTCGGAATGCAACCAAACTCACAAAACCCAAAAGCCCATCAAACCACGTGTTCAACCATACAACTTTTATCAAAATCTAACACCAAATCGTCACTCAAATCCTCAAATCAAAATCTCCAAATCCCTTGTCTCAAACCCTTAAATTACACCTCAAAAACACACAAACTATGTGGGAAAATCAATGGGGATACAAGATTATTGATACAAAATGAGCACAAGGGACTTAACAAAAGAATTGCCTCGAAAACCCTCTCCAAAATCGCCTTAGACCGAGCTCAAAATGTTTGAAAATGAAGAAAATCGCGAACCCCTGTGTGTTGTATTCTACACAGCAAAACCGCATCTGCGGCTTATCACGCTTCTGCGCTTCTACTATCCAATACCCGCATATATGGACATGCAGGTGCGGAAAAAGGGCCTCGTACCTACGACCTCTGCTAGCTTCCTTCTTGACCGCTCCTGCGGTCCCCTTCTCGCTTCCGCGAGCTCGCATCTATGGTTCCCACTTCGCAGGTGCGATTCATCAGCAATTGCAAATCCTCAACAACTCTTCAACTTCAAACCTCGTTCCGAAAATCATCCAAAATCAACCCGAGGCCCCCAACACCTCAACCAAATATAACAATAAGTTCTAAAATATCATACGAACTTAGTCGAGCCTTCAAATCACCTCCAACGACCTCAAAAACACGAATCACACCTAGATTAAAACCTAATGAACTAAGGAATTTCCAACTTCTACAAACGACGTCGAAACCTATCAAAACACGTCCGAATGACCCCAAATTTTGCACATAAGTTACAAATGATACCCCATACCTACTCCAACTTCAGGAATCCCAATCTGACCCGATATAAAAAAGTCTACTCTCGGTCAAACGTTTCAAAAATCCAAGTTCACCATTTCAAGCCTAATTCAACTACGGACCTCCGAATTACAATCCGGACACGCTCCTAAGTCCAAAATCACCCAATGGAGCTAACGGAACCATCAAAACTCGATTCCGGTTAATATTTTCAACTTTAGTTTTCAATTATGAGACTAAGTATCTCAATTCATTCTGAAATCACTAAACAATGCCATGGAATCAACCAGGTCTCAATTCTCATGGTGCACACCCGCACGCCCGTCACTTGGCATGTGCGTTACCTCAACACCAATCATATACACATATTTTGGGGTTTCGAACCCTCAGATCCAAGTTTAGAAGTGTTACTTACCTCAATCCGAGGACAACCCTACTCCAACATATCTTTACCTCACAAATCAGCCTCCAAATGCTTAGAATCTAGCCATAAACTGTACGATACAATCAATATGGGCTAAATGAATCAATTCCGCAAGAAACACACGAAGTTATTAATCAAAATCCGAAATTGGTTCAAAGGCGGCCCCGGGCCCACGTCTCGGAATGCAACCAAACTCACAAAACCCAAAAGCCCATCAAACCACGTGTTCAACCATACAACTTTTATCAAAATCTAACACCAAATCGTCACTCAAATCCTCAAATCAAAATCTCCAAATCCCTTGTCTCAAACCCTTAAATTACACCTCAAAAACACACAAACTATGTGGGAAAATCAATGGGGATACAAGATTATTGATACAAAATGAGCACAAGGGACTTAACAAAAGAATTGCCTCGAAAACCCTCTCCAAAATCGCCTTAGACCGAGCTCAAAATGTTTGAAAATGAAGAAAATCGCGAACCCCTGTGTTTTGTATTCTACACAGCAAAACCGCATCTGCGGCTTATCACGCTTCTGCGCTTCTGCGATCCAATACCCGTATATGCGGACATGCAGGTGCGGAAAAGGGCCTCGCACCTACGACCTCTGCTAGCTTCCTTCTTGACCGCTCCTGCGGTCCCCTTCTCGCTTTTGCGAGCTCGCATCTACGGTTCCCACTCCGCAGGTGCGATTCATCAGCAATTGCAAATCTTCAGCAACTCTTCAACTTCAAACCTCGTTCCGAAAATCATCCAAAATCAACCCGAGACCCCGGCACCTCAACCAAATATACCAATAAGTCCTAAAATATCATACGAACTTAGTCGAGCCTTCGAATCACCTCCAACGACCTCAAAAACATAAATCACACCTAGATTCAAGCCTAATGAACTAAGGAATTTCCAACTTATACAAATGATGCCGAAACCTATTAAAACACGTCCGAATACCCCAAATTTTGAACACGAGTCAAAAATGACACCACAAACCTACTCCAACGTTCGAAATCCCAATCTGACCTCGATATCAAATGGTCTACTCCCGGTCAAACTTTCATAAAATCCAACTTTCGCCATTTCAAGCCTAATTTAACTACGGACCTCCGAATTACAATTCGGACACGCTCCTAAGTCCAAAATCATCCAACGGAGCTAACGGAACCATCAAAACTCGATTCCGGTTAATATTTTCAACTTTAGTTTTCAATTATGAGACTAAGTGTCTCAATTCATTTTGAAATCACTATACAATGCCATGGAATCAACCAGGTCTCAATTCTCATGGTGCACGCTCGCACGCCCGTCACTTGGCATGTGCGTCACCTCAACACCAATCATATACACATATTTCGGGGTTTCGAACCCTCAGATCCAAGTTTAGAAGTGTTACTTACCTCAATCCGAGCACAACCCTACTCCAACACATCTTTACCTCACAAATCAGCCTCCAAATGCCTAGAATCGAGCCATAAACAGTACGATACAATCAATATGGGCTAAGGGAATCAATTCCGCAAGAAGCACATGAAGTTGTTATTGAAAATCCAAAATTGGTTCAAAGCCGGGCCCGAGTCCACGACTCGGAATGCAACAAAACTGACAAAACCCAATAGCCCATCGAACTACGTGTTCAACCATATAATTTTTATCAAAATCCAACACCAAATCATCACTCAAATCCTCAAATCAAAATCTCCAAATCCCTAGTCTCAAACCCTTAAATTACACCTCAAACAAACAACAAACTATGTGGGAAAATCAATGGGGATACAAGATTATTGATAAAAAACGAGCACAAGGGACTTAACAAAAAATCCCCTCGAAAACCCTCTCCAAAATCGCCTTAGACCGAGCTCAAAATGTTTGAAAATGAAGAAAATTGCGAACCCTTGTGTTTTTTATTCTACACAGCAAAACCGCTTCTGCGGTTTACTTAACCGCATCTGCGGCTTATCACGCTTCTGCGCTTCTGCGATCCAATACCCGTATATGCGGACATGCAGGTGCAGAAAAGGGCCTCGCACCTACGACCTCTGCTAGCTTCCTTCTTGACCGATCCTGCGGTCCCCTTCTCGCTTTTGCGAGCTCGCATCTACGGTTCCCACTCCGCAGGTGCGATTCATCAGCAATTTCAAATCTTCAGCAACTCTTCAACTTCAAACCTCGTTCCGAAAATCATCCAAAATCAACCCGAGACCCCGGCACCTCAACCAAATATACCAATAAGTCCTAAAATATCATACGAACTTAGTCGAGCCTTCGAATCACCTCCAACACATCTTTACCTCACAAATCAGCCTCCAAATGCTTAGAATCTAGCCATAAACAGTACGATACAATCAATATGGGCTAAAGGAATCAATTCCGTAAGAAACACACGAAGTTATTAATCAAAATCCGATATTGGTTCAAAGCCGGCCCCGGGCCCACGTCTTAGAATGCAACCAAACTCACAAAACCCAAAAGCCCATCCAACCATGTGTTCAACCATACAATTTTTATCAAAATCTAACACCAAATCGTCACACAAATCCTCAAATCAAAATCTCCAAATCCCTTGTCTCAAACCCTTAAATTACACCTCAAAAACACACAAACTATATGGGAAAATCAATGGGGATACAAGATTATTGATACAAAATGAGGACAAGGGACTTAACAAAAGAATTGCCTCGAAAACCCTCTCCAAAATCGCCTTAGACCGAGCTCAAAATGTTTGAAAATAAAGAAAATCGCGAACCCCTGTGTTTTTTATTCTACACAGCAAAACTGCATCTGCGGCTTATCACGCTTCTACGCTTCTGCTATCCAATACCCGTATATATGGACATGCAGGTGCGGAAAAGGGCCTCGCACCTACGACCTCTACTAGCTTCCTTCTTGGCCGCTCATGCGGTCCCCTTCTCGCTTCCGCGAGCTCGCATCTACGGTTCCCACTCCGCAGGTGCGATTCATCAGCAATTGCAAATCCTCAACAACTCTTCAACTTCAAACCTCGTTCCGAAAATCATCCAAAATCAACCTGAGGCCCCCGACACCTCAACCAAATATACCAATAAGTCTTAAAATATCATACGAACATAGTCGAGCCTTCAAATCACCTCCAACGACCTCAAAAACACGAATCACACCTATATTAAAGCCTAATGAACTAAGGAATTTCCAACTTCTACAAACGACGCCGAAACATATCAAAACACATCCGAATGACCCCAAATTTTGCACACAAGTCACAAATGACACCCCATACCTACTCCAACTTCCGAAATCCCAATCTGACCCGATATAAAAAGGTCCACTCCTGGTCAAACTTTTCAAAAATCCAACTTTCACCCTTTTAAGCCTAATTCAACTACGGACCTCCGAATAACAATCCGGACACGCTCCTAAGTCCAAAATCACCCAACGGAGCTAACAGAACCATCAAAACTCGATTCTGGATAATATTTTCAATTTTAGTTTTCAATTATGAGACTAAGTGTCTCAATTCATTCTGGAATCACTATACAATGCCATGGAATCAACCAGGTCTCAATTCTCATGGTGCACGCCCGTACGCCCTTCACTTGGCATGTGCGTCACCTCAACACCAATAATATACACATATTTTGGGGTTTCAAACCCTCAGATCCAAGTTTAGAAGTGTTACTTACCTCTATCCGAGCACAACCCTACTCCAACATATCTTTACCTCACAAATCAGCCTCCAAACGCTTAGAATCTAGCCATAAACAGTACGATACAATCAATATGGGCTAAAGGAATCAATTCCGCAAGAAACACACGAAGTTATTAATCATAATCCGAAATTGGTTCAAAGCCGGCCCCAGGCCCACGTATCGGAATGCAACCAAACTCAGAAAACCCAAAAGCCCATCCAACCATGTGTTCAACCATACAATTTTTATCAAATTATAACACCAAATCATCACTCAAATCCTCAAATCAAAATCTCCAAATCCCTTGTCTCAAACCCTTAAATTACACCTCAAAAACACACAAACTATATGGGAAAATCAATAGGGATACAAGATTATTGATACAAAATGAGGACAAGGGACTTAACAAAAGAATCGCCTCGAAAACCCTCTCCAAAATCCCCTTAGACCGAGCTCAAAATGTTTGAAAATGAAGAAAATCGCGAACCACTATGTTTTTTATTCTACACAGCAAAACCGCATCTGCGGCTTATCACGCTTCTGCGCTTCTGCTATCCAATACCCGCATATATGGACATGCAGGTGTGGAAAAGGGCCTCGCACATACGACCTCTGCTAGCTTCCTACTTGACCGCTCCTGCGGTCCCCTTCTCGCTTCCGCGAGCTCGCATCTACGGTTCCCACTCCGCAGGTGCGATTCATCAGCAATTGCAAATCCTCAACAACTCTTCAACTTCAAACCTCGTTCCGAAAATCATCCAAAATTAACACGAGGCCCCCGACACCTCAACCAAATATACCAATAAGTCTTAAAATATCATACGAACTTAGTCGAGCCTTCAAATCACCTCCAACGACCTCAAAAACACGAATCACACCTATATTAAAACCTAATGAACTAAGGAATTTCCAACTTCTACAAATGACGCCGAAACATATCAAAACACGTCCGAATGACCCCAAATTTTGCACACAAGTCACAAATGACACCCCATACCTACTCCAACTTCCGAAATCCCAATCTGACCCGATATAAAAAAGTCCACTCCTGGTCAAACTTTTCAAAAATCCAAATTTCACAATTTCAAGCCTAATTCAACTACGGACCTCTGAATAACAATCCAGACATGCTCCTAAGTCCAAAATCACCAAACGGAGCTAACAGAACCATCAAAACTCGATTCCGGTTAATATTTTCAGCTTTAGTTTTCAATTATGAGACTAAGTGTCTCAATTCATTCTAAAATCACTATACAATGCCATGGAATCAACCAGGTCTCAATTCTCATGGTGCACGCCCGCACGCCCGTCACTTGGCATGTGCGTTACCTCAACACCAATCATATACACATATTTTGGGGTTTCGAACCCTCAGATCCAAGTTTAGAAGTGTTACTTACCTCAATCCGAGCACAACCCTACTCCAACATATCTTTACCTCACAAATCAGCCTCCAAATGCTTAGAATCTAGCCATAAACTGTACGATACAATCAATATGGGCTAAATGAATCAATTCCGCAAGAAACACACGAAGTTATTAATCAAAATCCGAAATTGGTTCAAAGCCGGCCCCGGGCCCACGTCTCGGAATGCAACCAAACTCACAAAACCCAAAAGCCCATCAAACCACGTGTTCAACCATACAACTTTTATCAAAATCTAACACCAAATCGTCACTCAAATCCTCAAATCAAAATCTCCAAATCCCTTGTCTCAAACCCTTAAATTACACCTCAAAAACACACAAACTATGTGGGAAAATCAATGGGGATACAAGATTATTGATACAAAATGAGCACAAGGGACTTAACAAAAGAATTGCCTCGAAAACCCTCTCCAAAATCGCCTTAGACCGAGCTCAAAATGTTTGAAAATGAAGAAAATCGCGAACCCCTGTGTGTTGTATTCTACACAGCAAAACCACATCTGCGGCTTATCACGCTTCTGCGCTTCTACTATCCAATACCCGCATATATGGACATGCAGGTGCGGAAAAAGGGCCTCGTACCTACGACCTCTGCTAGCTTCCTTCTTGACCGCTCCTGCGGTCCCCTTCTCGCTTCCGCGAGCTCGCATCTATGGTTCCCACTCCGCAGGTGCGATTCATCAGCAATTGCAAATCCTCAACAACTCTTCAACTTCAAACCTCGTTCCGAAAATCATCCAAAATCAACCCGAGGCCCCCAACACCTCAACCAAATATAACAATAAGTTCTAAAATATCATACGAACTTAGTCGAGCCTTCAAATCACCTCCAACGACCTCAAAAACACGAATCACACCTAGATTAAAACCTAATGAACTAAGGAATTTCCAACTTCTACAAACGACGTCGAAACCTATCAAAACACGTCCGAATGACCCCAAATTTTGCACATAAGTTACAAATGATACCCCATACCTACTCCAACTTCAGGAATCCCAATCTGACCCGATATAAAAAAGTCTACTCTCGGTCAAACGTTTCAAAAATCCAAGTTCACCATTTCAAGCCTAATTCAACTACGGACCTCCGAATTACAATCCGGACACGCTCCTAAGTCCAAAATCACCCAATGGAGCTAACGGAACCATCAAAACTCGATTCCGGTTAATATTTTCAACTTTAGTTTTCAATTATGAGACTAAGTATCTCAATTCATTCTGAAATCACTAAACAATGCCATGGAATCAACCAGGTCTCAATTCTCATGGTGCACACCCGCACGCCCGTCACTTGGCATGTGCGTTACCTCAACACCAATCATATACACATATTTTGGGGTTTCGAACCCTCAGATCCAAGTTTAGAAGTGTTACTTACCTCAATCCGAGGACAACCCTACTCCAACATATCTTTACCTCACAAATCAGCCTCCAAATGCTTAGAATCTAGCCATAAACTGTACGATACAATCAATATGGGCTAAATGAATCAATTCCGCAAGAAACACACGAAGTTATTAATCAAAATCCGAAATTGGTTCAAAGGCGGCCCCGGGCCCACGTCTCGGAATGCAACCAAACTCACAAAACCCAAAAGCCCATCAAACCACGTGTTCAACCATACAACTTTTATCAAAATCTAACACCAAATCGTCACTCAAATCCTCAAATCAAAATCTCCAAATCCCTTGTCTCAAACCCTTAAATTACACCTCAAAAACACACAAACTATGTGGGAAAATCAATGGGGATACAAGATTATTGATACAAAATGAGCACAAGGGACTTAACAAAAGAATTGCCTCGAAAACCCTCTCCAAAATCGCCTTAGACCGAGCTCAAAATGTTTGAAAATGAAGAAAATCGCGAACCCCTGTGTTTTGTATTCTACACAGCAAAACCGCATCTGCGGCTTATCACGCTTCTGCGCTTCTGCGATCCAATACCCGTATATGCGGACATGCAGGTGCGGAAAAGGGCCTCGCACCTACGACCTCTGCTAGCTTCCTTCTTGACCGCTCCTGCGGTCCCCTTCTCGCTTTTGCGAGCTCGCATCTACGGTTCCCACTCCGCAGGTGCGATTCATCAGCAATTGCAAATCTTCAGCAACTCTTCAACTTCAAACCTCGTTCCGAAAATCATCCAAAATCAACCCGAGACCCCGGCACCTCAACCAAATATACCAATAAGTCCTAAAATATCATACGAACTTAGTCGAGCCTTCGAATCACCTCCAACGACCTCAAAAACATAAATCACACCTAGATTCAAGCCTAATGAACTAAGGAATTTCCAACTTATACAAATGATGCCGAAACCTATTAAAACACGTCCGAATACCCCAAATTTTGAACACGAGTCAAAAATGACGCCACAAACCTACTCCAACGTTCGAAATCCCAATCTGACCTCGATATCAAATGGTCTACTCCCGGTCAAACTTTCATAAAATCCAACTTTCGCCATTTCAAGCCTAATTTAACTACGGACCTCCGAATTACAATTCGGACACGCTCCTAAGTCCAAAATCATCCAACGGAGCTAACGGAACCATCAAAACTCGATTCCGATTAATATTTTCAACTTTAGTTTTCAATTATGAGACTAAGTGTCTCAATTCATTTTGAAATCACTATACAATGCCATGGAATCAACCAGGTCTCAATTCTCATGGTGCACGCTCGCACGCCCGTCACTTGGCATGTGCGTCACCTCAACACCAATCATATACACATATTTCGGGGTTTCGAACCCTCAGATCCAAGTTTAGAAGTGTTACTTACCTCAATCCGAGCACAACCCTACTCCAACACATCTTTACCTCACAAATCAGCCTCCAAATGCCTAGAATCGAGCCATAAACAGTACGATACAATCAATATGGGCTAAGGGAATCAATTCCGCAAGAAGCACATGAAGTTGTTATTGAAAATCCAAAATTGGTTCAAAGCCGGGCCCGAGTCCACGACTCGGAATGCAACAAAACTGACAAAACCCAATAGCCCATCGAACTACGTGTTCAACCATATAATTTTTATCAAAATCCAACACCAAATCATCACTCAAATCCTCAAATCAAAATCTCCAAATCCCTAGTCTCAAACCCTTAAATTACACCTCAAACAAACAACAAACTATGTGGGAAAATCAATGGGGATACAAGATTATTGATAAAAAACGAGCACAAGGGACTTAACAAAAAATCCCCTCGAAAACCCTCTCCAAAATCGCCTTAGACCGAGCTCAAAATGTTTGAAAATGAAGAAAATTGCGAACCCTTGTGTTTTTTATTCTACACAGCAAAACCGCTTCTGCGGTTTACTTAACCGCATCTGCGGCTTATCACGCTTCTGCGCTTCTGCGATCCAATACCCGTATATGCGGACATGCAGGTGCGGAAAAGGGCCTCGCACCTACGACCTCTGCTAGCTTCCTTCTTGACCGCTCCTGCGGTCCCCTTCTCGCTTTTGCGAGCTCGCATCTACGGTTCCCACTCCGCAGGTGCGATTCATCAGCAATTGCAAATCTTCAGCAACTCTTCAACTTCAAACCTCGTTCCGAAAATCATCCAAAATCAACCCGAGACCCCGGCACCTCAACCAAATATACCAATAAGTCCTAAAATATCATACGAACTTAGTCGAGCCTTCGAATCACCTCCAACGACCTCAAAAACATAAATCACACCTAGATTCAAGCCTAATGAACTAAGGAATTTCCAACTTATACAAATGATGCCGAAACCTATTAAAACACGTCCGAATACCCCAAATTTTGAACACGAGTCAAAAATGACACCACAAACCTACTCCAACGTTCGAAATCCCAATCTGACCTCGATATCAAATGGTCTACTCCCGGTCAAACTTTCATAAAATCCAACTTTCGCCATTTCAAGCCTAATTTAACTACGGACCTCCTAATCATAATCCGGACACGCTCCTAAGTCCAAAATAATCCAACGGAGCTAACGGAACCATCAAAACTCGATTCCGGTTAATATTTTCAACTTTACTTTTCAATTATGAGACTAAGTGTCTCAATTCATTTTGAAATCACTATACAATGCCATGGAATCAACCAGGTCTCAATTCTCATGGCGCACGCTCGCACGCCCGTCACTTGGCATGTGCGTCACCTCAACACCAATCATATACACATATTTCGGGGTTTCGAACCCTCAGATCCAAGTTTAGAAGTGTTACTTACCTCAATCCGAGCACAACCCTACTCCAACACATCTTTACCTCACAAATCAGCCTCCAAATGCCTAGAATCTAACCATAAACAGTACGATACAATCAATATGGGCTAAAGGAATCAATTCCGCAAGAAGAACACGAAGTTGTTAATCAAAATCCGAAATTGGTTCAAAGCCGGCCCCGAGCCCACGTCTCGGAATGCAACAAAACTCACAAAACCCAAAAGCCCATCGAACTACGTGTTCAACCATACAATTTTTATCAAAATTCAACACCAAATCGTCACTCAAATCCTCAAATTAAAATCTCCAAATCCCTAGTCTCAAACCCTTAAATTACACCTCAAAAACACAACAAACTATGTGGGAAAATCAATGGGGATACAAGATTATTGATAAAAAACGAGCACAAGGGACTTAAACAAAAAATCCCCTCGAAAACCCTCTCCAAAATCGCCTTAGACCGAGCTCAAAATGTTTGAAAATGAAGAAAATCGCGAACGCCTGTGTTTTTTATTCTACACAGCAAAACCGCATCTGCGGCTTATCACGCCTCTGCGCTTCTACTATCCAATACCCGTATATGCAGACATGCAGGTACGGAAAAGGGCCTCGCACCTACGACCTCTGCTAGCATACTTCTTGACCGCTCCTGCGGTCCCCTTCTCGCTTCCGCGAGCTCGCATCTACGGTTCCCACTCCGCAGGTGCGATTCATCAGCAATTGCAAATCTTCAGCAACTCTTCAACTTCAAACCTCGTTCCGAAAATCATCCAAAATCAACCCGAGACCCCGGCACCTCAACCAAATATACCAATAAGTCCTAAAATATCATACGAACTTAGTCGAGCCTTCGAATCACCTCCAACGACCTCAAAAACATAAATCACACCTAGATTCAAGCCTAATGAACTAAGGAATTTCCAACTTATACAAATGATGCCGAAACCTATTAAAACACGTCCGAATACCCCAAATTTTGAACACGAGTCAAAAATGACACCACAAACCTACTCCAACGTTCGAAATCCCAATCTGACCTCAATATCAAATGGTCTACTCCCGGTCAAACTTTCCAAAAATCCAACTTTCGCCATTTCAAGCCTAATTTAACTACGGACCTCCTAATCATAATCCGGACACGCTCCTAAGTCCAAAATCACCCAACGGAGCTAACGGAACCATCAAAACTCGATTCTGGTTAATATTTTAAACTTTAGTTTTCAATTATGAGACTAAGTGTCTCAATTCATTCTGAAATCACTATACAATGCCATGGAATCAACCAGGTCTCAATTCTCATGGTGCACGCCCGCACGCCCGTCACTTGGCATGTGCGTCACCTCAACACCAATCATATACACATATTTCGGGGTTTCGAACCCTCAGATCCAAGTTTAGAAGTGTTACTTACCTCAATCCGAGTATAACCCTACTCCAGCACATCTTTACCTCACAAATCAGCCTCCAAATGCCTAGAATCTAGCCATAAACAGTACTATACAATCAATATGGGCTAAAGGAATCAATTCCGCAAGAAGAACACGAAGTTGTTAATCAAAATCCGAAATTGGTTCAAAGCCGGCCCCGAGCCCACGTCTCAGAATGCAACAAAACTCACAAAACCCAAAAGCCCATCGAACTACGTGTTCAACCATACAATTTTTATCAAAATTCAACACCAAATCGTCACTCAAATCCTCAAATCAAAATCTCCAAATCCCTAGTCTCAAACCCTTAAATTACACCTCAAAAACACAACAAACTATGTGGGAAAATCAATGGGGATACAAGATTATTGATAAAAAACGAGCACAAGGGACTTAAACAAAAAATCCCCTCGAAAACCCTCTCCAAAATCGCCTTAGACCGAGCTCAAAATGTTTGAAAATGAAGAAAATCGCGAACGCCTGTGTTTTTTATTCTACACAGCAAAACCGCATCTGCGGCTTATCACGCCTCTACGCTTCTACTATCCAATACCCGTATATGCAGACATGCAGGTGCGGAAAAGGGCCTCGCACCTACGACCTCTGCTAGCATCCTTCTTGACCGCTCCTGCGGTCCCCTTCTCGCTTTCGCGAGCTCGCATCTACGGTTCCCACTCCGCAGGTGCGATTCATCAGCAATTGCAAATCTTCAGCAACTCTTCAACTTCAAACCTCGTTCCGAAAATCATCCAAAATCAACCCGAGACCCCGGCACCTCAACCAAATATACCAATAAGTCCTAAAACATCATACGAACTTAGTCGAGCCTTCGAATCACCTCCAACGACCTCAAAAACATAAATCACACCTAGATTCAAGCCTAATGAACTAAGGAATTTCCAACTTATACAAATGATGCCGAAACCTATTAAAACACATCCGAATACCCCAAATTTTGCATACGAGTCAAAAATGACACCACAAACCTACTCCAACTTTCGAAATCCCAATCTGACCTCAATATCAAATGGTCTACTCCCGGTAAAACTTTCCAAAAATCCAACTTTCGCCATTTCAAGCCTAATTTAACTACGAACCTCCTAATCATAATCCGGACACGCTCCTAAGTCCAAAACTCGATTCCGATTAATATTTTCAGCTTTAGTTTTCAATTATGAGACTAAGTGTCTCAATTCATTCTGAAATCACTATACAATGCCATGGAATCAACCAGGTCTCAATTCTCATGGTGCACGCCCGCACGCCCGTCACTTGGCATGTGCGTCACCTCAACACCAATCATATACATATATTTCGGGGTTTCGAACCCTCAGATCCAAGTTTAGAAGTGTTACTTACCTCAATTCGAGCACAACCCTACTCCAACACATCTTTACCTCACAAATCAGCCTCCAAATGCTTAGAATCTAGCCATAAACAGTACGATACAATCAATATGGGCTAAAGGAATCAATTCCGCAAGAAACACACGAAGTTATTAATGATAATCTGAAATTGGTTTAAAGCCGGCCCCGGGCCCACGTCTCGAAATGCAACCAAAATCACAAAACCCCAAAGCCCATCCAACCACTTGTGCAACCATACAATTTTTATCAAAAATCTAACACCAAATCGTCACTCAAATCCTCAAATCAAAATCTCCAAATCCCTTGTCTCAAACCCTTAAATTACAACTCAAAAACACACAAACTATGTGGGAAAATCAATGGGGATACAAGATTATTGATAAAAAACGAGCACAAGGGACTTAAACAAAAAATCCCCTCGAAAACCCTCTCCAAAATCGCCTTAGACCGAGCTCAAAATATTTGAAAATGAAGAAAATTGCGAACGCCTGTGTTTTTTATTCTACACAGCAAAACCGCATCTGCGGCTTATCACGCCTCTGCGCTTCTATTATCCAATACCCGTATATGCAGACATGCAGGTGCGGAAAAGGGCCTCGCACCTACGACCTCTGCTAGCATCCTTCTTGACCGCTCCTGCGGTCCCCTTCTCGCTTCCGCGAGCTCGCATCTACGGTTCCCACTCCGCAGGTGCGATTCATCAGCAATTGCAAATCTTCAGCAACTCTTCAACTTCAAACCTCGTTCCGAAAATCATACAAAATCAACTCGAGACCCCGGCACCTCAACCAAATATACCAATAAGTCCTAAAACATCATACGAACTTAGTCGAGCCTTCGAATCACCTCTAACGACCTCAAAAACATAAATCACACCTAGATTCAAGCCTAATGAACTAAGGAATTTCCAACTTATACAAATGATGCCGAAACCTATTAAAACACATCCGAATACCCCAAATTTTGCACACGAGTCAAAAATGACACCACAAACCTACTCCAACTTTCGAAATCCCAATCTGACCTCAATATCAAATGGTCTACTCCCGGTCAAACTTTCCAAAAATCCATCTTTCGCCATTTCAAGCCTAATTTAACTACGGACCTCCTAATCATAATCCGGACACGCTCCTAAGTCCAAAATACCCAACGGAGCTAACGGAACCATCAAAACTCGATTCTGGTTAATATTTTAAACTTTAGTTTTCAATTATGAGACTAAGTGTCTCAATTCATTCTGAAATCACTATACAATGCCATGGAATCAACCAGGTCTCAATTCTCATGGTGCACGCCCGCACGCCCGTCACTTGGCATGTGCGTCACCTCAACACCAATCATATACACATATTTCGGGGTTTCGAACCCTCAGATCCAAGTTTAGAAGTGTTACTTACCTCAATCCGAGCACAACCCTACTCCAGCACATCTTTACCTCACAAATCAGCCTCCAAATGCCTAGAATCTAGCCATAAACAGTACTATACAATCAATATGGGCTAAAGGAATCAATTCCCCAAGAAGAACACGAAGTTGTTAATCAAAATCCGAAATTGGTTCAAAGCCGGCCCCGAGCCCACGTCTCGGAATGCAACAAAATTCACAAAACCCAAAAGCCCATCGAACTACGTGTTCAACCATACAATTTTTATCAAAATTCAACACCAAATCGTCACTCAAATCCTCAAATCAAAATCTCCAAATCCCTAGTCTCAAACCCTTAAATTACACCTCAAAAACACAACAAACTATGTGGGAAAATCTGAAATTGGTTTAAAGCCGGCCCCGGGCCCACGTCTCGGAATGCAACCAAACTCACAAAACCCCAAAGCCCATCCAACCACGTGTTCAACCATACAATTTTTATCAAAAATCTAACACCAAATCGTCACTCAAATCCTCAAATCAAAATCTCCAAATCCCTTGTCTCAAACCCTTAAATTACACCTCAAAAACACACAAACTATGTGGGAAAATCAATGGGGATACAAGATTATTGATAAAAAACGAGCACAAGGGACTTAAACAAAAAATCCCCTCGAAAACCCTCTCCAAAATCGCCTTAGACCGAGCTCAAAATGTTTGAAAATGAAGAAAATTGCGAACGCCTGTGTTTTTTATTCTACACAGCAAAACGCATCTGCGGCTTATCACGCCTCTGCGCTTCTACTATCCAATACCCGTATATGCAGACATGCAGGTGCGGAAAAGGGCCTCGCACCTACGACCTCTGCTAGCATCCTTCTTGACCGCTCATGCGGTCCCCTTCTCGCTTCCGCGAGCTCGCATCTACGGTTCCCACTCCGCAGGTGCGATTCATCAGCAATTGCAAATCTTCAGTAACTCTTCAACTTCAAACCTCGTTTCGAAAATCATCCAAAATCAACCCGAGACCCTGGCACCTCAACCAAATATACCAATAAGTCCTAAAACATCATACGAACTTAGTCGAGACTTCGAATCACCTCTAACGACCTCAAAAACATAAATCACACCTAGATTCAAGCCTAATGAACTAAGGAATTTCCAACTTATACAAATGATGCCGAAACCTATTAAAACACATCCGAATACCCCAAATTTTGCACACGAGTCAAAAATGACACCACAAACCTACTCCAACTTTCGAAATCCCAATCTGACCTCAATATCAAATGGTCTACTCCCGGTCAAACTTTCCAAAAATCCAACTTTCGCCATTTAAAGCCTAATTTAACTACGGACCTCCTAATCATAATCCGGACACGCTCCTAAGTCCAAAATCACCCAACGGAGCTAACGGAACCATCAAAACTCGATTCTGGTTAATATTTTAAACTTTAGTTTTCAATTATGAGACTAAGTGTCTCAATTCATTCTGAAATCACTATACAATGCCATGGAATCAACCAGGTCTCAATTCTCATGGTGCACGCCCGCACGCCCGTCACTTGGCATGTGCGTCACCTCAACACCAATCATATACACATATTTCGGGGTTTCGAACCCTCAGATCCAAGTTTAGAAGTGTTACTTACCTCAATCCGAGCACAACCCTACTCCAGCACATCTTTACCTCACAAATCAGCCTCCAAATGCCTAGAATCTAGCCATAAACAGTACTATACAATCAATATGGGCTAAAGGAATCAATTCCGCAAGAAGAACACGAAGTTGTTAATCAAAATCCGAAATTGGTTCAAAGCCGGCCCCGAGCCCACGTCTCGGAATGCAACAAAACTCACAAAACCCAAAAGCCCATCGAACTACGTGTTCAACCATACAATTTTTATCAAAATTCAACACCAAATCGTCACTCAAATCCTCAAATCAAAATCTCCAAATCCCTAGTCTCAAACCCTTAAATTACACCTCAAAAACACAACAAACTATGTGGGAAAATCAATGGGGATACAAGATTATTGATAAAAAACGAGCACAAGGGACTTAAACAAAAAATCCCCTCGAAAACCCTCTCCAAAATCGCCTTAGACCGAGCTCAAAATGTTTGAAAATGAAGAAAATCGCGAACGCCTGTGTTTTTTATTCTACACAGCAAAACCGCATCTGCGGCTTATCACGCTTCTGCGCTTCTACTATCCAATACCCGTATATGCAGACATGCAGGTGCGGGAAAGGGCCTCGCACCTACGACCTCTGCTAGCATCCTTCTTGACCGCTCCTGCGGTCCCCTTCTCACTTCCGCGAGCTCGCATCTACGGTTCCCACTCCGCAGGTGCGATTCATCAGCAATTGCAAATCTTCAGCAACTCTTCAACTTCAAACCTCGTTCTGAAAATCATCCAAAATCAACCCGAGGCCCCCGGCACCTCAACCAAATATACCAATAAGTCCTAAAACATCATACGAACTTAGTCCAGCCTTCCAATCACCTCCAACGACCTCAAAAACATAAATCACACCTAGATTCAAGCTTAATGAACTAAGGAATTTCCAACTTATACAAATGATGCCGAAACCTATTAAAACACGTCCGAATACCCCAAATTTTGCACACGAGTCAAAAATGACACCACAAACCTACTCCAACTTTCGAAATCCCAATCCGACCTCGATATCAAATGGTCTACTCCCGGTCAAACTTTCCAAAAATTCAACTTTTGCCATTTCAAGCCTAATTTAACTACGGACCTCCGAATCACAATTCGGACACGCTCTTATGTCCAAAATCACCCAACGGAACTAACGGAACCATCAAAACTCGATTCCGGAGTCGTTTACACATAACTCAATATCCAGTTAACATTTTCAACTTTAGTTTTTAATTATGAGACTAAGTATTTCAATTCATTCTGAAATCCTTCCGGACCCGAACCAACTAACCCGGTAAGTCATATAACATTTGTAAAGTACAAAAGGAGTAAAAAATAGGGGAACGGGGCTACAACTCTCAAGACATCCAATTGGGTTGTTACAAGGTAGAAAGTAGTATTTTCAACGATACAAGCATCAATTTTCTTATAAAACAAAGAGAGTTCTCTTCAACATGATTGTTGGTGTGAACCTGATTTTCTTGTAAAAAGGTTCTCCATATTTTTAATTAATCCTAATTAACTTTTATCCGGTCGGTTAATCATTTCCTTTAAATTAATTGAGCCTTTATTTTACTCAAACCTGCAATAGTTAAATTATTATATTCTAGTTTAACCCGTTTAAAATGGGGTACAACAATGTGTCTTTCGTCACTAGTCTTTGATCAATCAAATATCAAGAATAGATATATTCCCAACAATTAATGTTTCTTTACATGTACATGACATTCGAGCGACATTGTTGCTTGAAGTTCAATAGCAACACACAACCGAGTCAACACGTGAAGAAAGAGAAGAGCCGTCACCCCAAGTGGGGCCAGGTACGTTAATGGACATGATGACAGCGACAGGCTATGACTGACTTCTTGTATGAAGAACACATACAACTTTATGAATAAAGCAATTCGTTACTCCCTCACTTTCTAATTTTTATATCACTTTTTTAAATGTTTCAAAAATTGACAACTTTTACTATTACCTTAAAGTTAGGTAAGGCTTTTGAAATTCATATAATCCAAACATCAAAACAACTTTTATCTTCACACAGCTTTTGAATGATCAGACCTTTTATTTAATACTCTCTTATGCATTTTTCGCGAAACTTGTTTCGTCTTGTTTTAAGATGTTTAAGAGAGTTGATCATATGAAATTAAATAGAGGGAAGTAACATCACATTGAGCCCGTTTCCGCCTTGCCATACCCTGATCCCGCATCACTCTCTTGAGACTCATTTATATGTTTGATAATAACTTATGTCTTTTAACTCTTCACACTAATGTTTTTCGCCAAGACTAAGGCAGCATATATTTTTTACTGACCATTTCTTTCTTCTATGGAGAGACACCACTGTTCACTGAGTTTCTTTCTAAAATTGGTCGTCGCAATTTAGATCCAAATCTATTGAAAGTTTACATATTTCAAATACAGAGTGCTTTAGAAGATGTTGTTTGGAAGAATCTCAAAGATGCCATATAAACCTGCCCGCTTTCATTTTTAATTGTTGTTTGAACATTAAAAATTACCGGTAACCCTTTTTAAGCTTTAAAAGAGGATATGTTCATGCTCCCCCTTCATTATATGCTTTTGTTGTGATTATTCTCATACGTGCTTAGTTATATTTTTTAGTTACTATTTGGTTCAAGCTTAGCCCAAAAATAATCTTGCATGCCCACCGGCGGATTGTTTCAATCTATAACTAAGTTAGAAATTATATAAACAGTTAGACTTGAGGTGTTTTAAGATTGATTAACTAATTTTGTAATCTTGTGGTTATTCTAGATAGCCTATTTTTACGTTTAAATAAATAATCAAGTTGGCGTATTATAAATTGAAAAATATTTTGAATATAATTAGTCCCTTTTTAGTCCCAGTATCAACCTTATAATAACTCATATTTTAAACCGATCAACCTTGATTAGACTAACATATACTTGATTAACCACTTATTCATGATACATGGTAATCGTGTTAGCTTCTATCGGAACTTAAACTCTAGTAATTTGATAGACAACTAAGTTGAATATAGATAATAGTTTTTCATTTTTAGACTAAGTTTAAGGAACTACCTTAGGGTAGATTGTAAGGGATGCCTATCACCTTTCCCTTAGAATAACATGAACCCTTACTTAGAATCTCACTGGTTTAGCAGGATATTAAGATATTGATCCACATATGACTTATAAGTACCCTAATATACTTTAAATATTAGGTGGCAGCTCTTCACTTTTTATGAAACTCAGAGGAACTTTAAGTTGTAGTTTGTTTTGACTTGTGTAAAATACGGTGCAATAGGCGCATTTCAAGTATCACGTGATTTAGAGAAGATACGGAAGAAAATGAGTCAAAAATGCGTTAAAGAAGGGAAAATTAACTGCTGCCAGTGAATGCTCTTTGCGATCGCGGAGATTATAATGCGATCGCGCAAGTTCAGCAGTTAAGCCATCGCGAACGGGGTTGACGTCATGCGATTGCGAAGAACTAAAGCTGGTCATTCACTGAGCAAAAACATTCTACGCGAACATATCTGTTGCTCGGCGATCGCGTAGCTTTGAAGAAGTTGTTCACCGCAATTGTGGTTCTTTGTTTGCAATCGCGAAGAACTAAAGCTGGTCAGCCACTGATCAAAAACATTCTACGTGAACGTATTTGTTGCTCGACGATCGCGTAGATTTGCAGAAGTTGTTCACCGCAATCGTGGTTCTTTGTTTGCGATCGCATAGCACATTGTCTGGGCAAATTTTGGGCAGAAATCAAATTTCACGGCTTTGAGCCCAATCTATTTAATACACAACCTAGCTTATTGAAAAAATATCTTTGTCTTCTTTTTCAGTCTCTTGACTTGATAAGACAAGTTTGGGAGCTAGGGTTTGACACACACATACTTGAGTCTTGAAGATTTGAAACTTTTGGTTGAGAATTGCTTACCCATTTTTGCTCATCTCTTCATTTCTTTGCTTTGTATTGAAGTGAGTTAGTATTTCTTTAATTATTCTTGTTCTTTAATGTTTCCAAAGGGATTAACTAACCCTAGGAATCACCCATTAACTTTGACTTAATCTCGGAAAAGGTAATTTGCGGTTGGAAAAGATTAATTAACAAGAACTTGAGGCGTTAACCCTCACTTTATAGATTCTACCTAGGTATATGATTGAACTACTTGCAGTCGTATTCGGGTGTGCTTAATCTCTTAATTGTTTTAGGGATAATTCAATTAGGAAATCTTATTAGTCTTCATAAGAAGCTAATAAAGAATTATTACCCGAGGCTAATTAACATAAACTCACTCATATTTGTAAAATTGTGAAATATATTGGATCGTTACTTGAATTTTCCGTGTATCCATGCTTGTAGACGTTGATCATTTTACTTACTTTCTAGGTTAGTTTATATTTTTGCATTTAGTTATAAATATTTTTTCAAAACCCTTTTTAAGTATTTGGCTTAGCATAATAAGCGGTAATTCTCTTAGGCGCCTAATCGCCTATATATTGTTCTCTGTGGTATTCGACCTCGGCTCATAGGTGGGTATATTATATTCCATTTACTTCTCAGTAGTAAATTTTGACGTCATCAAAACTGGCACCATTGTTGGGGACAATTTCGCATATTTAGGTTGTTTGAGAAGTAAGCGTACGTGCTTTGGTCCAAACTTGTGAATATTTGTGTAATTAATTTTCTTATCTTGGTTTATTTTCTTATTTGTTTCTTGTATATTTTGTTAGTTTTTGAAAAATGGTATCCTATAATGAAAATTGGTCGGATGGTAGTTGTTCATACTTTGATGACCCTTGTCCTTATTGTGGAGGACCACACTCGTGGCAAACCCATCAATTGAGTATTTGTGATAAGTTTAGTCAAAATGGTCATTGAACTAATTATGTTTATTTGTCCTTCCCTTCCACGAACCCCCGCTACGATGATTCTAGTTTTTGTGATGATGATAATAGGAATATGGAAGTGGAAGAAATTTAGCATGATCAAAATGTAGAGTTCAAGCTCATGATGGAATTCCAACTTGTAGGAGGAAACAATGAGCAAAATGCCTCGGAAGAGCTTTTGGAAATGGTTGAACTCACAAATAAGAGAAATGCTTGAAGCTTTAAATGTCCAAAAAGCCTTAGAAGTGAATCATAGCCAAGAACCTTCCTTAGATTTTGAAGCCGAAAATCCTTCTTTGGCACTTGATCCAATTCAAAAAGAACTCTCAAATGCTCAAGATGAGAGGTTAATGCTCATGTTGGAGTCTGTTCTTGAAAATGAGGAGAAGCAAAATTAGGCACTCGAGAACTTGAAACAAGCACTAAATCAAAATGATGAGAATATCTGCACTTTGGAATATCAAATGAAATCATTGGCTGAGGCTCATTATTCCTACCAATTTGAGTGTGTGGAAAGAGGTGAAGAACAATCCAACTTTGAGGAAGAAAGTGAGCTTCCTTTTAAGGAATCGAGAATTGAACCTCCGCCAACCGACTCCATACTCGTTGGTGATGCCAAGAAAAATTTGGAATTAAAGTCAACCGAAAAAATTGAATATCTGGTTGAGATTGACTCTAGTTCGGGGGAAAAAGAGAATGTCAAAATCCGAAAAAAGTTGCAAGTTGGGTGGTTATTATCTCATTCCGAGCAATTTTCAACTTTGAAAGTCTATGGTGATATGGGAATTGAGCCGTGCAAATCCATATTAGAGTGCAAAGAAGAAAGATAAGACCCATACATCTTGCAATTTGAAAATTCAATAACTCAAAATGACATTAATCAAAAAGAGAGCCAAGAAATGCAAACGAAGAAATTAAAGTGTGGCTTGATCATCTACTGTAACGACCCAACCAGTCATTTTGCCATCTAGAACTCCGTTCACCTAAATAAAACTCTCTGTATGTGCTTTTATTGTTTTATGACTTGCGGGAATGGTTAGTTCAGGCATTAGAAGGGGTCGGATTGAAATCGGAATACTTGGTTCCTTAGTTTGGCTTTAAAAGGCTAAGTTTGACTTCGGTCAATATTTTGAGTAAACGACCTCAAAATCAGGATTTTATGGTTTCAATAGATTCGTATGATGATTTTGGACTTTGGCGTATGTTCGGATGACCCGGGAGTATTTCAGCGCTTAATAGTGAAAGTTGACTATTTGAAGGCTTAAAATTCTTCAAATTAGGTTTGGAGTAGGTTTTGATGTAATCGAGGTCCGTTTGGGGTTCCGAGTCAGGGAATAGTTTCGTATGGTGATTTAATACTTGCACGCAAAATTTTGGTGTCATTCCGAGTAGTCTAAGTATGATTTGGCGCGTTCGTAGAAATTTTGAAACTTGAAGTTCATATTTTGATTCAATTTGATTTTGGGGTGCGTGTCACGACCCAAAATCCGACTAGTCGTGATGGCACCTAACCCAACCCGCTAGGTAAGCCAATTAACCACTAACAAATTTCAATAACAATTAATAAAGAAATTAAGTAAAGCAATATCTAAATCTAATACATTCTCAAGAACTGGTAGTACAAATCATGGGCTTCTAAGAATAGAGTTTACAAAGATGAAAAGAATTAAATACATAGTCTTGTTTGAAAAGTACATAAACAGAGTTTCATAGACCTAAAACTACCACGAACAAGGGGCAGCTACAACCGGAACGTAGGTACATCTTCAATCCAGCTCCCATCGAACACAGCAACATTGGCAACCAACATCTGCACGTAAGGTGCATAAGTGTAGTATTAGTACAACCGACCCCATATACTCAATAAGTAACAAACCTAACCTTAGGTTGAAAGTAGTGACGAGCTAACAGAAAAGTCGGGTCCAACACCTACATTCCCCAACAGTTCATAAAGCATAGTACAATAACAAAAGAAGAATCTCAGAAATAAAAGGCTCTTTTCGTTCACAGTTCCATAAAAATAGGCATTTCTTTTCAAGTATCTCAATGAAAATGCAAATCTTTTACCGAAAAGCCAATATACGAGTAAGTTTGAAAACTGTGATTTTTCTTAAAACTCCTTTCAACAAATAGTAAGATGTTTCATTTTCAGATAGCATGAGGAAGGTACTTCTCTATGCCTACATGTCAAGATACAGGTAAAATCATAAATATCCCCAAAACTGTGTAGCAAAAGGAAATGCACCTCTATGCATGTATCTCAAGTACGCATGTCAAATGCAATGCATCTCGATGATGAGCTCATGTACTCACACTCGCAGACTACTCAATCTCACTGTCTCACATTCTCTCTCACTATGCCCAACACATTCAAACACTCAGCATTGTACCATACCCACTGCGGCGTGCAGCCCGATCCCTATTTATAGTCAACTTCGCTCACTGGGGTGTGCAGACTCCGGAGGAGCTCCTTTCAGCACAAGTCCTATAATCAGCACGGACAACTCACGTGCCATAATATCAATATCTGGAATCGCACGGACAACTCATGTGCCACACGGACAACTAACGTGTTATAATATCAACATCTGAAATCGCACGGACAACTCACGTGTTGCACGGATAACTCACGTGCTATTGTGACAACATCCTCACAAACAGGCCCCCGGTCGCACTCAGTCATCAATCTCTCCAGTCTCACTCACAGGCTCACAACGTCATGAAACTAGCCCAACAACAATGATATAATGTATCGATAAATAACTGAGACCGAGATATGATATGAATGCATGAATATCACTGAGTACGAAATGTCAATGAAATCAGTGAGATGACAGTAAGAAACGACCACTATGGGTCCAAACAATATCGGCAAAATGCCTAAACATGATATCTAGCATGATTGACAGTGCCATGGAAAGAGCAGAGTCCCAATTCACATGGTGCATGCCCACACGCCCGTCACCTAACATGTGCATCACCTCAATACCAATCACATAACATGTATTTCGAGGTTTCATACCCTCAGCACTAAGATTAGAAGAGTTACTTACCTCGAACAAGCCAATACCAATGCCAAAAAAGCCAAACGGTGCTCCAAAGATGCCATCTCGCTCGTTCCAACCTCCGAACGACTCGAAACTAACCAATAACAACTCAAGTACATCAAACATTGCTAAAAGAACCAATCCCGATCGAAAAAGATCAAATCTTGAATCAAAAGCCCGAAATCGGCCAAAAGCCCAACACTGGCCCACACTTCGAAACCCGACATAATTTACAAAATTCAACAACCCATTCAATTACGAGTTTAACCATACTAATTTCACTCAAATCCGACTCCAATTCGATGTTCAAAACTCAAAAAGTCATATTATGAAACTTTATGCCAATACCCCCAATTTCCTCTTTAAAATTCATCAACCAAAAATTAAAATTAAAGATAGATTCATGGAATATAACCAAAATCGAGTAAAGAACACTTACCACAATTCATATGGTGAAAATTGCTCCAAATATCGTCTCAATCCGAGCTTGAAAATGTATAAATGAATCCAAAATCGCTAACCCTTGTATATAACATTCTGCCCAGCACATCCGCATTTGCGGAAAATTCGTCGCACCTGCGACCACCGCTTTTGCAGAAACACCTCACACTTGCGCTTCCCGACTTCCTTAACATTTTTGCTTCTGCGACTCCCTGCCCGCATCTGTGCCATCGCATGTAAGTAAATCCTATCGCACCTGCGACCTCTGCTGACACCCTCCAACTCCGAACATGCGGCATCGCATATGTGCCCAAATCTCCGCTTCTGCGGTCTTCCTCACCCAGCACTATTCTCATATCTGTGACGCCTTTGTCTCTTTTGCGGATATCGCACCTATGCAAACCAACCGCATGTGTGATCATACCAGAACCAACAACCTCTAGCTTTGCACATGTAGTGAAAATGAACTGAACCTCGTCCAAAACTCATCAAGGCCACTCGGGACCCTGTCCGAATATACTAACAAGTCTAATAACATAATATAGACCTACTCGAGGCCTCAAATCATGCATAACCACATTGAAACGATGAATTGCATCTCAAATTGAAATATATGAACTTTGAAACTTCAACTTTCACAACTGATGCCGAAACCAATCGAATTACGTCCGATTGACCTCAAATTTTGCACACACGTCACATTTCACATTACAGACCTATTCTAATTTCCAGAATTGGATTTCGACCCCGATATCAAAAAGTCCACTCCAGGTCAAACGTTCCAAAATTTCAATTTTCACAATTTCAAGCCAAATTTCATTACGGACCTCCGAATCAGAATCTGGACACGCTCCTAAGTCCAAAATAACCCAACGGAGCTAATGAAACTATCAAAACTCGGTTCCGCATTCAAATTTATAAAAAGTCAAACTTGGTCAACTCTCCCAAACTACAGAGTCATAATGCATCATACGGAGCTACTCATGACCGTAAACTACCGAGCGAAGTGCAAATGCTCAAAATGATCGGTCGGGTCGTTACATCCTCCCCCACTTAAACATACGTTCGTCCTCGAACGCGTCTAGAATTGTTCACAAAGCCATCAAACCGTCGTATAACCTTACCATGCACATACCCGGGGGTGATCCCACGTCACCCTATCCTATACAGGTCCGATAACACAACATAACCGAAATTTCTCAATGCAACTTAGCCCACAAGCCTTCGAATTCAATTTCCAACATCCGAAATTTCTTACAAGATCTAAATCCCACAACCTACACACTGTATAAGTCTGAACAAGATGTACCAAAAGCCATAACCATAACTCAAATACTCAATACTCAAATACCACATAGCTCAAACGCTCAAAGCAATGATTTCTAATCACTGTAGCTGATCAAAAAAACCCAATGCTGGCAATAAACCTCATATCAAACAAAACTCCATTCTAAAACCTTGGTACACTACCGATGATGAAAGAAACACGCAGAAACTCGTAACCAGTCATCAGATCCACCAGCCGTGGAGCTCCCTCTCCTTCGACAAGAACCATAGTAAATTTCTAAGCTGACTTTCGATATTAGTTTTCCAAATATACCACAATCAAATCTGATAGCACCTATCCTAGATCCGACGACTTCATCTTATCAAATACCAGTTACTCTACTGACATGTCACACCAATACTATCCAAAGCCGCAACCCGTGTAATCCATGCACCAATAAGCATTATTCCAAATATACTCAATCACCAAAATGACGCAAACTCGATGGGTACCACCCCAACGCAATGCTAAGAACCCATCACACACCGTAGAACCATAACACAAGAATCTAACACAATGGATCATATCTCAACATAACTCTTCCGCAATGCGCGACCCCATCCAAACACTGATCCATATGAAATACCTCAGCCATTATGCCCAAAATCAATAACTACGTGCAGTTCGACATCAAGTACTCACAGTGCATTACCATAACCTTGGAGAAGCAAATGACACAATGCCACACAGACCCGAACAAACATAACCAGTGCGCAACCATTCATGCATCACCTAAATACCCATCGCATGCGAATTCTACTATAAGGCCCCAATAGAACTGCACCATGGGTACATACAACCAATGAATCACGACCTCTCACAGCATAGAAGAGTAACTCACCGAAAATAACAGAACACGAATAAGCTCATCTACAACCGAATGAAACATCCCTCAACAATAGCAGTTTGGAGCCAACCAATCTGGCTCGGTGTAGAATACACATCTTAATTGAGCCTACCAATGGACCCCCAACTCAACTTCGGGCACCCACACATGGATAAATAACTCTCTGAAAGCCTACAATAACCGAATCATAACGCTTACTATCATCTAGCTAGCTTCGGCCATGACTTCACAATCCATAACCATGAAAACAACCTGCTCTTGAGAACTCACAGTCTCTAAATCCATAGAACACATGAATCCCATATCTTATCCCAACTCCACCACCAGAATGTCTAACGCATCTCTCATACACGATTATCCCACGAGGAATACTTCTAAAATTCTTCTGTGCCATATAGAAAAATTTGAATATTAGCAGTGGATCAACCAGAAGAGTGCCGCAATACCAGTGAAGTATCCATAAATCGAAACACATTGCCCCTTCTGAAATGTATACTCTCATCAAGCCATACCAAATAGTGCAAATGCGATCAGTGCCATAGTGCAAAGGTTTGTGAAGGACCCCTTCATCGCAAATGCGGACAACACTTCGCATTTGTGAAGTTGCCTGCCTAAACCAGTCGTCACAATTACGGAAAAACAATCGCATATGAGACCTTCCACCAGTCCGCAAATGCGATCACTTCTTCTCATTTGCGAAGTCTTCAGTCCCAACCCTCTTCCGCATTTGCGAGCCTGACATCGTAAATGCGAGGCTCACAATTGCGATCAGATTCTTGCAAATGCGAGACCTGAAACCTCACACCAGCAACTACTTAGCTTCAGCAGTTCCAAACTCAACCATAACATATACAAAACTCATACGAGCCCCTCGGGTTCTAATCCGAACGTTCACATAAGTGTAGTAACATCATATTACCTTGATCGCTACCGCAAATCATAAAAAATAACATCTAGATTTACAAATCGATCATTAAAACTCAAAATTTCAAGTTTGAAACCAAATTTTCTAATCTTTCACATAATGCGCCGAAATGCCCTTGGGTCCTCGAGAAATGCGTACAAGTCAAAAAATATCATATGAACCTGCTGGAATCGTCAAGACACCGATCCAAAGTCGTTTACCAAAAACTTTGACTGTGGTCAACTATAGCCTCAATCTAAGTCAAAAATCATGTTTTTTGTCAAAGTATCACACAAAAGCTTTCCAAAAATGGTACGGACTACGCACACAAGTCATATAATATAAAATGAAGCTATGAGAGGTCTCAAAAAATAGAAATTAAGGCTAATATTTAAAATGACTTACCGAGTCGTCACAATATGCATACATCTATGAGTTGAAGAGTTGAATATTATGGAAAGATTAGAGTTTTGGCACCACAGACATCATGAACGAATATTGATTATTGATGAGATTGTTTGTGGATCAGGTTACACGCTGCAATAGTATTATATATGGATGTGGTAGCACGCCACCACCGGTACATGTATGGATCGAATGGCACGCTATCACGGGAATATTTGTGAATCGGGTTACACGCCACAATGTTATTATATTTATTAGTGGATCGAGTTGCACGCTGAAACGACACTTATTGGTATCATCCCTCTTGAGTTAGGTGATTATCCATGTTACCTTGGGCCCTGTGAGCACAAGATATTCAAATTGGTATTGATTTGGACACTCGATCTGTATCGGTTATATGGATTCTTGCAGAGAATTAGTATTGCATTATGAGCTTTCATTGGTGGCTTAGACTCTTTCAATTGCCTCATATCCTGATTGTAAAAGATTTGAGATGCCTAATATTGTATGTGATCTACTATTTGAAAAGCATGTTTACATATCAGCGTTATTGTGCTACTATTGGTAGACTTGGTTGATGATATCATGACTAATTTCATATATTGTTCATGCTTCTTATGATTATTGAGCTAATAGTAGGTCCGACTATTAACGTGTCATCACTGCTTCTTTGAGGCTAGACTTGATACTTTCTGAGTACCGTATTTTATACCCATACTGTACTTTTGCACTTCTTTTGTGCAGGTATTGAGGCTAGTTTTTGTGGCATATACCTAGCGGAGTAGGAGTGTTACTAGGAGACTTCGTGGTGAACTACGTTTTTTAATCGATCCACAATATATGAATTCCTCCCTTCCTTACTCTTTATATCTGTTATGTATTTTGTCATTTTCGAACAGACCTTAGTATTTGGTTGAAATCTTTTACTCTTATTAAATGCATGTGACTAGCTGTGATACCCGAATTTTAGAAAGCGTTTGTGAGATAGTTGTGGTGATGTGGACCCTGTCTGAGATTTATGCATAATGGATATTTGAGTTATGACTTATTTTTATTTTTTAATTATCTTAAATCAGTTAATGGCTTAATATTTGAATTCTGTTATGGATGTGAGTGCTAGCTTGTTTAGTAAGTGGCTTAGGTACCATCACCACCTTTGGTGGGGTTGCGGGTCCTGACACAAAAAGAAGTTAAGAATTGTAACCTCAAATGAATTTGGTGATCATTTCACAAAAGACCCAAATCCCAAGATATTCTTAGTAAAAAATGTGCAATTTTGCAAACTGATCTTTTTATACTCGGGGGTTTTCACGATCGCAGACCAAGTGGCTGGTCCCTTTCTCGAATTCACACACCAATTTCTACAATAACGAAGGCTGACTTGATCAACCTCTCTCCTTATCGCGGAAGTCAACTTATCTTGATCAACCCCTTACTTCTATTATTGCAGTATGGTGCTGTTAAATCTCACCATTGAAGTGTGAGAATGAAGCTTCAGAATGTATTGAGGAACTGGAGATCGACGGTTCTAGAAGTAACTCCAATTGTATTGAATCAAAGCTTAACAAATCATTTACAAAACTGAGCTATATATGTTGTACACGTGACAACTTATTAATTTAACCTATTACCTAACTAATATAATTAACTTGTCTAAGAGTGCACAGTTGTTACCTAATTTTCTTCTCACCCTCTAAGTTGTTAGACTCACAGTTGTCACCAGCTGTTACTTTATTCATCTCAACCCTCCTTTACGCTAGGTGTTGTAAATATGTTCAAAACACCTAGCTTGGACAGTAAATGATGATGTTACACGCTTCCAAGTCCTTTGGTCAATATATCTTCCTTTTGATCTTCTGTTGGAACATATACATGATGGATTAGTCCTTTTTGCACCTTTTCTCTTATAAAGTGACAATCTATCTCTATACGCTTCGTGCACGCATGGAATACAGAATTGCTGGCTATTTGCATTGCTGATTTGTTGTCTCTGAATAGCTGAATAGGAGTAGAAACTGCAATTCCTAGCTCTTTGAACACTCCCAATAATCATATCAATTTAGAAACTGTCAATGCCATGCTTCTATACTCTGACTCTGCTGAACTTTTTGCAATTGTATTCTTCTTCTTTGATGTCCATGGTATCAATGAGTCACCAAACTTCACCAAATACCATGTCACAGATTCTCTTGAATTTGGGCAACTGACCCAATCTGCATCACTGTATGATCTCAAAGTCATGTCACCATTTGCACTCATTAGAATTCCTAGATGGCTCATTTTTAATGTACCTTATCAATCTGTATGCTACGTCTAGATGAGATCACTTAGGGTTTTGCATAAACTAGTTCAAGGTTTGCACTGTATATGCAATATCAAGCCTTATCAATTTTAAGTAGAGAAGTTTGCCTATGAGCCTTTGATACCCTTTCACATCTGTAAGTTGTGAATCATCATTCAGATCACAATGTGCATCATATTTCAGAATTGATAGCTTTCTGTTCTGCTCCAATAGTATTACAACTGGCTTTGATCCTGTTAATTCCAACTCAGGTATGAGCTCAACATCATATTTCCTCTAATACAACAATATACCTTTCTGAGATCTACTTACTGCTATCCCCAAGAAGTACTTCAATGACCCCAAGTCTTTAATCTTAAAAGCCTTGTGAAGTGTAGGTTTAGCTTCTTGTATTAAGGTTTCATCATCTCATGTGATGATAAGATCATCAACATAGACAAGGATGATGACAAGTCTGCTATGCTTTCTCAAAGTGAAAAGAGAATAATTATCTTTTATTTGGGAAAATCATGCTTGTAAGAGAACTTCTGTAAGCTTCAAGTTCCATTGCCTTGATGCTTGTTTAAGCCCATAAAATAATTTGAGTAGTCTACAAGCCTTACTCCCACTTTGACTACCAAAACCAGGTGGGAGCTGCATGTAAACCTCCTCTTCTAGGTCACCCTGAAGAAAGGCATTATAGACATCTATTTGGTAAATATTTCACTGGTTAATAGTAGCTATAGCAATGACTGCCCTTACTGTAACCATCTTCACTACTGGAGAAAAGGTCTCCTAATAATCTAGACCCTCCTGCTAGTTGTAACCCTTTTCAACCAGCATAGCTTTGAACCTTTCAACCCTCCCCCCCATTTAATTTGTATTTGATATTGTACACCCATTTACATCCAATGGGAACCTTCCCCTTAGGTATATCAACTACCTCCCAGGTATTTTTCAGAACAAGAGCGTCAACCTCTGTCTTCATTGCCTCAATCTATCTAGGGTCCTTCATAGCCTACACATAAGATGTAGGTTCTTCCTCTGATATAGCAGCTAAGAAAGACTTATAGCCTTTTGGGATAGAATTGTAACTTAGGTAATTGGGCATAGGGTACATATAATTTAAGGATGAATTTCTTTTGCATGGACAAACATAATCTTTCAACCATGTTGGAGGTCTAGAATCCCTTGAAGATCTTTTGGGCTGTAGTTCTGGTTCTGTTATAGACTGCTGAATATTATGAGCTTGATCATCATCTGTTATTACCTCATTCTCATGAGTCTGTTCGGTTTGTGGCATATATTGATCCTCAAGTAGTACTTCAGGTATGTTGGATGTACTTTGTGCTTCATCCATCTCATCTGCATGTTGAGTTTCCATACGAGTAGGACTAGGTTGATGGACTATCTGATCATCCTGTAATTCCAGAAACAAAGAAGAGTCTTCAGTTCACTTCATGGATTGAAATGGAAAGATATCTTCTCTGAAGGTCACATCTCTTCTCACAAAGAACTTCTTCCCCTTGAGATCATACAACTTGTAACCCTTCTGTGATATTGAGTATCCCATATGAACTGCAACTATTGATCTTGGTGAAAACTTATCAACCTTTTCTGTGACTATAGCATAACATAGACAACACATGGTCCTTAAATGTAACAGACTAGGCTTGGCTTTATGAAAAACTTCACATGGAGACTTACCACCTAAGACTGAGGATGGTACTCTGTTGATAATGTAAGCTGTTGTTAGCACACAATCTCCCCAGAAATGCAATGGGATCCTTCCTTGAAATCTCAAGGCCCTTGCAACCTCTAAGATGTGCTTGTATATCCTCTCCACCACTCCACTTTGTTGTGGAGTGTCTGGACAACTGCTTTGGTGAATGATACCACAACCTGCTACGAAGTCTCTACACTTTTTGCTAAAACATTCTGCACCATTATCAGTTCTTAGCATTTTAACATCCTTTCAAAACTACACATGCACTAGTTTAAAAAGGGATTTCAACAAGAAAATGGTGTCAGTTTTCAATTTCATTAGAAATACCCAAATCATATTAGAGTGATCATCTACAAGTGTTAGGAAATATCTATTTCCAAAAATATATGCAGCTCTACTGTTGCTAAGAGTAAATTGTTTCCTTGTTTGTCTAGCCAATGGACATATAGTACAACTATTGAAACTACAGTTTGATATTCATTTATTCTTCAAAAAGCCCAGCTTCTTCATGACCACTGCATGTATGTGTCCAATCCTTCTATGCCAGCTGACTATGTCAGTTTTTATCTCTACTGCAAGACAACTCCTAATTCTTTGTGCTTCTTTATTCCTGCCAATCTTCATTTGGATAATGAGATAAAGGCCATATCTTTCCTTAGCAATCCCCTTGACTCTCAGAATATTGGAAAAAAGTTTACTGAGCACTGCAACTCCCTTGTTAATTTTGAAACTGATAATAAATTATACTTAACCTTAGGCACACACAGCATATCATGGACTGCATCATCTCTTGGGAGATTGTAGCTACCTTGATAAGTGACAGGGACAGACTTACCATTTGGGAGGTGCACATTACCTCTCTTATTCTCAGATAAATTGATCACATTATGCAACAAATTATGATTTGAAGTCATATGATTAGTTGCTCCAGTATTTATAATCCAAGGATCTCTGCAATTTTTAAAACATTGTGAAGCATCATTATTTGCCATATTAGCCATGTGATCCTCTTCCTTCTCCTTCTTTAACAACCATATTATCTACCCATATTGCACTTCAGTGAAGAAATTAACCATTCCTTGAGGCATTTCAGCCTTACCTTTGGACATGGCATTCTATTTTCCACGATTGTTATCACTCACAACTGCATTTGCTTGCATGTACTCCTGATTCCTCTTTCCCTTAAAGCCTGGTGGATATCCATACAGTTTATAACAAGTTTCTTTTGTATGACCCTTGAATCGACAATACTCACAATGCAGATTGCTAAATTTCTTAAACTTTGTTGGATTTTCCCTAGAACTCATGAATGTTGTGGAATCATTCATATCATTTGCCAAATTAACTTGGGAATTAGACATACAAACCTTCCTCAAATTTTCCTCATTTATTAACATTGAAAAAGCACGACTTACTAAGGGTGATGGAGATTGCGGTAAAATTTAACTTCTAATAGCTCCATATGACTCATTTAATCGCATTAAAAATTTAAAAAGCTTATGTTGTTATAAATGCTCAATAAAGTCCATTGTTCCAGCAGTTACAGGAAGTGAAGGTATTAAAGAACCATATTCATCCCACAGAGATTTCATCCTTCAATGATAAACAGAAATGCTAGAGGTACCTTGAGAAATTATGGCTATCTCTCATTGAAGGTTGTAGACTCTAGAACCGTTAACCTTGTTAAAAAAATCCTCTAAATCTAGCCAAACTTCATGAGCATTATCAGCATAAACAATTCCAGTGATCAACTCTGGTGAAACAATATTCATGATCCATGTTAGAACTGTTGCATTGACTCGCTCCCAATCCTCTCCTAAATCTTCAGTGAACTGACACTTCGTACAAGTTCCATCAATGAACCCTCGCTTTCGCTTTGCTCGCAATGCAATCACCATCGCTTTGCTCGCAATGCAATCACCATCGCTTTGCTCCATACTTAATATTTCTCAGTTCCTTTTAGCTGAAACGAGATGATTATATTACTAGGATTGTCTGACGGCTATAGAAACAATGGACGCCTGGGGTTATCGATGTCCAGCGTCGCCATTGTTGAACTTCAAAAATTCTAAAGAAACAATTGACTACTTTCACTTGAACAAAATCAATTTCTCCAAAATCATAAAGCAAAGAACGAATTTGAGCTCTAATCGATCAACTCAAGTTCTGATACTATGTTAAATCTCATCATTGAAGTGTGAGAATGAAGCTTCAGAATGTATCGAAGAAGAGGAGATAGACGGTTCTAGAAGAAACTCCAATTGTATTGAATCAAAGCTTAACAAATCATTTACAAAACTGAGCTATATATGTTGTATACGTAACTACTTATTAATTTAACCTCTTAGCTAACTAACATAACTAACGTGTCTAAAAGTGCACAGTTGTCACCTAATTTTCTTCTCACCCTCTAAGCTGTTAGACTCACAGCTGTCACCAGGTGTTACTTTATTCATCTCAACAGGTGCCATATAGCATAATTATATTTCTGTACCAGATTTTCAAGTTTCAATTGTTTCCAAAACACATCCAAACTCTTGGGCAATCACACAGTCCGACACCAAATAACAGAATTCTATTTTTGTACGAGATTTTCAAGTTTTGTTTGTTTAAAAGACGTCTGAACCCTTCAAAACACAACCCAAATCATACCAACAAGTTATAATTGAATGTAATTGCATATAAAAGCATTGCAAACACAATTTAGAATGCAAATACTTAAAACGAATGATTGAATTATTACAATTTCTAAATGCCTCATATATATAGCTGCGACGTAAGTATTTGAGCAAGTTATTTTAAAAAAACAAGCCAAAAAAAACACAATCACAAAGGAAAACTTTTATTGGCAAACCGTTGGATTTTATATCAATTGCAATACATTTTACTTGAGATTATCACGCGTATTTCGCAAAAAGCATATGAATTTTTGCTCGATTTCTCGTAATTATTATCACAGTTAATTCGCATGTATTATAACATTTTCAGCCCTTCCCCACTTTTAAGATTGCTTTTTGAATTTTCAACCTGGACAAGTGAGGCTTGCTCAGTTGGTAAAAGCACCTCCACCCATGACCGTTAGGTCCTGGATTCGAATCACGCAGGAGGGGAAGTGTGAAAACACTATAGGTCCTCCTAATTTGGGAGGGGTTTGAAAAAACAAAATTGGTGGCTAATACAATTCTTTTATTTACCAAAAAAGGTTGCTCTTTTTAATGCACGAGAATTTCCTAAATCTCCATGCATTTGGTTGTTCCTTTTGTTTGAAGTTATCCTTCAGTAAACTGTTTTTTAATCTTTCGATTTACTCGGAATTCTTTATTCCATTTATTCACAAATACGTGATACAAAGTGACAGATTTGAAGTGTTTGAACAATTGTCCATTACAGAAAACAAATTGAAAAATCATGATTTTGAATTTGCTGATGAGATCGTTACATAATAACCACACATCTTTTGCTTTCAATCTAGCTTATAAGTTATTAGTTCATGTGAACTCAATATATAACTTTTGCCAGATTACAATATAATACATCTATAGTTACGAAATCTCATGGCTAAAGCTATATATCTAAATTTCATGGCTAGTACTCTAACAATAACCACGAAGATTAGGACTTCGTGGCTATTTACAATTCGTAAAAATTCTTAAACAAAAGTAAATTGGCAAAGCCAATTCCTTATTTTCGCTATAATTGCTAATTATCGTGGCAATAATTATCTAAATAGCTATAAATTTATTGCTATAGTAATTTTGTAGCTAATAAAAAGTTTTTGTCATGCGTTCAAATTTATTGTAACAATACTAATATTTTAGCTACAATAAATTTTTTGAAATAAAATAGTGTAGCTAAATTAATACTTTCCTTTGGAAGTAGTTGCCTAATAGCTACACTTATTTTTTATGATGAATTGATATAGTCAGACTTTTGATCTGATAAAATTTAGTAGCTAATCATTAGTTTTGCCATGATTAAAATTTAATGTAGGAAAAGTAACCTTTTAATCACAACTAATTATTTGAATAAGTAATTTTTCTTCAAGTTTTAAATAAAACATGGCAATAGTTGGCTTAATAACTACAATTATTTGCCATAAATGTACAACTACAAATCAATTGGTACGACAAAATTTTGCAGCTTAAGTATGTGCCACGAATTGAAACTTTTTGTAAATATGTATTAATAGATTCACTAAATATTTATAAATACTTAATTGTGAATCCAGTAATTATTGTAAGATCCGTTTGCCCGTAAAATGGTACAGTTAAATTTATAATGTAGTTTATAAACATGTGAATTAATTTTTCCCAGAAATATAGAATAAATAAGAACATAAGTAAGATAAGAAATTAAACTTAAAGGAACTATAAGCCTGGCTATAATTTAGCTTCTCCGGTAGAAGAAACGAGAACAATATTAAGAACAAAGTAAAAGAATAGTGTTATAGAATGAGAGTTGATTTTAGCTTTTGTGCATAGAATGTTTCATGTCCTACATTGGATACTAATTCTCCAATTTACAGCTCTATTTAGGGAGACAAGATCCCCAAATCAAGCTCTTCTTGAATGAGAATGAAACCATCATTGATGACTGCATAATGATTGGCTATAAATGCAGATATGCTCTATAACGGTTGCTCATTGAATGCTATCCAATATCACTCCTTCAAATCTTTGTTATTGGTTCCCCTGTCTTCAGAATTCACCCACCACCGATCAGCTTGTATCCGGTACGTATCACCTCCTCATATGTCCAACTGTCACTAACTAATTTTATTGCACAGAGATAGTCCCCATACTTTTCAGTGACAATACTTTAGAGTTACCGAAAAGTAGATAAAACCTCTTTCCTTAGCGGGCAAGTTTCTGAACAGTTTCTGACACTTGAAAGACGCATGACTCTTTGCATTTAACGACCCGAACACGTGTACCCTACGATTTAGCATATATTTTTGCCAGATTTTGAGGTAATCATGATCGTGATTTTTTGCCGTCTATAAACTTCTCCACTACTCATCACTTTTACGCTTCACTTTTACAACTCCTTCTTCTTGTTTGAGTCTCCTTAGAACCCTATTGCAAAATTCTTCTTTCTCAGTTCAATTTCACTACTCAAATTTCTTACCATTGTCATATCTTTTAACAACGTTGTTATCGGATCTTCTCTTCAGTGGAGGCCTTAAGAAGAACAAATGAAGGTGGTCGATGTTGAGTCCAAACCTCCTACTGTTAATACCATTATTCCTCTCCAACTTTATTCCCAATTAGATCTTCGTGTCCAAAAGAACCCATTAACCCTAAATATGACAGATTTTTGCCTGTTCATAGATACTCTTCTTCCATAGGTCTTGCTAGACTTCCTATCATGAAGAGGGACTATTATTGGAATGACATCGACATCATTCACCCTAATGAAGTATAAGGGGTCACATTCTCCAAACCGGGGTTCATGTATGTTTATACATACCTCTTCACTTTGCGAGTGGGTAAATAAATTGACCCTGTAATTTTAGAATTATGCCATCGATACCAAATCATCTTGGCTCACGCAGGTCTGTCAATATGGCGTACGGTTGCTTGCCTCCTAAAATTATGCTCCTAGACTCAGAAAACCCTATGTAACAACCCAACCGATCATTTTGTGTATTATAGCCTCGTTCCCCCAATGTTAAAGGCTTAAGGTTCCATTTAGGTTTCAGAGTGAATTTAGACACTTAGTCCCAAAGTTAAGGGCTTAAGATGAAAGAGTTGACCGGAGTTTGACTTTTATGTAGATGACTCCGGAATAGAGTTTTGATGGTTCTGATAGCTTGTATAGTGATTTTGGACTTGGGAGTATGTCCGAATATTTATTTGGAGGTCCATAGGTCGTTTTGGCTTAAATTGGCGAAAGTTGAAAAATTGAAGGTTTGGAAGGTTGAGAAGTTTGACTAAGAGTTGACTTTATTGATATCGATCTTGGATTTTAGTTCTGGGAATTAAAATAGGTTCGGTGTGTCATTTATGATCCGTGTACAAAATTTGAGGTCAATCGAAGTTCGTTTAGTAGGTTTCAGCAGTAGTTTTAGAAGTTGGAAATTCAATAGTTTATTAGACTTGAATTGGGGTGTGATTTGTGATTTCGATATTGTTTGATGTGATTTGAGGGTTCGACTAAGTTCTTATTATATTTTAGGACCTATTGGTATGTTTGGATGGGGTCCTGGGGGCCTTGGGTGTGATTCGGATCAAGTTCGGCTTTATTTTGGACTTTGTTGGACTACTGATTTTTAGGTATCTGGTTTCCTCTTTCGCGATCGCGAAGAAAGGGACACGATCGCGAAGAGTTGTTGTTGGCAGCTGGAAATTTATGCTTCACGTTCATGTTAGTAGGCTCGCATTCACGTAGCTTTGTGAGGTTCAGATCATCGCAGACGCGAGGAGGTTCACGTGTTCGTGTAGAGGAGTGGTCAGCTGGAGCGTTAGGCTTTAAGCCTGTACGATCACTTAGGTGTGCATGTGTTCGCAAAGGGTCAGGTCGGGTGAGCATCACGTTCACGACTGTGCCTTCGCTTTTGCGTAGACCATTTTGGAGGGCAGTGATTTTTGTTCGTCGCGATCATGAGAGAATTTCCGCGATCGCGAAGAGGAACATCTTGGCAGCACATTTAAAAACCCAAGTCGGGGGTTAGAGTTATTATTTCATATTTTGAGTTGTAGAGCTCGGTTTTGGGAGTGTTTGGAGGGGATTTTCATGTCTTGGATCGGGGTAAGTGTTTTTGACTTGGATTTATTATTATTTCATGAATCCATCGTCTTTTTTAGCATTTAATTAGTGAATTAAGGTGAAGACATAGGGATTTTATGGAAACTTTTAAAAAATGAAAAATGGAGGTTTGAAGGTCGATCTGAGATATGAATTGGATGATTTTGATATGGTTAGATTCGTAATCAAATGGGTGTCTGGATTTGGTGAATTTTGTCGGGTTCCGAGGTGCGAGCCCGGGGTTGACTTTTTGGATTGACTTTTTGATTTTGATAAATATGGAAACTTTATGGTTTGAAGTTGTTTCCTATGACATTATTTGTTGATATCAAGTTGTTTGCGACTATATTCGAGTCGTTTGGAGGCCGGTATGCATGGGAAGGGTTTGTTGGAGTTGTGCTTTCCGCGTTATGAGGTAAGTAATACATCTAAATTTGGATTTGAGGGTATTTAACCTTGAGAGCCATGTTGTAGGATACATATTGTGGTGATGTACGTGCTAGGTGATGGGCATTTATGCGTGCACCGATGTGTTCATGGTTTGGGGAAACCTTTAGGCTATTACCGGGCTTATTTTGCTATCATATCATTTTATCTCCGTGTTCCCTCTACTTGTTTGATTATTTGAATTGTGAATCATATTAGACATCATGTCTAGGCTATATGCTCATTGTGTGAGACTTGATAGGTCTATTCTTGTTGTTTTTGAGTTACATACCTTTTTTGTTACATGTTCCCAGTCATGATACTATATCCGTGTATGATATATATGTCTCAGCACTTCTTATTTGATTCCTCACATGTTGTTGATACCGTTTAAGGGTAAAACTGTTAAACTGAGTATTTGTGATGTGGTTATCTGAGATTTGAATGATAAATGACTGAGTTTGGGACATACAGCCGGTTTGGTACTGATTTTGAGGTGATGTGTATGCCAGGCCCAAATTGGGCTAAGTGTTATTGTTTTGGAGCAATGCGTGCACTAGGCCTCTTTATTAGGCTAAATGGCGCTTGGATATGATCCACCCCTTCGGAGTTTGACATGCCAGCAATGGGCGCAGACAGAGTATTTCACATATGTGATTGATGATGGGCAGTTATGCCAGGCACTCGTATAGTGCTAAGTGTAAATATTCTTGATAGATCCACTGTGATACTGTTGATTGACATGTATATATGATATGTAGGCATAAAGATGTACTTTCCTCATGCTACTTGATAATTAACCTAGTTTATCTGTGCTGGGATTTAATTGTTATACTTGAAAGCATGCCTAAATTACTGAAATGTCAACAAGCTGAAATTGATATTATTAATCTACTGTTTCTACGATTTATCCTTTATATTCTGAACTGTTATCGGTCATTGGTAGTGGCATTTGACTACTGTTATGAGCTTGTCACTGCTTTCAACCCAATACTCTGCACTTCGTGTGTAGATCCAGGTACATCCAGTCGAGGTGATTTTCAAACATGAGTCGTGCCAGCTTTTGGGAGACTACGAGGTAGCTGGCATATCGTCCGCAGTCCTTGAAGTTCTCTTCCTGTTCTCTTTATCTTGCTGTTCTTATATTTAGACAGTTATATTAGAGGATTTTTCTTGCACCTTGTTATTCAATAGCGCTCGGGTACTTGTTGACACCAGACTTTGGGGTTGGTTGTAGTAGCATTTTGGCTTTATTCTTAGATATGTTTATGGTATTCTTCCGGTGTTCGGTTATTAGACCATGTTATTTCATTTTCATTGATATCAAGTGAATGTTGGCTTAACTAGCTGGTTGGGTTAGCTGCCATCACGACTTGTGGTTTTGGGTCTGTGATGACCCAACCGGCCGTTTTGAGCATTTGCACTTCGCTCGATAGTTTACGGGCATGAGTAGCTCTGTGTGATGTATTTTGATTTGTAGGAATCATCGGTTTGGTTTTCAGGTTATTCGGGACTGATTTGGAGAAATGATTCTCAACTAGGGAACTTTAAATTTGAAATAGTTTACCAAGTTTGACTTTTAGCATATGACCCCGGATTGGAATTTTGATGGTTCCGTTAGGTGATTCGGGGCTTAGGTGCGCGTCCAGATTGTGATTTGGAGGTCCGTGGTTGAATTTGGCTCGAAATGGCAAAAGTTAAAATTTTGGAAAGTTTAACCGGGAGTGGAGTTTTTGATATCGGGGTCGGATTCTGATTTCTGGAAGTTGGAGCAGGTCTGTAATGTTGAATGTGACTTGTGTACAAAATTTGAGGTCAGTTGGACGTGATTTGATAGGTTTCGGCATTGGTTGTGGAAGTTTGAAATTTTAAAATTCATTGATTTTGAGTTGAGGTGTGATACATCGTTTTGATGTTGTTACGTGTGATTTGAGGCCTCGAGTAGGTTCGTGTTATGTTATTGGACTTGTTGATATATTCGGACGGGGTCCCGAGTGGCTCGAATGTGTTTCGGACGAGGTTTGGATCACTTTCGTTGCATAGTGCATTGCTGAAGGCTGCTGGTTTTGTTGTGATTGCACCTATGGTTGGTTTTGCGCAGGTGCGATGGTCGCAGAAATGACAAAGGAGTCGCAGGGATGAAGGTTTTGCTGGGAGCAGGAGTCCGCAGAAGCGGAGGATTTATTCGCATCTGCGAAGACGCAGATGCGGTGCGAGAGGCGCAGGAGCGAACTTAAGTGCAGGAGCGCAAATGGGACTCGCACATGTGTGTGCGCAACATCGGAGTTTTTACCGCAGGTGCGAAGGAAGACCTCAAGTGCTTCTCTGCAGAAGCGTGTTTTGTTCGCAAATACAACGCCGCAGAAGCGGCTAATGTGCCGCAGGTGCGAAAGTGCTAGGCAGAATGATAAATACAAGGGTTCGTGATTTTGGCTTCATTTTAACACTTGGAAGCTCAGATTGAGGCGATTCTTGGAGCAATTTTCATCTTGTGGACTGGGATAAGTGTTCTTTACTCGGTTTTGGTTATATTTCCTTAATCTATCTTCATTTTTGGTAATTGGATTGTGAATTTTAAAGAGGAAATTGGGGGTTTTGGCCTAAAGTTTCATAATATGAATTTTTGAGTTTTGAGCATCGATTTGGAGTCGGAATTGAGTGAAACTAGTATGGTTAGACTCGTAATTGAATGGGTTGTCAGATTTTATGCGTTTTATCAGGTTCCGAGGCGAGGGCCCGGGTGTGAATTTTGGCCGGTTTTGGATTTTGATTGAAGAATCGATCTTTATCATTTGGAATTGTTTCCTTGGGCTGTATTTGAGTTGCTTTTGGCTAGTTTTGAGCAGTTCTGAGGTCGCTATGAGCGTGATGGCATCTTTGGAGCATCGCTTGGCTTGCTCGCCATTTGGTTTCGGCTTGTTCGAGGTAAGTAACTCTTTTAATCTTGGAGTTGAGGTTATGAACTCTGAATATACATGTTATGTGTTGATTGCGAGGTGACGCACATGCTAGGTGACAGGCATCTGGGCGTGCACCGTGTGAACTGTGATTTTCGTTATTTTTGTGGTACTGTGTAGTTACCTGAACTTGTCTAAAATCATGAAATCTCTACGTACTAGAGTTATCGAGCTGTGATTATGTTAGAAACCATGTCTAGGCTACATGCTTATCCTGTTGGGACCCACTGAGGTCATTTCTATCGTTGAGTAATCTTCTTTCATTGCATTACATACTCAGTCATACGCATTCACATGCACATCATATCTCAATCTCTATTGTTATTTATTGATGCATCATATCATTGTTTTCGGGATGGTATCATGACATTGTGAGCCCGAGAGACTGGAGAGATTAATGACTGAGTGAGGCCGAGGGCCTGGTTGTGAGGATGATTATGGGATCGGGCTGCACACCGCAACGGGTCAGATTGGCGTACTATATCACGTGAGTTGTCAGTGCAGCTCGTGAGTTGTCCCTGCGATTCCAGATATTGATATTATGGCACGTGACTTGTCTGTGCAGCACGTGAGTTGTCCGTGCGGATTATAGTGCTTGGGCTGTAGGAGCCCCTCCGGAGTCTGCACACCCCCAGTGATCGCAGGTACCTGCTAAGTGCGAGTGCCGAGTGGTGAGTACTAAGTTGCTGGGAGGATGGAGTGAATTGATACTCTGAGAGTATGCATACGATCTTTATCACTGATTTGCATCGCATTTGACATGCACACTTGACATACAGGCATAGAGATGCATTTTTCCTTATGCTGTATAGTATCACGTCATTTATGACTTCTCATACATTTTTACCTATGGGCATAGAGAGGCATATTACACTTGCTATCTGAAAGGAAAATAGAACATCTTATTTATTGTTGAAAGGATTTTTGGGAAAAATCACTATTTTCAAACGAGTATTATTGGCTTTTTCGGTAAAAGATTTGGGTTTTCACTGAGATACTTGAAAAGAAATGCTTATTTTTCTGGAACTGTGAACGAACTGAGCCTTTTATTCTGAGATACTCGTTTGTTACTTGTACTATGTTGTTATCAATTGTTGTGGAATATTGGTGTTAGACCCAACCCCTTTTTTTTTTTAGCTCGTCACTACTTTCATCCTAAGGTTAGGTTTGTTACTTATTGAGTACATGGGGTCGGTTGTACTCATACTACACTTCTGCACCTTGCGTGCAGATGTTGGTTGCTGATGTTGTTGTGTTCGATGGGATCTGGAGTGATGATGTACCTGCGTCCCGGTTGTAGCTGCCCCTTGTTCGTGGTAGCTTTAGATCTATAAAACTGTGTTTATGTACTTTTCAAACAGACGATGTATTTATTTCATTTCAGCTTTGTAAATTCTATTCTTAGAAGTTCATAATTTGTACTACCAGTCCTTGGGAAATGTATAAAATTCAGTAAATTACTATCGTTTATTTATCTTATTAATATTATTTGAATTGGATAACTACTAGTTGGCTTACCTAGCGAGTTAGGTTAGGTTCCATCACGACTAGCGGATTTGGGGTCGTGACAGGGTCAATACACCCTAACTCTAGCATATATGATCAACCTCTACTCCCTAAAGATCTTACGCGGGGGAGTGTTGAACCTCACCAAACATGGTCCACATGCCCTATTTACCAACGTTGATGGCGATAATGACTGTGGATAGATGGAACAGTTCATTGTTATTACTATCAGGGACATCCTCCTAACAGCAGCTCCTAATTTTCCTGAATCATGGAATCTTCTTCGTAAGTCTTCGTTTATCTTTTCCTTTCCACATTTAAAAATATTTCCTCATTCGTTAACTTTGTATTTTCCTTATTCCAGCTACTCATTGGCAACCACCACGGGTTGAGAACCTAGCCCAATAGGTACAAAATTCTTTGGATATTTCTACATCGAGATCCCGAAGGTGGAAAAAAATTGCTCCTAGATTTAATTAGAAATTCAAAAATCATGATAAACAAAAGTTCTTTCTTTCTCCTTTTAGCATGATTCAAAATCTATTTGTTAACCTTCTTTTTGCAACACACAGCAATTCCAAAGGGATCCGTTGTCTGCCCTGCTGTTGAGGTTTTTGACGACCCGGAGGAAGCCCAACGGGTAATACGAAATATCCTTAACCGGAAGAGAACTCGTGAATCTACTCTTGCTTCCTGTGAAGGAGTCTCCTCTCAGAGTCCCCATCCCAAAAATAAGAAACCAAAGAGGAAATGTACCTCCCCAGCTGGGACTCAGGAGAAGAATGTTAAAGAAACACCAACCGGACAGGCCATAGTGGTCCTTGATTATGAAGGAACCGATTATGAAACGGATCCCATTCAGAGAAGAAAAAGATCTTCATCAGCTCAACCATATGCTCAGCCGGGTGAGCTACAAACTCCACAGCTTCAAACTCCACAAGCAGAAGAAGTTCAAGAGTTGTTCGTGGAATTGGGATTGGCCAAAAATGGTTCATCTCATTTTCGAATACCTGTTGTTGCTCCCGGTCAAAGGAGTTCGACCCCTGACCTTAATTTCGAGCCTCGCGTTTGCGATGTAAGTCTCGCATTTGCGATATTGGAATGGGGACTTGGACTTTACTTTTGCGAAGAAACAGTCGCATTTGCAAAATGGGGGGAGGGGTTCGCATTTGCGATGTCTGTATGGCATTTGCGACACTACGAAGTTTATGGGCACCTTAGCAATTGCGAAGCTTGGGTCACAATTGCAGAAGGTGTGACTTTGCATTTGCGATAGTTTTGTCACATTGACGACTTCAGTGGCCCAAGGGCTGGATCGCAATTGCGACCAGCTATTCATATTTGTGATGATCTCAACTATGAATAAGGGTTCGCAATTGCGATACCTACATCTGGGTAAAATGTGGGGATTTCTGAATTTAGCTCATTTTACTCTTTTTTTTAACGCTAGACTCTTGAGAGGAGATTTTTTGGAAAGCAACTTCTTCCCTACATCATAGTCTAGTAACTTCAACTTATTTTCAATCAATTTCTATTACGTTGTCATGAATTTCATCATCAAATTAGGATTTTTAGAGTAGCAATTAGGGGTTTAGGGTATAATTTAGTATTTTTAAAAAATTGAGATTTAGACCTCAAATTGAGGTCGAATTTCAACAAACTACATACCCGAGCTCAGGGGTGACTGGGTAATCGGTATTTGGTCTTAATTGTGGATTTCGACCACGTGGGCCCAGTTAACTTTTTGTTGACTTTTTCAATTATGTAAACGATTGAACCTTTATCGCACGGGGATAGACTCTAAAGCTTGTTTTGAATTGTTTGAACAATATTTGATTAGATTCAATTGGTTTGGAGGCTTGTTCTAAATGAAAAGTCATGTTGGATTGTTGATTATGTTCCGGAAAGAGGTAAGTGTCATGGTTAACCTTGATTCTAATGAATTAGGACTTGATTGGTTTATTTGCTACATAATTAATGTGTAGGGACAACGTATATGCAAGGTGACGAGTGTATATGCATCGTCATGGGTTCAAGCATGCGTGGTGGACTACTTAATTGCATGTCTTTAATTATACATTGTATTCATTTATTCCATGCATTTACTTGTTACGCTCTTTACTTGCTACATGACCTTACTTGTTAAGTACATGCCTTCATTTGTTACATGTCTCTATTTGCTACATGCTTCCCTCTATCCATGCCTTTATTTGTTATCCATCTTTACTTGTCATATGCTTTTACATGCTATTAAATAGACTCTTTTACATGTTTCATGCCTTTACTTACTTCCTATTTCACACTACTATGTTATATTAAATAGTCTTAGAGACCTTATGCGTTTAAATTTGCTTTTATGTTACATTGTGATATTCGCCATAGTTGGTTATCATTATATATTTGTGGATTGGGTTGCACGTCACAACAATATTTTATATATATATGGATCAGGTTGCACACCGCAGTAGTTAATTAACTGAGTCATGAGCTCTATAGAATGTACTAAGATCTCTAATACAACATTGTTCGATAATACGATAAACAGTGGTAAAGGAATTAACAGAAGGTGACTCCAAGACCTGCGAAAATCGAGTAGGTATACCTTGAAGTTTTCAAAAGTAACTGTACGATCACTGGTGTCCAGCACGAGCAAATGTACATGGATCTGCACAAAAATGTGCAGAAGCATAGCATGAGTATACCACAATGGTACCCAGTAAGTATCAAGTCTAACCTTGATAGAGTATTGAAGAGGACAAGTCAAGACACCAACTAGGATAAGAAAAACTGAACAAAGTATAGTATAGACTACTAATGGGAAACGAGAAAGTAATGGCAATAAAGCGGTACAATAATATAAGCTAATAACGAAAATTAAGGCGGTAAATGCAACAAGAAGTGAACACAAGATGAGAACAACAAGTAGTCAACTACGGACAAATACAAGTAAGAGAATGAAGAAAAAAACAAGAACTATTCGACCAACAAGACTTTTAAACATATAATGTACAACAATAATCACAACCGAGGTACCACACCTCATAACCTCAATTCACAATTCACAACCACAATTGTTGATACCCAATTTTGCCCTCATATTTTTATAAATATCATATATGTTTTTAAAATATCATTCTTGTTCCATTACCAATTTACAAGAGTTATACAAGTATTTTCTATAATTATTTTTAAAGCTTTAAAATTTATTTTCTTGCATTTAAATTATTTGAATATTTATTAATTACCCGTTTAAATTATTTTGCGAGGAATTAATCATCCAAATATATTATATGCATCCACATATAATTTTTATAATATTTTACTTTATTTTATATAATTATATTTGCATTTTAAAGCTATTTTACACAATTTTGGAGTAATAGCCTATATGATGTGCATAATTATATTTTATTACATTATTTGTGCCCAAATAGTGATTTTATATTTTTATAATGTTAAACTTTTATTTTAACAGTATCTTACTATATAAATAATATTTTTACTATTTGTTAATTACTTTTTATAAATAATTTCTTATACTTTTTCATGTATTTAATTGGTAGCCCAATTTGGAGTTTGATTTCTTTCCTTTCCGGTTACTCTACTGATTGCATGTGACACTTGACTCTTTTTTCGTTTTTACTTGATTTTTTTCCTTATTTACTTGCATGATTCAACACTATATAAACCCTTTCCCCATCTCCCCTAAGAGGAGGATCTTTTTATGAATTAACTACTATTACTACCACTATTCTCTCATTCTATAATATTCTAAGACTTCGATTTTGGCCGGTTGAAAGCCAAGGCCACCGGCATCTGTTCATTTACCCCCTCCAGGGCAAGCACTGCTCGGAGCCCACTTCGAGGCTCTTATGAACTCTTAAGCATTGGAGATTTGAAGATTCATTATTCTCCTACAATTGTTGCTATTCCTGAGATTTTGAATTTCTAATTCTTTATTTGCTTTGTTTGCAATTGGTTAATACCTTATACTCTCGCAATTCTACTTCTCTATGTTTGTGTTTATGTTACGTGAACAAGTGCTACTTGGATTTCCTTGAGTTAATTTCGATATTATGCCATTTCGTATATAATTCTGCTTGTTTTAGTACTACTCTGTAGTTCCTCTAGCTTCAATTCTATTCAAGTCCTGATTTTAGCTCATATGTGGCTCGCTAAGTTGATTCATGATGCCTGCCTGGTTCATAACTAAAACCTGATTGATGCTTGTTGCACCTTGTTTTGATTTCTTGTACTAATACACCTAGGAAACTATGTCCTTGCTACAAATTACTCTCTTCATGTTGAATCCTTTATACATAACTTGTTGTTTTTCTGCAAATCACATGGCTATACTATCTAAATGCTTAGCCTAATATGTTCTCTTGCCATTGTTAGCCTCCATTCATGCCCGTTATAAGTGTCCAGCCTATTTGATTGCTCATCTTCATGTTTGAGTATAACTGATTACTTAAGGTCTATTGCTTATCATGAATCCATGACTTAGATTCACTTGGGGAACTAGTGCACGCCCATAATTTGTACTAATGTATTACTTCATATTGAGCCATTCCTGTAAAACTTGTTAACTTCTTTGTGGTTGGTCTATGCATGTAATTTCCACATGCCAGTGTTGCCTGAACTCTTGAACAAGCATGACATGTTTTATTGCCACTTGTGAAGTATAATGTATGCTCCTGATTTGTTCAAGTTTGTATTCCTCAAATATTGCAAAAGATTTCAGTACATAACCTTTCTTCTATGTTTAATTGATCTAAGTCTTGATGCCTACTTATCCTGTGGATCTTGGTAATGTTCCTGAACTTTGGTTTTATGACTGATGCCCAGCATGTTAAGTTATCCCACGTTCAACTTAGTACTTGCTCATGAACCTGTTATGCTATGCTACTCTCACTAGGCTCTCATGTTAGACATTCTATTGTATCCCCACTTGTTCTTGTCTATGACTCTACCATGTTCTCATGTTAAATCTCTTAGCTAAAGTCTCCTTGACTAATTCTAGATAATGCCTTAAGCTTTATTTCTGAAACTTGGCAATGTACATGGTCACCCTAAGTAGTTATGCCTATGAAGTTTTCTAGTGTTTGATTGTGTTCAGCATGCTACTCCCATTCTTTTTGTTGAATAATTTCTCATGCATGAACTTATGTTGTCTTCTGTGTAAAACTTCCTTTGTTGAAAATAAGTCTTGCTGACTTCCCTAGTTTTTCATGTTTTTGACTCAATCAATTATGTTGATTTACTTCTGAAACATCAATGTATTTTACGTGAATCCAACTAGTTGTCATATACTCCTGCCTCTATGAGGCATTGCTTCAGGGTTGTTTCCATATGTGTTCCATTAACTTATTTGGTTAAGAGGATGATCTGTAAATATTGGGTTTGGTATGAGTTCATGTGTGACCTTGGGCCGTATAAGTGGACATGCTCTCCTGTTTTAGATATGTTTGGGTCTAGGCCTGCTATTCATATTAAAAGAAGTGTGTTGAAGGCCCAGTCAGTACTGGGTTAATTTGTTTGGGCTTGTTTCCAGGTCTGCAGTTATTCCTTTATGTAATATTTGTAATTGTATTCGTTATCTGGTCCTATAATAATCTGCAATAACAAATAATGAAAAGATTAACGAAAATGGGGGCTGGGGTATTCTAATGCTTGCACAAAAGGGGTAAAAAACATGTCTATTGGGTCTACGTGCTCTGTTCGCTATCTCGTTCAGCATGACTTATATGTTGTTTCGTTTAGTAGGATGCATACTAATAGAAATCATGCCTATAGGGATTACACACACCTCACTCGTACACTGTTCAAGAATGATAGTCCAAAGTATTTGCCCCACCTGTTTCTATATTACTACTGTGCACCTAGACAACATGCTTATAGGATGTAATAACACATGCTTTGTCAATCTAGACACCATGCCTATAAGACTCCAACTAATCAGTTGGTCAATCTCTTCTACTTCTTTTAGTGTATTGTCTATCTATATATCATGACTATATGGTCTTAACTAATTAATTAATCAACTACTTCTGCTATTTTCATTACACTGCCCCACCTAGATGATATGCCAATAGGAAAATAGTATTATAAAATCAAGATCAATTGTCAATCCTACCTATAGGATATTATCCCTCGTCAGAAAGCCTGTCAATAAATCAAATGTCGTTCACTCTAAGCCTTCAAACAGTTTTACTGCCTTATTGCATAAATAATTTAGAGATCATGTCTGTAGGTTTTAGAATACATGCCATCTGCAAATTCGTTAGCCCAGAAACGGCAGCACTTCCTGTATAATACTGCAATCTTATAGAGATCATGCTTATAGGACTTAACGGCTTTAATACATCTTAATTCCCTAAAACATGTACTGCTTATTCTGTCACATGCATTTGCTGCCAATGCGTGGAGGCTAACTTGGGCCTTAAATTATCTTTATGTGCAGTCCTATTTGTTTTGAATGTGCGATTAGTTTTATCATTTTGAGCAACCTAGGTGAAGTCTATAACCACCCAAATAGTAGGTCCAAGGCCTCATAGACTATAGGTATGGGACGGGTAGTGCACGCACAAGATACAATTTAAAACTGAATTAGAGTGCCTTTAACTAACAACTTCAACATAGTAATTGGGTAGCATGAGATGATAGTATGTACCTGCTGAATAACATGAGCAACCCCCTACCTTAAGAGAGTTTCGAAGTATTATTTATGCTGCACGGGGTGATCCTTTAGGCTAAAAAACTTAGGACCCCCCTTTCTTTATATACTTGTTAGTTACATTTAGTCATCTAACATAGACCAATGTAGTTGTATCCTTGTAATCATTAAAGATCTGTACCGATTATGATGTGTTATAATAAGCATCTTCAACTTCTGTATCATTCTTTGCTTATTTGATCTCCTAGCTTAATAATCCACATTATTTAAAATTCGGCCAGGACCCACAGTTGTGGACCTTGAAGAGTGCCTAACACCTTCTCTTTGAGGTAATTTGATCCCTTACCTGATCTACACGGACTAGTCAAAAAGAGTTATTTGCAAATAGGTGCCCTAACGCACTTTCAAAATTGTTAGGTGGCGACTATTCTCTTTTAATGCCTCCTTTAAAAGAGTTGTCACACGTCAAAACCCGATGCGGATTATTTCCCATGATTTTCTATAAAGAAAATGGGGCGCGACAGCATGGCGACTATGCTGGGGATATACTTTGGCTCTTACCATAACGAATTTTACTGATGCGGATTATTTCCCTTATTTTTCTATATTTTTTTGAATTGCTATGACATGCACATCCCTTCCCTATTGTTCCTATATTTTTTTAAATTGTTATGACATGCACATCCCTTTCCTTATTTTCCTATATTTGTTTAAATTGATATGACATGCACATCACTGCCCTTATTCTCCTTTATTTGCTATGACATGTATGACCTCTCTTCGTTTCTTTCATCTTGTCTAAGACTGCTATATCAGGACACTCTCGTCCTATTTTCATACTTGCTTCATTACATTCTCGTATGTTTTCGTGAGTTAAACCGACTTCTCTTTTTGTCTTTTTCTTTCTCTTTTGTTTCTACTCCTGTTCATCTTTATCGTAGTTGCTTTTGTTACGTACTTTTATCATGCAAATACCTGACAACGTGTTACTATTTCTGCATAAAGCATACTCCACATCATACTCCATTCATGCCTATATCAACATAGTGGCGCTTGATGAGTGTCCGCGCTTTCCTAAAATCACCCTTTTAAATCGGAAAGGCTTATTTGCGGTAGAGTAGTCGATCAACGGTGCAGTTGACAGTCTCGTGCCTTTTCCTCTCAAGCTGTCCACTTGAGAGTACCAGCCTAGACCTTTCTAGAAACCACACTCTGATTTGAAATGTACATGCATCATGCTAAACCTAGTATGGATTGAGACGTCATTGACGTACCAACCCGCTTAGATAAAACCTTGTCCAAAGTCCAATGGGATTTCCACAATCCCAATGGACACTATCATACTATGTGCATAACTTGGAGAAAATGTGCCAATATGTTGATCATTATTGCGTAAGTAGTCGAATCTGGAGTGGGAAAGGTCTAACCTTTGTTTGTTTGCAGAAAATGAAGCACGAAATCCCAGACTCGGTATGGTCCAAAACATCCTGCCTTTGTTAATTGATTGGTGGAAAGACCTTGCACCGTGTGATTGAAATCATGAGAGGAGAGTACTTAGTAACCTGCCATCTTTGTTGAACATTTGACCCAATAGGAAACTGATCGAGGCCGCTACCATGTTCTGTGACGAGAAAAGAGCTATTTTTCGATTTTGCAATTTAGTATTGACTCCTTCCATGGAAGAAATAGGGGGTTTCGCCAAGTTACCATGGGATAGTCCGGGACTACTGGTGCCAGAAAATTGCACTCCACAAGGTTTTTTTGAAAATGTTGGGTTTTAAGAAGTACGATGAACTGCTCTGTCTAAAGAAATCATACATCCCTATTGAGTTTCTCTACGAGTGTTATGGGCATAGCAAATCATATCGCCTTTATAATGATGAACTAGCCATTACCTCTTTGGGTTGGGTGCACTACCGAGTTTATGTTTTCATTGTCTTCTTCTTGGGATTGTTGATCTTTCCGATGCAAGGAGGAAGGATTCATACTCACTTAGCCATGGTCTCCAGGACATTAATGGATGGCATCGAAGGACAGACTTACACTATCATCCCCGTGATCTTAGCTGAGATGTACCGTGCTCTGGATCGGTGCAAGCATGGGTTCGAACACTTTGAGGGTTGTAATATATTGCTACAAGTTTGGCTACTGGAACACTCTCAGAGGAGAGAGTATCTTCTTGAGCTTTTGCAAAGGCCATCGAATGACTACATAGCCAACCATCACCCAAAGAAAATGATGTTCATTCCAGACAAGTTTGCAAAGCCTGGAAATGTTGTAGGCTGGATGCGTTTCTTCAGTTATCTGACATACGAGCAAGTGCATTGGATCTTTGAGTGGTTTCCTAGTAGTGAGCTCATCATTAGATCAAAAGGGACTACTCACTTGGTACTGATCGAGCTGCGAGGCATTTACCCTTACGCTCCTATAAGGGTAATGAGGCAAGCTGGCAGAAAACAAGTCATACCTCAGGTTTTCAACATGCTCCAGTACAAGGCAGATTTCAAGGGAGATGTCATCCCATTTAAGTTTGAAGCACAACACATGTGGAACCAAAAGATCATCATGGAAGGAGAAACCATTGAGCCAGATAAGTATCACGTTGGCTATATGTACTACTATTTATCATGGTTAGAAGATGACATAGATGGGGACGTTAAACCAGGAGTCAATCTAAAATATAGGATCATAGATAAAGTGGCTGAGGCACAGGTGAAGTACAAGAGGCTACGCAAAAGGGTGTTCGAATCTGAAGCTAAGCATATCGAGCAACATAAGGCAAACATGGAGGCGATAAGGGAATGGAAAGAGATTGCCACTAAGTCGACGGAGAGATTAGAATACTTGTAGCAAGGATTGATTGAGCTAGAATGGGAGACGAGGAAGCAACTTTGGGATTGTCAGGGCATGGACGATGATGAAGGAGGAAAGCTAGAAAATTCTCACTTATTGTTGGACATGCGCGATCTGGAGAACATAATTGATGGGTTTAAGAGAGCCAAGTATGAAGAAGGTCCTTCAAGGACCAAGTATATTAGGAAATGATGTTCTTTACTTCTTTCTAGCTTAGATTAGATTTCGATGTAATAAGGCTTAATGCCATTAGTGACTTTATTATTGTTATTGATTTAGTGAAAGTTTGTTTTGGTTTATTTTCGCATTAATGAAATGAAGCAAAGTTGTCATGAATTTTCTCCAAGTTTATATGTCGCTTAGGCCTACCTCAGGCACAATGATGTCCACCAAATTAGGACTCAAATTATTGTATGACTTTGTGAAATATGTTTAAATATTGCGAGCACTCTTTTATTTCACCTTACTGACTTGGTTACCTTTTGATTTTTCTTTATTTTTGATTATTCCCATTCCTAAGTTTGGTTCATGCATACAGGCATCATCAGCATATCACACCAGATCCAGAGGTCTTCCACCTCCTCCTCCACCTAGCGACCCAAAAAGCAAAATCAAGGGCAAATGGAAAATGGATGATTTAAGTGGTATACGAAAAGATAATGTTGCTGTGGCGAAAAATGTTGAAACTTCAGATGGTAGAAGCACTCCGGGGTAGAATAAGTTGGTCTTATGTTCGGAGCAGAAGATCCTAGAACTGCAGGGCGAGCTTGAGCAATTCCAAAATCTAGCAAACCTTTCCCTTACTCTCAATGTTCCCGGCATCAACCAGCAAAACCCGACTACCCAGAACCAAACACCGCCACAAAACACACAAAACTAGAATCCACCACCCAAAGCTCCAAATCTTCCCGCACCACACCACTATCATAATCTTGCACCTCTCCAGAACCTTGACCCACCATTAGTGAAAAACCCTAAACAACATCACCATCATCTAGCTCAATAACTGCAAACCACCAGTTATCACACTCCCCAAAATGCACAACAAACTACGCCCGATCCCGTAAACTCAATCAATGACCACCCATATACCCAAGTTCTAGGAACTCATCAAAGCAATCCGATATATATGGAAACCTTACCCCATACCCCGCAACAAACCCTATACATACCCGAACTGACTGAGAAGGACATGCTCATTAGAAACATGGCGGAGGAACTCAAGAAGCTCACAAGAAGAGTCCAGAGTGTTGAAGGTGGGAAAAGCGTTGAAGGTCTAAATTACGAAGATCTATGTGTTCATCCAGATGTGGAACTGCCAGAGGGTTACAAACCTCCAAAGTTCAAAATGTTCGATGGCACTAGTGATCCAAAGGTGCATCTAAGAACATACAGCGAAAAGCTTGTAGGAGTAGGTAACAATGAACAAATCCGCATGAAACTATTCATGTGAATTCTTACAGGAGACGGCTTGTCTTGGTATATCAGTCAAAATCCAAAGAAATGGGCGAATTGAGTAAGTGTGGCATCAGACTTCATGGACAGATTTAGGTTCAACACAAAAAATGTGCTAGCCATTTTCTTTATTCAAAACCTCAAGAAGAAGCCACATAAACCTTCCACGAATATGCTACTCGTTGGAGATCAGAGGCCGCAAAAGTAAGGCCAACACTCGAAGAAGAACAAATGAACAGGTTCTTTGTTAGAGCTTAAGACCCGCAATATTATGAAAGATTGATGGTCATCGAGACTCACAAGTTCTTAGACATCATGAAGTTGGGAGAGAGACTAGAGGAAGGAATCAAGAGCGGGATGGTGACTAATTTCAAGATGCTACAAGGCACAAATAATGCCTTGCAATCAGGAGGTATTTCAAAGAAGAAAGAAGTGGGTGCTGTGATGGTAGCCTAGGGCCCTATGTCTCCCCTCACATACCAAACACCTCCACCCACTTATCAACCCTCACCCCAAAAATATCAATACCCTGCCACTACCTACCATACCTACAACACTCAACCTGCATATTACCATCCCTCTCCACCCGCCCGCCTAAACTACCCAAAGCCACATCTAAATTGTGACTGTAGACCTCCTAGACCATACACCCCAATTGCTGAACCCACAGCCCAACTGTATGAGAAACTGAAGGCCGCTAGTTATGTCACCCCTATTCCTGCTGTTGTTGTGGAAAATCTTTCCCAATGGATCAACCCCAACAAAATATGTGCTTATCATTTAGGTATGAAGGGTTATACCATTGAGGAATGTCACACGTTAAAAGACAAGATTCAGACGTTGATCGACACTAAGGTTATACAAGCAAAGGAAGCTGCACTAAATGTTCGCAACAACACTCTCCCGGATCACAGAGGTGAGGGAGTGAGCTTGTTAGAAATTGACGAGGAATGGGATCAGGAAGGGTACATTGGACTCATTCAAGAGGGAGACGCTATTAAAACATCTCTGATCACCCTTACACTAATTGTGGTACAAATCCAAGCGCCATTTGAAGTAGAGGTTGCTACACCCTTCACTGTAAATGTAGCTCCCATACCATCTTACAAGTCTGATGTCGTCCCATGGGATTATGTCGCGGAGGTGAGAAGAAAGGGAAAAGCCAAGATGGAAGAAACAAGTTCTGCGCAAGGTATGACTAGATCAGGCAGAGTTTACACACCCGATAATCTAGGAGGAACGAGAAAAGAAGCTGCACCTGAGTCGCATGTTGTTGAGACTGGAACTGACAACCTTTGGAGGAAGATACAAGCGAGGTAATACTCTGTTGTTAACAACTTGAATAAGACTCCTGCTCAGATATCAATTTTATCACTGTTGAAAAACATAGACACACACAAGAATGCCTTGATGAAAGTGTTGAGTGTAGCTTATATACCCGCCGACATTACTATTGGAAAGATGTATAACATGGTCGGACAGGTACTGGAGAGTCACAAAATTACTTTCCACGAAGATGAGTTACCGCCAGAAAGATTAAGTCACAACAAGGCGTTGCACATCACATTGCAATTTGAGGACAAGTTCATTTCCAGGGTCCTGATAGATGGAGGTTCGATTTTGAACATATGTCCACTGACTACGAATTGGAAGCATGAATGTGAAGACATTCGATGGATCTCAAAGAGCCACTATCGGGGAAATCAATCTTGATCTACAGATGGGTCCGACTTGGTTTGATATTGAGTTCTAAGTGCTGGATGTATCAGCTACTTACAACCTACTGTTGGAACGACCATTGATACATGCAGCTGGGGTAGTGGCTTCTACTATGCACCAGGCATGAAGTTCAAGTGGAATCATCTAGAGGTGATCATTCATGGAGATGGAAGCAGCCCCATCTACACCAATCAGACTGTTCCAGTTATCGAAAATAGGTGGAAGTTTGGTGGAGAAGCATATCATTGCATTGAATAGGTTAACGCAATTGAACATGATCGATGGTGGAGCAACAAGATAGAAAGCATATTGTTGTGGACAGGATATGAACCAGGCAAGGGTCTTGGTAAAAAGCTTCAGGAGATCACCAAACCCATAAAACCACAGTATCATGGCACGACCTTCGAACTCGGATATGAATATATCGTGCAAGAACATCAGGATTGGACACGTCCATGGTGCATTATTATGCGCTGGAACAACCCATACCACCTCTGCACCAGACATTCCATCAGGCTGACATAATGTGGGGATCTGAGGAAGATGAGATTTTGGTTGGCATAAGGAAGCTGTTTCTGGATGAAGAAGACATGGAATGTCATGCAATTATTGAGGAGGAGGAGGAGGAGGAAGACCTTACTATTCAGACAATGGAAGACGGAGTTGTTCTTAAGAACTGGACCATTGCACCATCCCGGGCTCGCCGAGTTCCTGCCGTAATTATTACATATCTTGATAATCCTATGATTGTGACATGTAATGAGACAACACAACATAAGGGCAGTGATTCGAAAGATCTAGAAGATAATGTAATACCTGAGGAAATTGTCAAAGAAGTAGAAATTTTGAAAACAAACCGAAGTCTAATTTGGAGGAAACCGAGGCCGTTAACTTAGGGGATTTCGAAACAGTCAAGGAAACTCGTGTAAGCATTCATCTATCACCGTCAGAGAAAGAAGAGTATATCAGGTTCCTAAAGTAATATGAGGACATCTTCGCATGGTCCTACGATGATATGACTGGGTTAAGCACATCTATGGTAGCTCACAAGCTACCCACCAATACCATATGTCCACCGGTAAAGCAGAAGCTCAGAAAGTTTAAGCCAAATATGAGTTTGAAGATAAAAGAGGAGGTCACCAAGTAAATCAAACCTAATGTTCTACGAGTGGTCGAATACACTACCTGGTTAGCCAACATTGTGCCGGTTCTAAAGAAAGATGGGAAAGTTAGAGTATGTGAGGATTACAGAGATCTGAACAGAGCAAGTCCTAAGGATGATTTCCCGCTGCCTAACATACACATACAGATTGACAACTGCACCAAGAATGAACTCCAATCTTTTGTGCATTGCTTCTCAGGATACCATTAGATTTGGATGGATGTAGAGGATTCCGAAAAGACCGCCTTTATCACACCATGGGGAATATATTGTTACAAAATGATGCCGTTTGGTTTGAAGAATGTTGGGACAACCTACATGAGGGCCATGACGACTATCTTCCATGACATGATAAACAAGGAAATTGAGATGTATGTGGATAATGTTATCATCAAATCCAAAAGGAGTTCGGATCACATTGTAGACATGAAGAAATTTTTTGATCATCTTCAAAAATACAACTTGAAGTTGAACCCTGCAAAATGTGCCTTTAGAGTCCCTACTGGAATATTGTTAGGTTTCATCGTCAGCCACCGAGGTATTGTGCTGGACCCATCAAAAATCAAAGCTATCTAGGACTTGCCACCGCTAAAGAATAAGAAAGATGTGATGAGTTTTCTTGGGTGCCTCAATTATATCAGCCGTTTTATAGAACAATCAACGGTGATATGTGAGCCAATCTTCAAAATGCTGAGGAAAGGTGCTACAACAAGCTGGACTGAAGAATGCCAGAAAGACTTCAACAAAATCAAGGAGTATTTATCTAAACCATCCGTGTTGGTCCCGCCAGAACCAGGAAGACATTTGTTTCTTTATTTGTCTGCATTGGATAGGGCCTTTGGCTACGTTCTAGGACAACATGATGAAACTGGAAGGAAGGAACGGGCGATATATTATCTTAGCAAGAATTTCATGCAACGAATCCCGGTACTCTTTGTTGGAACGCACCTGCTGTGCTTTGACATGGATAGCCCAGAAGTTGAGACATCATTTCTGTGCATACACTAAATATCTCATATCAATGATAGATTCGCTAAAATACATCTTTCAGAAACCCATGCCTATGGGTAAGTTAGCAAAGTGGCATTTATTTCTGAGGGAATTTGACTTCATCTATGTAACTCAGAAGGCAGTCAAAGGGCAAGCATTGGCTGATCACTTGGAAGAAAATCCCATAGACGGAGAATACGAACCACTGAAGATGTATTTTCCCGACGAAGAGTTATCATTTGTAGGAGAAGATATTACTGAAGCATATGACGGTTGGAGGATGTTCTTCGATGGAGCAGCAAACTTCAAGGGATTGGGCATAAGAGATATCTTATAATTAGAAAATGGTCAACATTACCCGGTATCCACAAAACTCATGTTCATATGCACCAAAAATATGGAAATATACGAAGCCTGCATCTTGGGACTCATATTGGCCGTCGACATGAACATTCAGGAGTTGCTGGTAATCAGAGATTCTAATCTATCGGTGAACCAGGTTCCAGAATAATGGGCTACTAAGAATACCAAAATATTACCATACTTTCATTGTGTAGAAGAGTTGATCAAGAGGTTCACAAAGATAGAGTTCAAACATGTTCCAAGGATTCAGAATGAGTTTGCAGATGCATTATCCACCTTGTCTTCCATGATAAAACATCCAGACAAGAATTTCATCGATCTTATCCCAATAGGAATTCATAAGAAGCTAGCTTATTGTACTCATGTTGAAGAAGAGTTTGACGGAAATCCATGGTTCCACGACATTAAGGAATAGTTGGAAAGGGAGAATACCCAGAGTATGCTACACATACTCAAAAGCGCATGCTTCGAAGATTGGCCAACCATTTGTTTCAAAGCGGATGAATTTTGTATAGAAGGACTCCTGATTTGGGACTGTTGTGATTTGACAATGCGAAGGAAGCATCTAGATTGCTCGAAGAAATACATGCCAGAACTTGCGAACCTCACATGAACGGTTTCATTTTGGCCAAAAATATATTAAGAGCAGGTTATTTCTAGATGACTATGGAAATAGACTGTATCAAATATGTTCAAAAGTGTCACCAATGCCAGATACATGCTGATATGATTCGAGTGTCGCCCAATGAACTCATTGCAACGAGTTCGCCCTGGCCTTTCTCTACTTGGGGCATGGATGTCATCAGAAAAATTAAACCCACTGCTTCAAACGAACACATAGATTACTTCACAAAATGGGTTGAAGCCGCGTTCTATAAGGTTATAACTAAGAAGGTCGTAGCAGATTTTGTCCAGGACCGCATTGTTTGTCGATTTGGAGTACCTGAGTCAATCATTACTGATAATGCCGCCAATCTCAACATCGATTTGATAAAAGCCATGTGTGAAACATTCAAGATAAAGCATGGAATTTTACAGCATACAGGCCGCCAACAAGAACATCAAGAAGATATTAAGGAAAATGGTGGACAACTACAAGCAATGGCATGAAAAGCTATCGTTTGCTTTGCTCGGGTATCGCACCATTGTTCGCACATCTACTGGGGAAACCCCCTACCTACTAGTCTATGGTACCGAGGCCGTTATCCATGCCAAAGTAGAAGTTCCTTCCTTGAGGATCATACAAGAGGTCGAGCTCAGCGACGCGAAATGCGTACGGAACCAGTATGAATAACTAGCTCTCATTGATGGTAAAAAAATGAATGAAGTGTGTCACGATCAACTCTACCATAACATAATGGCAAGAGCTTTCAATAAAAAGGTTAGGTCAAGGCAATTCACACCGGGGAAATTGGTGCTGAAATGAATCTTCCTACATCAGGATGAAGCAAAAGGGAAATTCTCACCCAACTGGAAGGGCCCTTATATGGTTCACCGAGTACTAACAGTAGGAGCCCTTATACTTGCAGAGATGGATGGAGAGATTAGGCCAAAACTTATCAATTCAGACGCAGTCAAGAGATACTATGTTTAAGGCTATGTTTGCTCTCTCTATTTGATGTAACTTGAACTACGCTTGACCTGATTCCCATTTAAGAGGGGATACATAGGCAGCCCTGTGTGTTCGGTCACATCATAATAAGATTTTTATCCCCCCCATGGTTAGAAACTGGGGCATGATCTCGAGTTTGCCCGATCTCATCATATTTAGAATTGTCAAGGAATGTATCTTGAGAAGTATGCATTTAAACTGGGGCAGAATTTTTAGGAAGATCCTCTAAGTTCCAAGTTAAGGAGGTTGCAATGTCTCAAAAGCGTGTCACGATCATCAATTCAACAAAATTATTTTCTCTCATGGATTATCACATATTTCAAACAACTATATTTTTATATAAACAATTTATCACAAATGCATGTTTTTCAAAAATTTCATTTTTCGTGGTAGCCATACATTACCTGGGGTTACTCAAACAGGACTTCGAAACAGGAACAAAGGCAAAGCAAGGAATCGAGAGCACGAACAAACTTTTCCCCCTCCAAACTCACAATTTTCCTTTGGATACAGGAACAATGAATATAACAAGGACGTCCGCAAATATATACACACAACAAGATCACTATCTTCATAACGATGAAAGTCGCCAAGAACAAATGCATCAAGCTAAGAAATACTTTGCCCTCTCGCATTTAATCAATGCACTTCTTGAACAGGGCTAAGCACTGCCTTCATTCCTTATATAAGGCTAAGCATTGCCTTTCCTGCATGAGACTAAGCATTGTCTCTGCTGCTTGCATAGGGTTAAACACTGCCCTCACCGTAGCACGAGGCTAAGCATTGCGTACATTATTGCATAAGGCTAAGCACTGTCTCCATTCCTTTCATGAGGCTAAGCATGGCCTCCATTATTGCATAAGGCTAAGCACTGCCTTTCTTTGCATGAGACTAAGCACTGTCTCCATTCTCCGCATGAGGCTAAGCATTGCCTCCATATTGCATAAGGCTAAACACTGCCTTTCTTGCATGAGACTAAGCATTGTCTCCATTATTGCATAAGGCTAAGCACTGCCTTTCTTTGCATGAGACTAAGCACCATCTCCATTCTCCGCATGAGGCTAAGCACTGCCTCCAAACTGCATAAGGCTAAGCACTACCTCAACATTGCATAATGCTAAGCACTGCCTTATCATTGCATAAGGCTAAGCACTGCCTTTCCTTACATAATACTAAGTACTGCCACCTTTCTTCACACTGGGCTAAGCATTGCCCTCATCTCATACAAGACTAAGCCTTGTCTTATCTCGTTCTTGCATGTGACAAAGCATCACCTGTTTCCTTTATCAAATGATCGATATTACCACATACTTACATTTCATGGGCTGAAACATCGCCACATTGTCAGAAGGCATCATTCTCATAACCTGAAGACACCATGCCATGGCATGAGGATCTTTTGAAATTGCATATCATTATTCAAAGGCGTCATAGTCCGGAGGCACCAATCTCATGGACCGAGGACACATTTTCATGGCCTGCAAATCCCTTACCATACGCATCATGGCCCAGGACGTCATAGTCTAAGGACATCATCCTCATCGTTGAAAGACAACTCTCATGGTCCTAAGGGAATTTGAATGATGTTTAAATTTTTGCAATAACCCATATATATTCGCGTGCATCATGTTTTTAAGTTTGCAGGTAACTCGGGAGGTAACTGTTCTACAAGCAGGAGCAATTCTCGCTCCAGTTCCCGTTCACAACGTTGATATCCTCCGATCACCTCAAACGTAACCGATAATCAGCAATTGATTACCACTTGTTCTATAACCGTTCAAATACCTGCCTTATACATCCGCAACAATCAAATTCGCATTCATAGCTCCACCTAAAATCACCCGTTGATCATGATAATATTGCATCCAAAAGATCCTTTTCAAAACGTACGACCACTCTTATAACAATTCTATCGGTTTCTCATTCGCCGTTAGACCCTGAACTACACACGACCTGATTTTCGTAACACCGGGGATATGTAGCAACCGGAGTTCGACCCCCATTTTTTTCAAAACACATCATTCCTCACTCACATCAGACAAAATTGGTCATTACTTTCTTTACCCGACAACTCTTTCATCATTCCCGGGTAAAGAGGGGCAGCTGTTGATACTCAATTTTACCCTCATGTTTTTATAAAGGTCATAAATGCTTTTTAAAATATAATTCTTGTACAATTACCAATTTACAAGAGTTATACAAGTATTTTATATAATTTTATAATTTGTTTAAAGATTTAAAATTGATTTTCTTGCATTTAAATTATTTGAATATGTATTTATTACCCCTTTAAATTATATTGTGAGGACTTAATCATCCAAATTTATTATTTACATCCACATATATGTTTTATAATATTTTAATTTATTTTATATAATTATATTTGTATTTTAAGCTATTTTACATAATTTTGCAGTAATAGCCTATATGTTATGCTTAATTGTATTTTATTATATTATTTGTGCCCAAATAGCGTTTTTATATTTTTATAATGTTAAAATATTATTTAAAAAGTATCTTACTACATAAATTATTTTTTTACTATTTGTTAATTACTTTTAATAAATATTTTCTTATAATTTTTCGTGTATTTAATTTGTAGCCCAATTTGGAGCCAATTCCGGACCAATTTAATTGCCCAAACGCCCAAAAACCTTTATCCCAATCCCCCAGCCCAAACCAGACAACCTCTTTAATAAACCCGGTCGGTACCCATTTTAAACGACCCGCCCCGTTCATCTTTTAAATCTTGGCAGTTGATCTACAAAATCAACGACCCTCACTCACCCATGCCCTTTTAATTAATCCAACCCGAAAACCCTAATTCATTTCCCTTATAACAGATGCCCAAAATCCCCTCAACTCTCCTCTTCTCTATTTTGAAGAACCCTAGTCGCCTCTCCCTTAATTCTCTCTCCTAATCTCGTTGATAATGGGATTTCACCATTATTTGCTTACCATATCTATGTTTCTCCGCTACGGGTTGTACGTTTATGGTATTACTTAGATATTTTCCAAATTACCATTCTATATCGGATTGGAATCGACCTCAATCTTGGAGATTTGGACAATATTTCGTCCATATACATGAAAATGGGCCTAATTCTTCATACCAGTTGACCGATTTTTGAGTATTAAACCCTAACTAGGGTTTGGAGTTTTATGGCTTTCCTTTCTGGTTAGTCTACTGATCGCATGTGATATTTTACTCTTTTGTTCATGTTTACTTGATTTCTTTCCTTGTTTACTTGCCTTATTAAATACTATATAAACCTTTTTCCCATTTCCCCTAAACGGAGGATTTTTTATGAATTAACTGTTGTTATTACCACTATTCTCTCATTCTATACTATTCTAAGAGTTAAATTTTGGCCGGCTGAAAGCCAAGGCCACCAAAATCTATTCATTAACCTCCTCCAGTGCAAGCACTGCTCGGAGCCCACTTTGAGGCTCTTGTGAACTCTGAAGCACTGGAGATTTGAGGTTTCGTTATTCTCCTACAAGTGCTGCTATTCCTGTGATTCTGGGTTTCTCATCCTTTATTAGCTTCGTTTGCAACTGGTTAGTACCTTATACTCTCGCAATTCTACTTCTCTCTGTTTGTCTTTACGTTATGTGCACTAGTGTTACTTGGGTTTCCTTGAGTTAATTTCGATATTATGCCATTTCGTACACAGTTCTGCTTGTTTTAGTACTACTCTATAGTTCCACTAGCTTCAATTCTATTCACGCCCTGATTTTAACTCATATGTGGCTCGCTAAGTTGATTCATGATGCTTGCCCGGTTCGTAATTAAAACCTGATTGATGCTTGGTGCACCTTGTTTTGATTTCTTGTACTAAAACCCTTAAGAAACTATGTCCTTTCTCCGAATTACTCTCTTTTTTTTGAATCCTTTATACATAACTTGTTGTTTCTCTACAAATCACACGACAATACTGTCTAAATGCTTAGCCTAATATGTTCTCTTGCCACTCTTAGCCTCAATTCATGCATGTTATAAGTGTCCAACCTAATTGATTGCTCATCTTCATGTTTGATTATAACTGAGTACTTAAGGTCTGTTGCTTATCATGAATCCATGACTTAGATTCTCTTAGGGAACTAATGCACGCCCAGAATTTGTACTAATGTATTACTTCCTATTGAGTCATTCCAATACAACTTGTTAATGTAATGACCCAATAGGTCTTTTTGAGCATTTGCACTTCACTGGGTATTTTACAGGCATGAGTAGATCCGTATGATGTATTTTGATTTGTGTGAATCGCCGGTTTTGGTTTTCAGGTTATTCGAGACTCATTTGGAAGAATGATTCTCAACTAGGGAGCTTTAAATTTAAAAGAGTTGACCAAATTAGACATTTTAGTATTTGACCTCAGATTAAAATTTTTATGGTTCCGGTAGGTCCATTGGGTGATTTTGGACTTAGGAGCGCGTCCGGATTGGGATTTGGAGGTCCGTGGTTGACATTGGCTTGAAATGGCAAAAGTTAAAATTTTGGAAAGTTTGACCGGGAGTGGACTTTTTGATATCGGGGTCGGATTCCGATTCCGGATGTTGGAGTTGGTCTGTAATGTTGAATGAGACTTGTGTGCAAAATTTGAGGTCAATCGGAAGTGATTTGATAGGTTTCGGCATCGGCTGTGAAAGTTTAAAGTTTCAAAGAACATTGATTTCGAGTTAAGGTGTGATTTGTCATTTTGATATTGTTATGTGCGATTTGAGGCCTCGAGTAGGTCCGTGTTATGTTTTTGGATTAGTTGATATATTCGGACGGGGTCCCGAGTGGCTCGGATGAGTTTCGGACGAGGTTCAGATCACTTTCGTTGCATAGTGCATTACTGAAGGCTGCTGGTTCTGGTGTAAAAGCACCTTCGACTGGTATTGCGTAGGTTCGATGGTCGCAAAAGCGTTAGTTGAGTCGCAAAAGTGAGAAGCAGCTGGGTGAGGAAGACCGCAGAAGCAGATGTTTGTAGCGCACCTGCGTGCCGGCAGATGCGAGATTGGAAGCGCAGGTGCGAAAAGCTTCGCAAAAGTAGAATTTGATATACGCAGGTGCGTGGATTGATGGGCAAGTTTATTTTCAAATAAGCGAAGTTCTTACCGCAGAAGCGGTGGTCGTAGATGCGACTATCTGTCCGCAAATGCGGAATCGCTGGGCAGAATGTTATAAGTTCGAGTGTTGGTCATTTTTATCACATATTGAGCTATGGACTTCGGAATGGAGTGATGTTTGGAGCAAGTTTCATCACAAGGATTGGGATAAGTGTTCTACACTTGGTTTTGATCTTATTCCATGAATCTACCTTCATCTTTGGTAATTGGATTGTGAATTTTAAAGAGGAAATTAGGGGTTATGGCCTAAAGTTTTTTTGCATTTTGAACATCGAATTGGAGTCGTATTTGAGTGAAACTAGCATGGTTGGACTTGTAATTGAATGTGTTGATGAATTTTGTAAATTTTTTCGGGTTCTGAGGTACGGGCTAGGGATGGGCGTTTGGGTGATTTTGGGCTTTTGATTCAAGATTTGATCTTTTCGATAGGGATTGGTTCCTTTAGCATTGTTTGATGTATTTGAGTTATTTTTGGTTAGTTTTGAGCCATTGGAGGTCGGAATGTACGGGATGGCATTTTGGAGCATCTATTGGCTTGTTCCGTGTTGGAATTGGCTAGTTCAAGGTAAGTAACTCTTCTAATCTTGAAGCTGAGGGTATGAAACCCCAAAATACGTGTTATGTGATTAGTGTTGAGGTGACACACATGCTAGGTAATGGGCGTGTGGGCGTGCACCATGTGAATTCAGACTCTGTTGTTCCCATGGCACTGTATAGTGGTCTTACTTTGTTAATATCCGTGTTTTCACCAAGTGATAAAGTAGTTAAGCTGCCAATCATGCTAGATATCATGTTTAGGCATTATGCCAATACTGTTTGGACCCATAGTGGTCGTTTCTTACTATCATGTCACTAATTTCATTGATATTTCATACTCAGTGATATCCATGCATTCATACCATATCTCAGTCTCAGCTATTATTTATTGATACATCACATCATTATTGTCGGGCTAGTTTCATGACATTATGAGCCCATGAATGAGACTGGGGAGATTGATGACTGAGTGAGGAAGAGGGCCCGAGCGAAAGTGATATTTTGGGATCGGGCTACACGCCGAAACATGTTATATTGATTACGTTTTATGGGATCAGGCTGCACGCTGCAGCAATATATTGATTACATTCTATGGGATCAGGCTGTACGCCGCGGCGATATAACGCTTGGGCTGAAAGGAGCCCCTCCGGAGTCTATACACCCCTAGTGAGCATAGTCGACTATAAATATGGATCGGGATACACGTCGCAGCGGGTATTGTACAGTGTTGAGGATAGTGAGAGTGAATGTGACATAGTGAGATTGAGTACTCTGAGTGTGTTAGTACATGAGTTCATCATCGAGATGCATTGCATTTGACATGCGTACTTGTAATACATGCATAGAGGTGCATTTCCTTCTACTACCCAGTTTTGGGGACATTTATGATTTTACCTATATCTTGACAAGTAGGCATAGAGAAGTACTTTCCTCATGCTATCTGAAAATGAAACATCTTACTTTTTATTGAAAGGACTTTTAGGAAAAATCACAGTTTTTCAAACTTACTCATATTTTGGCTTTTTCGGTAAAAGATTTGGGCTTTCACTTAGATACTCTTTTGTAACTTGTACTATGCTGTTATGAACTATTGTGGAATATTGGTGTTGGACCCGACCTTTTTGTTAGCTCGTCACTACTTTCAACCTAAGGTTAGGTTTGTTACTTATTGAGTATATGGGGTCGGTTGTACTCATACTACACTTCTGCACCTTGCGTGCATATGTTGGTTGTTTATGTTGATGTGTTCGATGGGAGCTCGATTGAAGATGTACCTGCATCCCAGTTGTACCTGCCTCTTATTCATGGTAGCTTTAGATCTATAAAACTCTATTTATGTACTTTCCAAACAGACTATGTATTTATTTCATTTTGACTTTGTAAACTATATTCTTAGACGCTCATGATTAGAACTGGTTAGTGGTTAATTGGCTTACCTAACGGGTTGGGTTAGGTGCCATCACGACTAGTGGATTTAGGATCGTGACAAGGCGGTATCAGAGCTCTAGGTTCATAGGTTCTACAAGTCATGAGCAAGTGTCTAGTAGAGTCTTGCGGATCAGTATGATGACGTGCATACCTATCTTCGAGAGGCTACAAGATATTTAGGATATACTTCCCGTCTTTCTTTCCTTATCGCACGGCATTGATTTAGCTTGAAGCGTAACCCTTTGAATTCCTTCAATGCATTTGTATGCACACATGAGCGCTCGGTATCAGCTGTGCAACGACGGCTTGTGATTCCATGGTTGAGGTATGAGATGTGATTTTGTCATGATGATGATGGGCCAGTCTGGAGGGCTTGAGGCCGGGTTTTGACAGTAGCTTGAGCACATAGATTTTGATTGTGTGAGCACGTGTTTTTGGGACCTATATGTCCGGTGGTGTCCCTATTAGTGGAATTTGTGATTAGATGACTACGTGGTGAGTATGATGTGATTGCAAGATGCGTTCAGATTGTTCGAATATGATGACAAGAGTTTACTTGAGACGTAGAAAGGACTATAGGGTGTCTGATTTCTATCTTGATTTGGCGTATGGTCTCGAGTTATGGGTGTATTGAGGGATCTCTCATGTTATTTAGTTGTGGAGTGAAGTAGATTCTCATGTCTTGTTGATGAATTCGGAATCGAGAAGATTAAGTGGTTGTGTAGTAGTCGTGACTCTGGAAGGGTATAGAGAGATATCAGTTTGAGGAAAAGAAGGTGGGTTATCTCCTGCGGAGTAATCTACGTAGGTGTGTTCCATATAATGTGAATGGAGAGTTTCTTTTCTGCCAGCGGGGCGTATGTTTGGGGATTTGAATTTGAATCTGGTTGAGAAAGTTGACTTCAGCATTAAGAGAATGAATGCGGGCTTAGCGGACGATTAAGGTATTTTTATTGTTGGTGTTGTATGTGCTTGAGAAGAATTTTTGTTGTTCAGACTGCAGTATTGTGGCAGTAATAAAGTATGGGTATTGTGAATTATGGAGTGTTTTAATTTTTAGCTTTGAGGCAAGTGGGGGAGCCTGCTATTGACAATTTGATTTCATGGTTATGTGTTAAATTTTAATTTTGGTCTGAGGCATACTTGTAGATTAGTTATGACTTGTAGAGGTTGAGTTCGAGAATGACTCGAGTAAGAAAATTTCTGGATACTGGTTGTGGCACTTTAGGAGTATATAAAAATCATGGAAATCATAAAATAATTGAGTGGTTATTCGCGAAGGATGTAGTGTACACAGAGTATAAATTTGATCGGTGGTATTAAGGCAGGGTTACTTCTTTGGGTGTTGTTGTACTAGTGGGGCACGTGTCTTTCATCCCAATTCGGGAGGTGCAATTTAGATTTGAGCAAAGTGGATGACTCTCGAGAATAGTTCTAATGGATTCAAGGTTTAAATGTAGCGATTTGGATTTTTCATGATTGGTATATGGCAAGAAACTGAGAGTTACATTGGACGGTGTCGAGACTTGTGGCATTTTTATATCATTGGGGATTATGCATTTCAATATCAAGAATGTGAAGGAAATAGTTTTAGGTTCACATAAGGTCTCTTTAGAGTAGGTGTCTCGGTTGTGGTGCTTCGGGGTGCTTAAGAGGGAAGTCAGTGCCTTATGGGTCTTAGGGCGTTGTGGTTTTATACTAGGGTCTCTTGTGTGGTGAATTTTGGTTAAGGATCGTGGTGTTGAAGGCAATTTGGAAAGGACTTGGATAAATAGGACAACTTGATAGTAGGTTGGATCAGCACAGTAATGGATATAATCTTTGGATCTTATGACGTGGCTAGTCTCTACAGGTGTTTCATGGCAATGCTCTTGGGTTTTGGCAACCTGCGTGGCTGGGTTGAGATAGAGATATTCGGTTCAGATAGCTTGGTATGTGAAAATGGGTTTCGAAGAGTTCTCAATGGTTTTTACCAAGGTTTGAGGGGTATATTTCTTGCTGGCGTGAGGAGCATGTGGTGTATAGTGAATTTCTCCTGGATGAAATCAAATGGAAGGTCCTTGACTAATTGAGTATGTAGTTGCTTGTAACTCGGAGTGGACTATGTAGTTCTCGTATTTTTCATATGATGGCATGGTATATGCAGTGTGTTGTGTGGGATTGAGATTTACGTGAGCGGGATCACAGTTCTGTTTGGATAGGAAGGTCATACAATTCATAGGCAGCATGAACGGTTTTAGATGACTAGGTAAATGATATTACTATTTGGTATGTCTTGATGAGAGTATACATTTCAGAAGGGGCAATATGTTTTGATGTATAGATACTTCACTAGTACTGCGGCACTCTTCTGGTTGATCGACTGCTGATATTCAAATTTTGCTATGTGGCATGGAAGAATTTTAGAAGTATTCCTCGTGGGATGATCATGTATGAGAGATATGTTAAACATTCGGGTGGTGGAGATGGAATCAGAAATAGTGATTCGTGTGTTCTATGGATTTGGAGACTGGGAGTTCTCAGGAGTAGACTGTTTCATGGCTGTGGACTATGAAGTCGTGGCCGAAGCTAGACAGATGATAGTATGTGTTATTATTCAGTCATTGTGGACCTTCGGAGGGTTATTTATCTATTAGTGGGTGACCAGAGTTGACTTGGGGGTCCATTGGTAGGCCCAATTAGGATATGTATTCTACACCGAATTGGATTGGTTGGCTCCATACTGCTATTGTAGAGAGATGTACCATTCGATTGTTGTTGAACTTATTCATGTTTTGAAATGATCTGTGAGTCACTCTTCTATGCTACGAGGAGTTGTGATTCGTTGGATTATAAGCACACCTGGTGCGGTTCTATTTGGGCTTTATAGTGGAATTTGAGCGAGATGGGTAATTGGGCATTGCATGGTTGATGGCGTATGGGTTATGTTCTTTCGGGTTTATTGTGGCATTGTGTCATATGTTTATCCACAGTTATGGCAATGCACTTTGAGAGTTTGATGTAGGATTGCACGTGGTTATTGATTTTGAGCATGGTGGCTGAGGTATTTCATATGGATCGGTGTTTGGATGGGGTCACGCATTGCGGCAGAGTTATGTTGAGACATGATCCTTCATGTTAGATTCATGTGATTTGGTTCTACGGTGTGTGATAGGTTCTTAGCATTGCGTTGTGGGTGGTACTTGTTGAGCTTGCATGACAGTTCTCTCGTCTGAGTCATTTGTTTTCCATGGTTGGGTATATTTGGATTGTTGCTTATTGGTGCACGGGTTATGGCTGTAGATTGTATTGATATGTCATGTTACTAGAGTGGTCGTGTTGGATGAGATGAGGTCATTGGACCTAGAATGGATACTATCAGAATAGATTACAACATGGTTAGAAGGATAATATCGAAAGTCGGCTTAGAAATTTGCTACAGTTCTTGTGGAAGGAGAGGGAGTTCCATGACTGGTTGATCTGATGAATGTATATGAGTTTCTACGTGTTCCTTTCATTATCGGTAGTGTACGAAGGTTTCAGAATGGAGTCTTGTTTGATATGAGGTTTATTACCGGCATTGGGTTGTTCTGAGCAGCTACTGTGATTAAAAATCATTGCTTCGAGTATCAATGTAATGTGTTATATCATGCGATTGTATCTTGGGTTATGGTTGCGGCTTGGTACAGCTTGTTCAGACTTATACAGGGTGTAGGATGCAAGATTCTGATCTTATAAGAAATTCGGAATGTTGGAAATTGGATTTTAAGGCTTATGGATTAGGTTGAATTGAGAAATTTTAGTTATGTTGTGTTATCAGACCTATATAGGATAGGGTTACGTGGGATCACCCCCGGGTATGTGCATGGCAAGGTTATACGGCGGTTTTATGTCTTTGAGAACAACTCTAGACACGTTCGAGGACGAACGTATGTTTAAGTGGGGCAGAGCGTAACGACCCAACCGGTCGTTTTGAGCATTTGCACTTCGCTCGGTAGTTTATGTGAGTAGCTACATATGATGTATTTTGATTTGTGTGAATCATTGGTTTTGATTTTCAGGCTATTCGAGACTGACTTGGAAGAATGATTCTAAACTAGGGAGCTTTAAATTTGAAAGAGTTGACCAAGTCTAAGTTTTAGCATTTGACCTTGGATTGGAATTTTTATGGTTCTGGTAGCTTCGTTGGGTGATTTTGGGCTTAGGAGCATGTCCGGATTGGGATTTGGAGGTCCATGGTTGAATTTGGCTCGAAAAGGTGAAAGTTGAAATTTTGGAAAGTTTGACCAGGAGTAAACTTTTTGATATCGGGGTCGGATTCCAATTTTGGAAGTTGGAGCAGGTCCGTAATGTCGAATGTGACTTGTGTGCAAAGTTTGAGGTCAATCGGACGGGATTTGATAGGTTTCGGCATCAGTTGTGGAAGTTTGAAGTTTCAAAATTCATTGATTTCGAGTTGAGGTGTGATTTGTTGTCTGAATATTGTTATGTGCGATTTGAGGCCTCGCGTAGGTTCGTGTTATGTTATTCGACTTGTTGAAATATTTTGACGGGGTCCCGAGTGGCTCGGATGAGTTTCGGACGAGGTTTGGATCACTTTCGTTGCATAGTGCATTGCTGAAGGCTACTGGTTCTGGTGTGATCGAACCTGCGACTGGTATTGCGCAGGTGCGATGGTCGCAGAAGCGTTAGTGGAGTCGCAGAAGCAAGAAGAGGCTGGGTGAGAAAGACCGCAGAAGCGGATTTTTGCAGCGCACCTGCGGGCGCGCAGATGCGAGATTGGAAGCACATGTGCGAAAGTCTTCGCAGAAGCGGAATTTGATATCCGAAGGTGCGTGGGTTGCTGGGCAAGGCTATTTTCGTAGAAGCAAAGTTTTTACCGCAAAAGCGGTGGTCGCAGATGCAACGATCTATCCGCAAATGCAGAATCGCTGGGCAGAATGTTATAAGTTCGAGGGTTAGTCATTTTTATCACATATTGAGCTATGGACTTCGAAATGAAGCGACTTTTGGAGCAAGTTTCATCACAAGGATTGGGGTAAGTGTTCTACACTTGGTTTTGATCTTATTCCATGAATCTACCTTCGTCTTTGGTAATTGGATTGTGAATTTTAAAGAGAAAATTGGGGGTTTTGGCCTAAAGTTTCATAATATGTATTTTTGAGTTTTGAACATCGAATTGGAGTCGGATTTCAGTGAAACTAGTATGGTTGGACTCGTAATTGAATGGGTTGTTGAATTTTATAAATTTTTTAGAGTTCCGAGGTGCGGTCTCGGGATGGGCTTTTGGCCGATTTTGGGCTTTTGATTCAAGATTTGATCTTTTTTGATCGGGATTGGTTCCTTTAGCATTGTTAGATATATTTGAGTTTTTTTTGGTTAGTTTCGAGCCGTTTGGAGGTCGGAATGCGCGGGATGGCATTTTGGAGCATCGTTTGGCTTGCTCAGTGTTGGAATTGGCTTGTTGGAGGTAAGTAACTCTTCTAATCTTGGAGCTGAGCGTATGAAACCCCGAAATACGTGTTATGTGATTAGTGTTGAAGTGACGCACATGCTAAATGACGGGCGTGTGGGCATGCACAATGTGAATTGAGACTTTCTTGTTCCCATGGGACTATATAGTGGTCCTACTTTTTTAATACTCGTGTTTTCACCATATGATAAAGTAGTTTAGCTGTCAATCATGCTAGATATCATGTTTAGGGATTATGTCGATAATGTTTGGACCCATAGTGGTCGTTTTTTACTGTCATCTCACTGATTTCATTGATATTTTATACTTAGTGATATCCATGCATTCATACCATATCTCAGTCTCAGTTATTATTTATTGATACATCACATCATTGTTGTCGAGTTAGTTTCATGACATTGGGAGCCCGTGACTGGGAGTGGGGAGATTGATGACTGAGTGAGGCCGAAGGCCTGAGTGAGAGTGATATTTTGGGATGGGGCTGCATGCTGCATCATGTTATATTGATTACGTTTTATGGGATCGGGTTGCACGCCTCAGCGATATATTGATTACATTCTATGGGATCGGGCTACATGCCGCAGCAATATAGCGCTTGGGCTGAAAGGATCCCCTCCAGAGTCTGCACAACCCTAGTCAGCGCAGTCGACTATAAATATGGATCGGGTTGCACGCCGCAGTGGGTATTATACAGCGCTGAGTGATTGAGTGTGCTGAGCATAGTGAGAGAGAATGTGAGATAGTGAGATTGAGTACTCTGAGAGTGTGAGTACATGAGCTCATCATCGAGATGCATTGCATTTGACATGCATACTTGTAATACATGCATAGAGGTGTATTTCCTTTTGCTACCCAATTTTGGGGATATTTATGATTTTACATGTATCTTGACATGTAGGCATAGAGAAGTACTTTCCTCATGCTATCTGAAAATAAAACATCTTACTATTTGTTGAAAGGACTTTTAGGAAAAATCACAGTTTTTCAAACTTACTCGTATTTTGGCTTTTTCGGTAAAAGATTTGCGTTTTCACTGAGATACTATTTTGTTACTTGTACTATGCTATTATGAATTTTTGCAGAATATTGGTGTTGGACCTGACCTTTTTGTTAGCTCGTCACTACTTTCAACCTAATGTTAGGTTTGTTACTTATTGGGTACATGGGGTCGGTTGTACTCATATTACACTTCTATACCTTGCGTGCAGATGTTTGATGCTGATGTTACTGTGTTCGATGGGAGCTAGATTGAAGATGTACCTGCATCCCGGTTGTAGCTGCCTATTGTTCATGGTAGCTTTATATCTATAAAACTCTGTTTATGTACTTGTCAAATAGACTATGTATTTATTTCATTTCTGCTTTGTAAACTCTATTCTTAGAAGCTCATGATTTCTACTACCAGTCCTTAGGGAATATATAAGATTCAGATATTTCTTTACTTAATCGCTTTATTAATTGTTATTGGAACTAGTTAGTGGTTAATTGGCTTACCTAGTGGGTTGGGTTAGGTGCCATCACGTTTAGTGGATTTAGAGTCGTGACAGTTAACTTCTTTGTGGTTGATCTATGCATGTAATTTTCACATGCCAGTGTTGCCTGAACTCTTGAACCAGCATGGCACGTTTTCTTGCCACTTGTAAAGTATAATTTATGCTCCTGATTTGATCAAATATGTGTTCCTCAAATATTGCAAAAGATTTCATTACATAACCTTTCTTCTATATTTAATTGGTATAAGTCTTAATCCCTACTTATCCTGTGGATCTTGGTAATGCTCCTGCCTATGAAGTTTTCTAGTGTTTGATTCATCATGCTACTCCCATTCTTTTTGTTGAATAATTTCTCACGCATGAACTTATGTTGTCTTCTGTATAAAAATTCCCTTGTTGAAAATGAGTCCGGCTGACTTCCCTAGTTTTTCATGTTTTTGACTCAATTAATTCTGTCGCTTTGCTTCTGAAAAATCAATGTGTTTTACGTGAATCCAATTAGTTGTCATATAATCCTGCCTGTATGAGGCATTACTTCAGGTTTTTTTTTTCATATGTGCTCCATTAACTTATTTGGTTAAGAGGATTTGGTTAAAAGGATGATCTGTAATTGTTGGGTTTGGTATGAGTTCATGTGTTACCTTGGGTCGTGTAAGTGGACACGCTCTCTTGTTTGAGATATGTTTGGGTCTGGGCCTGCTTTTCATATTAAAAAATGTTTGTTGAAGGCCCATTCAGTACTGGGTTACTTTGTTCGGGCCTGTTTCTAGGCGTGCATTTATTCGTTTATGTAATGTTTGTAATTGTATTCGTTATCGGGTCCTGTAATAATCTGTAATAACGAATAATGGGGAGATTAACGAAAATGGGGGTTGGGGTATTCTAATGTTGCACAAAAGGGGTAGAAAACATGCCTATTGGATCTACGTGCTCTGTACACTATCTCGTTCAGCATGACTTATATGGTGTTTCATTTAGTAGGATGCATACTAATAGAAATCATGCCTATATGGATTACACACACCTCACTCGTACATTGTTCAATCATGATAGTCCAAAGTATTTGCCCCACCTGTTTTTATGTTACTACTGTGCACTTAGACATTATGCTTATAGGATGTAATAACGCATGCTTTGTTAATCTAGACACCATGTATATAGGACTCCAACTAATCAGTTGGTTAATCGCTTCTACTGCTTTTAGTGTACTGCCCATCTAGATATCATGACTATAGGGTCGTAACTAAGTAATTAATCGACTACTTATGTTATTTTCATTACGCTGCCCCACCTAAATGATATGCATATAGGAATAAAGTATTATAAAATCAATATGAATTGTCAATCATGCCTATAGGATATTATCCCTTGTCAGAAAGCCTGTCTATAAATCAAAGGTCGTTTACTCTAAGTCTTCAAACAGTTTTACTGCCTCATTGCATGAATAATTTAGAGATCATGTCTGTAGGTTTTATAATACCTGTCATCTACAAATTCGTTAGCCCATAAACCGCAACACTGCCTATATAATATTGGAATCTTATAGAGATCATGCCTATAGGACTTAACGAATTTAATGCGTCTTAATTCCCTAAAATATGTACTTCTTATTTTGTCGCGTGCATTTGTTGCTTATGTGTGGAGGCTAACTTAGACCTTTAATTGTCTTTATGTGCGGTCCTATTTGTTTTGAATATGCGATTAGTTTTATCATTTTGAGCAACCTAGGTGAAGTCTAGAATCATCCAAATAGTAGGTCTAAGGCCTCCTGGACCGTAGGTATGGTATGGGTAGTGCACGCACATGATACGATTTAGAACTGAATTAGAACGTCTTTAAGTAACAACTTCAACATATTAATTGGGTAGCATGAGATGATAGTCTGTGCCTGCTGAATAATATGAGCAACCCCTACCTTAAGGGAGTTTCGAAATATTATTTATGTTGCACGGGGTGATCCTTTAGGCTAAAAAACTTAGGACCCCCCTTTCTTTATATACTTGTTAGTTACACTTAGTCATCTAACATAGACCAATGTAGTTGTATCCTTGTAATCATTAAATATCTGTACCGATTCTGATGTGTTATAATAAGCATCTTCAACTTCTGTATCATTCTTTGCTTATTTGATCTCCTAGATTAATAATGCACATAGTTTAAAAATTGGTCGGGACCCACAATTGTGGACCTTGAAGAGTGCCTAACACCTTCTCTTTGAGGTACTTTGAGCTCTTACCTGATCTTTGGTGACACGGACTAGTCAAACAGAGTTATTTGCAAATAGGTGCCCTAACGCACCTTAAAGATCGTTAGGTGGCACTTCTTCTCTTTTAATTTCTCCTTTAAAAGAGTTGTCACACGTCAAAGCCCGTTTTCACGTGAAAACGGGGCGCGACAATAATCATTCCTTATATCGCTGCGTGAGGCTTACATTTAGATTTATGAAAAAATATTTTCCCAAAATAGCTACACGCACTTTAGCCCCCTTATGCCCCTTATGTCTTTGCTTGGCTTCAAGTAATTCCCTTTCTAGCAACACACACATAAATTCGACCTTATGTCGCCACGTGCACATCAACCCCTATCTTTATAGCGCCGCATGTGTATAATTTATAACACAATAACTCTCACATGACACGTGCCCATATGTCACAACTTGCCAAAATCACAATACTAATATTACCACAAATATAGCCTACGGCTAAATCACAATGTGTACAAGAATCTCAGTAATAACAAAATGAATGAGAATCAATCAACAAGGAAAGATATCTCAATAATCAACAACTTCAACCTCAATGTGATAATAGCTTTTGTAACTTCAACTTTAATAACTCAAATGAAGGTATTCCCATGAAAAGACAAATTCCAATTCAATTGTATAATATAATCTTAACAACGAAAAAAATAGTAATCCCTCCATATCAATTTATGTGAACCCGTTTGACTGGGCACGAAGTTTAAGAAAAAAATGAAGACTTTTGAAATTTGTGGTCCTAAACAAGTCAAAAAGGGGCCCAGAGTATTTGTGTGGTTATAAAAGCTTCTCATTAAGGGTATAAGTATAAGTTTAAGCTAAATTATTTCCAAATTTAGAAAGGGGTCATTCTTTTTGAAACAGATAAAAAAGTAAATAGGTTCACATAAACTGGAACGGAGGGAGTATGAAATAGCATCTACGTCTAAATGCATGAGAATAATTAAACACGAAACTCAACCCTCAAAAATCATTTTTCCCTTAAAACTCGCATCCACACGGCTCAAGTCTACCCAAAATTAACTCAATATCATCAATCAATGCAAGAGAAAATAATTTGATCTACACGTTTCCTAAAAAGACAACAAAAGTCAACCTGGTGCTTGCCCGGTCAAAAACTCGGGTCCAATGATAGATTCCGTTTACCCATGACCGCACGAGTTCATCTATGTGATTAGTTTCAAAATCCGAGTCCAAATCGACTCTCAAAACTCAATTTCTTATTTTTCAAAAACATGGCAAAGTTTCACAAACTTCTACTTTGATTCACATGATTTTGATGTAAAAATCTAAGATATGTTGATGGGATATGATTAGAAATAGATTAGAATCACTTACCCAAGGTTTGTAGGTTAAATCCCCTCCCCAATTCGTCTCCTACCGAGCCTAGGGTTCAGAAATGAGAGAATGAGTTCAAAAATCTCATCCCTTAGCTATTTGTCCAGTTGTAGATGTCGCAAATGAAACGTGGGATTCGCAATTGCGAACCTCGCAAATGCGAAGAATCCCTCGCAAAAGCGAAGAACCTTCCATCTCTGCTGTCATCGCAATTACGATGAAAAGTTCGCAATTGCGAACCTTGGAACTTTGCAAATGCGACCATGTAGATCGTAAATGCGAACCAGCTCTCCCCAAGTACTTGTCGGAAATGCGAACACTGCAGACTTGGCCTACCTTCGCAATTGTGATTCATAAACTTGCAAACGCGAGATCTGAGGCCTTTGCAAAAAAAAACCAACAAAATTAATTCTAACAACACTCCGCTAAGCGTCCGAAACTCACCCGAGCTCTCGGGCTCCGAATCAAATATCTACACAAGTGTGAAAACATCATACAAACTCGCTCGCACGATCAAAACATAAAAATAACATCTAAAACTATGAAGTCGATCCTGGATCATCTTGACCTTCTCCAGGGGCTCTCGAACCAAATCTGTGCCTAATAACTTAGCTTCTCCTGGATCAAACCAACCAACTGGAGAGAGACATTTTCTCCCATATAGAGCCTCATATGGAGCCATCTGAATACTCGATTGATAGTTGTTATTGTAGGCAAACTTGGAAAGTGGCAAGAAGTGATCCCAAGCACCCCCGAATCCATAACGCAGGCACGAAGTATATCCTCGAATGTCTGAATAGTGCGCTCGGACTGTCCATCCGTCTGAGGGTGAAATGCTGTACTCAACTCAACCTGTGTGCCTAGCACACGTTGTACAACTCTCTAAAAGTGCGATGTGAACTGCGTACGCCGGTTTGAGATGACGGATACTGGCATGCCATGAAGTCAGACAATATCACAGATATAGATCTGAGCCTGCTACTCTGAAGAATTGGTAGTCATTATCGGTATGAAATGAGCCGAGTTGGTCAACCTGTCCACAATTACCCATACCGCGTTAAATTTCTTCTGAGTCCATGGAATCCTAACAACAAAATCTATAGTGACACGATCCCATTTCCACTTGGGAATCTCATGTCTCTAGAGAAAACCGCTCGGCCTCTGATGCTCACACTTCACCTGCTGACAATTTAGGGAGCGAGAGACATACTCCACTATGTCTTTCTTCATTCTCCTCCACTAGTAGTGCTGTCTCAAGTCCTGATACATCTTAGCAGCACCCGAATGAATGAAGTACCGCAAACTGTGGGCCTCCGGAAGAATCAACTCACGCAAAACCATCCATATTAGGCACACATAACCGGTCCTGCATCCGTAAAACATCATCATCCCCAATTATAACCTCCTTGGCATCGTCGTGCTGAACCGTGTCCTTAAGGACAAGCAAATAGGGGTCGTCATACTGACGCTCTCCAATACGGTCATATAGAGAAGACAGAGAAACCACACAGGCAAGAACTCGACTGGGCTCCAAAATATCCAATCTAACAAACTGGTTGGCTAATGCCTGAACCTCCAATGTTAATGGCCTATCAGCTATCGGTAGATATGCTAAACTACCCAAACTCTCCGCCTTTCGATTCAAGGCATCGGCCACCACATTGACCTTCGTGGGATGGTATAGAATGGTAATATCATAGTCCTTAAGTAACTCTAACCACCACCACTGGTGCACATTAAGATCATTCTGTTTGAACAGATGTTGTAGACTCCTATGGCCGGTAAAGACCTCACAAGGAACACCGTACAAATAATGCCGCCATATCTTCAATGCATGAACAATATATGCCAACTCTAAGTCGTGGATAGTGTAATTCTTCTCATGGGTCTTCAATTGTCGAGACGCATCGGTAATCACCCTACCGCCTTGCATAAACACCGCACCAAGGCCAACACGTGATGCATCACAATACACAGTATAAGACCCCGATCCCGTAGGCAACACCAACACTGGGGCGGTATTCAAGGCATTCTTGAGCTTTTGAAAGCTCGCCTCACACTCCTCGGTCTATCAGAATGGATCACCCTTCTAGGTCAATCTAGTCATAGGTGCAACAATAGATGAGAAGATCTCTACGAAGCGACGATAATACCCAGCAAACCAAGTAAACTCTAAATCTCAATAGATGAAGATGATTTGGGCAAACTCTGCACCGCCTCAATCTTTTTCGGGTCTACCTTGATCCCCTCACTCGACACCACATGACCCAAAAACGTCACTGAATCAAGCTAGAATTCATACTTTGACAAATTTTCATACAACTTCTTTTCTCTCAAGGTCTGGAGCACAATCCTCAGGTGCTGCACATGATCCTCTCAGCTCCAGGAGTACACCAAGATGTCGTCAATAAACATAAGATGAATGATTCAAAATATGGCTGTAATACATTATTCGTCAAGTGCCTGAATGTTGTTGGGGCGTTGGTCAGCCCAAAAGACATCACAAGGAACTCTTATTGACCATACCGAGTCCTAAAGGCAGTCTTCGAGATATCCTGATCCCGAATCTATAGCTAATAATAACCTGACCGCAAGTTAATCTTTAAGAACACTCTGGCACTCTGTAGTTGATCAAATAAGTCATTAATGTGTGGCAATGGATACATGTTGTTCATTGTAACCTTGTTCAACTGCCAATAATTAAGACACATGAGCATAAAACCATCCTTCTTCTTTACAAATAAGACTAGAGAAACCTACAATGACATACTAAGCCGAATGAATCCTTTATCAAGCAACTCTTGAAACTGCTCCTTTAACTCCTCCAGGTCCGCTGGGGCCATACGATATGGTGGGATTGAAATGGGCTAAGTTCCCGGCAACAAGTCAATACCAAAATCGATTTCTCGGTCAGGCAGCATGCCCGAAAGATCTGCAGGAAATACATCTGGAAAGTCTATCACAACCAGAAGTGACTCAACGGTAGAAGTAGCAGAATTGACATCCCTTACAAAGGCTAGATAAGCTTCACACCCCTTCTCAATCATCCGCTAGGCCTTTAGAAATGATAGAACCCTGCTAGGAACATAATCTAATGCACCTCTCCACTCTAATGATGGTAAACCTAGCATAGCTATCGTCACACACTTGGCGTGACAATCTAGAAGAGCATGATAGGGCGACAACCAGCCCATGCCCAAGATAACTTTAAAGTCTGCCATACTAATCAACAATAGAACGACTCTGGTCTCAAAACCACAAATAACCGATACACACGATCCACAATAATAGAGTCTCCCACGGGCGTGGACACATAAATGAGAGAACTAAAAGAATCACGAGATGTACCCAAATATGAAGCAAAGTAAGATGACACGTATGAATAAGTGGATCCCGGATCAAATAAGACTAATGCATCCCTATGGAAAACTTGAAACGTACCTATGATGATTGCATCTGAAGCGACGACATTTGTCCTACCCAAAACAGCATAGAATCTGGCCAGACCTCCCCTTCTAGAGCGACCTCTGCCTGCCTGCCCTCCACCCCTAGCTGGCTGAGTGGGTGGAGTTGCAACTGGCCTTTGAAGTCTGTGGACCTGATTGAGTCCGTTGAGCCTGAGTGGCCTGTGAAGGTGCAGCCCTCCTAAGTCTAGGTCAGTCTAGGGCTGAGCAAAGTGGGCAACGTGAGACCTCACAGAAATCGGAGCACCACTAGAAGCTGGGAGTGCTGAATGAATTAGATGACTCCCATAGCCCCTACCATGATAGGTTGTAGCTACACGTGACCACCACTAAATCCTCCCATACCACGAGGCCTCTTGGCCTCCCTATTATCCCTCTTACGGCCTCGCATACCCTCCAACCTCCGTGCAATGTCAACTACCTTCTGTGTAACGACATGACCGGTCCTTTTAAGCATTTGCATTTTGTTCAGCCATTTGAAGTATTGAGTAGCTTCATATAATGAATTATAACTTGTATGAATCGTTGGTTTTGGTTTTCAGGTTATTGGAAATTGATCTGGAAGAATGATTCTCAACAAGGAAGCTTTAAGTTGGAAGAGTTGACCAAGTTTGATTTTTTAAAACCTGACCTCATGGTTCCATTAGGTCTGTATATTGATTTTGTACTTGGGCGTATGTCAGGATTTGCATTTGGATATTTATAGAAGTTTTCAGCACTATTTGGCATAAGTTGGAAATTTAAAAGTTTCGAATGTTCATAAATTTGACCGGGAGTTGACTTTAATGATATCGGGTTTGAATTGTGGTTCCGAGATTGGAATAGCTTTGTTATATCATTTGGGACTTGTGTGCAAAATTTGAGTTCATTCCGAGTTAATTTGATAAGGTTCAGAACGAGTTTCGTATGTTGAAAGATTTAAAGATCATTAAGTTTGATTTGAGGTGCGATTCGTGGTTTTAATGTTGTTATGCATGATTTGATAGCTTGATTAAGTCCGTGTTATATTATGGGACTTGTTGGTATGTTCGTACGGGGACCGAGGGGCTCGGGTGAGTTTCGGATAGGTTTAGGTTGTGTTGCGCTCGTTTTTTTAATCTTTCGACGTCGTTTCATCAAGCATAAATGGTATCACATTAAGAAAATGAGTTCCAATTTCTGTTTTGATGAAGCATTAGATCAGTATCGTAATTATGGAACTATATCAGCTGAAATCATCAAGTTTCGACATCGTATGAGGAATTTATGGTCATTTTACTAAGAATTAGGTTGCTAGATTTTTCAGATTAATTAAACAATTACCACTAAATTCGTATTTAATAATCTGCACTATTTCCAAATATTCAAACCAATGTATCTCTTTCATTATAAGGACAAATGTAGTGATTCAAAAGCCTAACATGATTGGAATTTCAGAAGAAATCCAGTGGAGGCATAAAAAGTGCGTTTTAGGATCATTTGGCATGAGAAACAAGGTAAAACAACTGGGCAGAAACATATAATATAGAACATTTGTTCATTTGGTCATATTTTTAGTTGGGGAGCTCAATTTTGGGCAATTTTGGAGGCGATTCTCACCATATAGGTTGGGGTAAGTGTTCTATACTCGGTTTTGGTTATATTTCACGAATCCATCTTCGTTTTTGGCATTTGATTGATGATTTCAAAATGAAATTTGGCGGGTTTTGTATAAAATTTCATGAAGTGAATTTTTGAGTTTTGAATATCGATTCAGAGTCGGATTTAAGTCAAACTAGTATGGTTGGATTCATAAATTAATGATTTATCAGATTTTGTGCATTTTCTCATGTTCTGAAGTGCGAGACTGGGTTTGACGTTTTGGTTGACTTTTGGCTTTTGATTAAAGATTCCAACCTTTATCGATTGGGTTTTCTTCTTTTGGTATTATTTGATGTTCTTGAGTTGGTTTTTGCTATGTTTGAGCCGTTCGGAGGTCGGTACGCCCGGGGTGGTATTTTCAGAGTATTGTTGGCTTGCTCGTGTAACACCCCAGAAAATTTTGAAGTACTTAAGTGTAAAGCCCGGTAAAATATGCAAAGAAAATAATGTTTCATGGTGTCGGCTCGAACATTTTGGGGTGAACAATGCACCGGAAAGTAAAGAAATAATTTTGGCGGAAAATTGCATTTCTACGGTCCACTATGCGACCGCAGAATCACTCTGCGGACCGCATAATGGCCGCAGAGTGAGGCAGTTAATTGGGCCAATTGGAAGCAATTATGCGGTCGAGTATGCGACCGCATAACTGTTATGCGGTGCATTATGCGATCACATAATAGTTATGCAGACTGCATAGTGACCGCATACACAGACAGTTCTTTTGGCTATTTTGTAACCAACTATGCGACCCATATGCGGTCTGCATATCGGTTATGCGATCGCATATGCGATAGCATACCTTGTTCCGGAGCTCCATTTTTGGATTTTCAAAACCCGACCCTACTTTGTTAAATACTATTTTGGTCATTTTTGAACTATAATCTGATATTTTAGAGTGAGAGAGAGTGCCCTAGAGTGAGAAGGTGATTCTTCAATAATTGTTCTTCAATTCTTCCTCAAGATTTGGAAGATTAAGAAGGGAAGCTCACTAGGTCTTCATCCTAGAGGTAAGATTCTACACCCTAAACCCTAGTTTTGAAATCATCTAAAAATGGGTAATTAGCAAGATAATTTTTGGGCATGAGAGTTGTTTATCTTACATGCATGTGTTATCAAAGGGTGTAGGAAGATTGTTGAGCTAAAAATGGTAAAGATTGGGTTGTGGGATGATGGAATCCTCCATAAAAGGGCCTTGAAACCTTAATGCACACCTAGTGTTTAATAAAATGCTCAAATGAGCTAGAACCATAATCATCTTCCTAATTGTGGTTCAATTTGTTATATTTCTAAAATAGATTGAAGTTGCTAAGAATTCCGGAACGTTTTAGAGTTTAAGGAAGCTCAATTGAGGTATGTTGGCGCTAAACTCTTCTTTAAGAATTGAAATTCTCATTATCCTTGTAAGTTTCGAGATGCTGATTATAAATCGAGTAATCCGATAAGTTTTGTGATGAAGATATATGTTCAATTTGTGTTTCAAATGATCTTATCATATTGCATTATAAATTGAGGATGTGTCCCAAACTATGGATTACGTATCCACTTGTTATAATTTCTAGTCGTGATTTATGTGAAAGTTATTCTGCTAAGCTGTGTAGAGATTGTAATTGTGATACACCTCCACCTGTATACATTGGGTGAGGCGGCATGACCGCTTTGTGTGGGGAGGATACACTTTGGGTCCTGTTTCATGGACCTACCAGTATGCTATGGGTGTGGTTTGAGGGGTCATATTCAGAGAAATTGCCTCTCGTCCTACCGAAATATGGACAGAGGCGCGGCACAGCCAGCTAATTCTGCAGCAACTACATCCACAGCACTTCCAGCTCGAGGCACCCCAGCACCCGTAGGGCGTGGTGCAGCTAGGGGTGGTGCACAGAATTCGGGAGGACCCAACAGATTTTATGCTATGTGGAGACTTCAGGAATCAGAGGCTTCTCCAGATGTTGTCACAGGTATATTGACTGTCCAATCTCATGATGTATATGCTCTTATTGATCCCGATTCCACTTTGTCATATGTCACTCCTTAAGTTGCTATAGAATTTGGAATAGAACAAGAACAGCTTCATGAGCCGTTCTTTGTATCTACTCCGGTTGATGAGTCTATTTTGGCCACGCGGGTTTATAGGGATTATGTTGTCACGTTGCGCGATCGGGGCACCATGGCCGATCTTATTGAATTGAGAATAGTCGATTTTGATGTGATAATGGGGATGGATTGGCTTTATTCATGTTTTTCCAAGCTCGATTGCCGAACCAAAACTGTTAGGTTCAAATTTCCAAATGAGTCAATTATTGAGTGGAAGGGTGATGTTGTCGTGCCAAAGGGAAGGTTTATTTCCTACCTTAAGGCCACAAAGATGATCAACAAGGGATGTATTTACCATTTGGTCCAGTTTACGGACACCGATGCTGAGGCACCTACACTTGAGTCTGTGCCTGTTGTGAATGAATTTTCGGGAGTCCTTCCGGATGAACACCCTAGGATCCCACCAGACAGGGAGATTGATTTTGGGATTGATGTGATGGCAGACAAACATCCTATATCTATTCCACCCTACAGAATGGCACCGACAAAATTGAAAGAGCTAAAGGAACAATTGAGAGATTTATTAGAAAAGGGTTTTATCCAGCCAAGTGTGTCACCTTGGGGCGCACCGGTCTTTTTTGTAAGAAAGAAAGATGGGTCACTAAGAATGTGTGTTGACTATCGGCAACTTAATGAGGTCACAATCAAGAATAAGTACCCACTTCCAAGGATAGATGATTTGTTTGATCAATTGCAAGGTGCCAGGTACTTCTCCAAGATTGATTTAAGATCCGGGATCACCAATTGAAGATCAGGGAGCGGAATATTTCAAAAACAGCTTTTAGATCTAGGTATGGGCATTTTGAATTTCTGGTGATGTCTTTTGGGCTAACAAATGCCCAGTAGCCTTCATGGATCTTATGAATCGCGTTTTCAAGCCATTCCTCGACTCTTTTGTGATAGTGTTTATTGACGATATTCTTGTATATTCACGAAGTCGAGAAGACCATGCTGATCATCTCAGGGTAGTTCTGCAAACCCTGCATCAGCAGCTGTTATATGCAAAGTTTTCAAAGTGTGAATTTTGGCTTGAATAAGTCATATTCTTGGGTCATGTAGTTTCTAGTGAGGGAATTAAGGTTGATCCTCAGAATATTTCAGCGGTGAAGAATTGGCCAAGGCCTACAACTCCAACAGAGATTCGCAGTTTCTTAGGCTTAGCTGAATATTACAGAAAGTTTGTGGAGGGGTTTTCTACTCTTGCCTCTCCATTGACTAAATTGAAGCAGAAGGCAATTAAGTTCCAATGGTCAGATGCTTGTGAAAAGAGTTTCCAAGAATTGAAAGCAAAACTGACTACAACGATAGTGTTGACTCTAATAGAGGGTATGGATGGATTTGTGGTATATTGTAATGCTTCAAGAATCAGGCTTGGGTGTGTATTAATGCAACATGGGAAGGTGATAGCTTATGCTTCTAGGAAACTAAAGAATCATGAAAAGAACTATCCAACACATTATTTAGAACTTGCGGCAGTGGTATTTGCATTCAAACTTTGGTGTCATTATTTATATGGGGTCCATGTTGATATATTCACGGACCATAAGAGCCTTCAAAATATTTTCAAGCAGAAGGAATTGAATCTGAGGAAGAGAAGATGGCTTGAGTTACTCAAGGACTACGACATCGTTACTCTATATCATCCGGAAAAGGCCAATGATGTGGTTGATGCTCTTAGCCGGAAATATATAGGTAGTATGGCTCACTTGGAGGCATATCAGAGGCATTAGCCAAGGAAGTTCACCGATTGGCTAGTTTGGGAGTTCGTCTTGCGGACTCTAGTGAAGGAGGGATAATTGTGCAAAATAGGGCTGAATCATCGCTTGTTGTGGAATTCAAAGAGAAGCAATACGATGATCCATTGTTGGTGCAGTTGAAGGAGGGGATTCATAAACATAAGACCATGGCCTTTTCTCTTGTCATGGATGATGGTACACTAAGGTACCAAGGGCGACTCTGTGTTCCAAATATGGATGGTCTCCGGGAAAGAATTATGACTGAAGCTCATACTTCTAGGTATTTTGTGCACCCAGGTTCTACGAAAATGTATCATGATCTTAAGGAAGTCTATTGGTGGAATGATATGAAGAGGAATATGGCAGATTTTGTGGCAAGATGTCCAAATTGTCAGCAAGTGAAGGCCAAACACCAAAGGCCTGGTGGATTAGCACAACACATAGAAATTCCAATAAGGAAGTGGGAAATGATTAATATAGACTTTGTGGTAGTATTACCACGCACTCCGTACAAGTTTGACTCAATTTGGGTGATTGTGGATCGACTCACGAAATCAGCACATTTTTTCCGGTTAAGTCTACCGAGACAGTGGAGCAGTATGCTCAGTTATATGTCAAAGAAATAGTCAAGTTGCATGGCACCCCAGTTTCCATCATTTCTTATCGGGGGGCAAAATTCACTGCTAATTTTTGGAAGAAATTTCAGCAAGGTTTGGGTACTCAAGTGAATCATAGTGCAGCATTTCACCCGTAGACTGACGGGCAGGCAGAGCAGACTATTCAGACGCTTGAGGATATGTTGCGTGCTTGTGTTATAGACTTCAAAGGTAGCTAGGATGATCATTTACCCCTCATAGAATTTGCATATAACAATAGCTATCATGCTAGCATTCAAATGGCACCATTCGAGTCTTTATATGGTAGGAGATGTAGATCTCCCATTGGGTGGTTCGAAATTGGGGAAGCAGATTTGATAGGGCCAAACCTTGTGCATCAGGCTGTGGAAAAAGTTAAAATCATTAAGAAGAGGTTAAAGACTGCTCAGAGTCGTCAGAAATCCTATTCGGATGTTCGTCATAGAGATTTGGAGTTCCAAGAAGATGATTGGGTATTCTTGAAAGTTTCCCCCATGAAGGGTGTAATGCGATTTGGTAAGAAAGGGAAATTGAGTCCGAGGTATGTTGGACCGTACAAAATCATTCAGAGGATCGGTGAGATGGCATACAAGCTTGAATTACGACCTGAGATGTCATTAGTACACCCGATGTTTCATATGTCTATGTTGAAGAAAGTAGTTGGAGATCCGACACTCATTGTTCTGGTTGAGACTATTGAGGTAAATGAGAAATTGACTTACAAAATTGACTTTCTATTATTGATCGGCAAGTCCGGAAATTGAGAAATTAAGAAATTGCCTCCGTGAAAGTGTTGTGGCGAAACCAACATGTTGAAGAGGCTACTTGGGAGGCTGAGGAAGAAATTAAGAAAAAGTATCCTTATTTTTTTGAATGACCGTGTATTTATAAAGTTGTGATCTAGAAAAATTATAAGACTTACTTTTTATGAATTTTGTATCATTTGAACAATTGGCGTTAAGGGTGTTCCTTTCTGAAAGTATATTGCTTATGAGGTCACAATTGGTGTTTTTTTGTATTATGTTACGTCGTTGGAATATGTATATGTTGTTATGATGAGTTTTTGGGGCTCTCTGACAGGTGGATATGCCTAATTACAAAGGAAACTCTGGCGAAATGTTTGGCAATTTAGGGAGTTAGTCAAATTTGGGTCTGCTAATTTGTGGTATAAAACAAACTAAGTTGGATAAGATGCTAATGACGGATTTTTACCCTCATTCGAGGACGAATGATCCTAAGCGGGGGAGAATGTAACGCCCCGAAAAATATCGAAGTATTTATGTGTAGAGCCCGGTAAAATATACAAAGAAAATAATGTTTCATGGTGTGAGACTAGGCTTACGTATTTGAGGATTGTAGAATTTTTGGGTTGAACAATGCACCGAAAAGTAAAGAAAAATTTTTGGCAGAAAAGTGCATTTCTGCAGTCCATTATGCAACCGCAGAATCACTCTGTGGACCGCATAATGGCCGTGGAGTGAGGCAATTAATTGGGCCAATAGGAAGCAATTATGCGGTCGACTATGTGACCGCATAACTGTTATGCGGTGCATTATGTGACCGCATAATAGTTATGTGGACTGCATAGTGACCGCATACACAGACAGTTCATTTGGCTATTTTGTAACCAACTATGCGACCGATATGCTGTCCGCATATCGGTTATGAAATCGCATACCTTATTCTGGAGCTCCATTTTTGGGTTTTTAAAACCCGACCCTACTTTGTTAAATACTCTTTGGGTCATTTTTGAACTATAATCTGACATTTTAGAGTGAGAGAGAGTGCCCTAGAGTGAGAAGGTGATTCTTCAATAATTGTTCTTCAATTCTTCCTCAAGATTTGGAAGATTAAGAAGGGAAGCTCACTAGGTCATCATCCTAGAGGTAAGATTCTACACCCTAAACCCTAGTTTTAAAATCATCTGAAAATGGGTAATTAGCAAGATAATATTTGGGCATGAGATTTGTTTGTCTTACATGCATGTGTTATCAAAGGGTGTAGGAAGATTGTTGAGCTAAAAATGGTAAATATTGGGTTGTGGGATGATGGAATCCTCCATAAAAGGGCCTTGAAACCTAATGCACACTTAGTGTTTGATAAAATGCTCAAATGAGCAAGAACCATAATCATCTTCCTAATTGTGGTTCAATTTATTATATTTCTAAAATAGATTGAAGTTGCTAAGAATTCCGGAATGTTTTAGAGTTTAAGGAAGCTCAATTGAGGTATGTTGGCTAAACTCTTCTTTAAGAATTGGAATTCTCATTATCCTTGTAAGTTCCAAGATGTTAATTATAAATCGAGTAATCCGATAAGTTTTGTGATGAAGATATATGTTCTATTCGTGTTTCAAATGCTCTTATCATATTGCATTATAAATTAAGGATATGTCCCAAACTATGGATTACGTACCCACATGTTATAATTTCTAGTCGTGATTTATGTGAAAGTTATTATGCTAAGATGTGTAGAGATTATGATTGTGATACACCTCCACCTGCATACATTGGGGTGAGGCGGCATGACCTCTTTGTGTGGGGATTATGGTATAGAGATTGTGATTGTGATACACCTCCACCCATATATATATTGGGGTGAGGCGGCATGACCGCTTTGTGTAGGGATTATGATATTGTGGGACTGCACATCCACCCGCTTACATTAGGGTGAGGCGGTACAACCGCTTTGTGTATGGTTTTGGTATTGTTGTGGCACCACCACCCGCATACATTGGGGTGAGGCGGCATAGCCGCTTTGTGTTGGTATTGGTATCGTTGATGCATTTCCACCCACATACATTGGGGTGAGGCGGCATAGCCGCTTTGTATAGGTTATTGGTACTATGGTTATACATCCACCCGCATACATTGGGGTGAGGCGGCAGGGCAGCTTATTTAGAGTTGTGGTATTGTACGTATACCTCCACCTGCATACATCGGGTGAGGCGGCGGGGTCGCTTTGTGTGAATATGGTTATAGAGGATCTCATCTTAGATCCTATAAATATTATTGATAGCTTTTAATAAGCTTGCTATGGTTTAGAAGGTTATCTATATTATTCTATTGCCGCACTGGTTCATCGTATTCATATTGTATTCCTGAATTCTTAAATTGGTGTTTAGTTTCCATACTAGTACTATTTGACGGTACTAACATCCCTTTTTTCGGGGGCACTGCATCTTTAAATGGATGTAGGTGGTTCCACAGCAGGAGATATTGATCAGTGATAGAAGTACACCTTCTTCCCAGCTGACTCGGTGAGCCCCACTTCATCCCGGGGTCATGTATCTTTTGTTCTTTATGTATTATTGTTGAGGTATAGATGGGGCCTTGTTGCCGGCATTATCATTGTACTTTTCTTTTTCTATAGAGGCTCCGTAGACATAGTGTGGGTTGTGTATTGGTACTGGGAAAGACAAACTATGATATGTTGTGGTTGTATTATGGTAAGAAATTGGTAATTGCAGACATGACCACTTTATTATTTAATTAGGGAAAACATATATTCTCCTTATTCATGGATGAGCTTAGGTAGAAGGAATCTAACAGGCTTGCTCGGTCGGGTTCACTCGATTGAGCGCCGATCGCGCTCCTCGATTTTGGGGCGTGACAGCTCGGTATTGGATTTGGCTTATTCGAGGTAAGTAACACTTCTAAACTTGGTGTTGAAGGTATGAACCCCTGAATATACATGTTATATGTTTGGTATTGAGGTGACGCACAAGCTAGGTGAGGGGCGTATGCACCGTGTGAATTATGACTTGATTGATTATGTGGTACTGTGTAGTGACCTAATCTTGTTTCTATCCTTGAAATTTCTACGTGCTAAAGTAATTGAGATGTGACCCATGTTAGAAACCATGTTTAGGCTCTATGTTTATCGTGTTGGGACCCACTGAGGTCATTTCTGCTGTTGACCTATTTTCTTAAATGGCAATCCCAAACTCAGTCATACTCATTGATTGCATATTATATCTCAGTCTCTGTTATCATTTGTATTATATCATATTATCATTGTTTTGGCTAATTGGCATATGATTTGTGAGGTCGAGAGACTGGAGAGGGTGATGAGTGAGTGAGGCTATGGGCCTGATTGTGAGTTATATTTGTGGGATCGGGCTGCACGCACCAGCATGCTTTATTGATACATGCCATGATTAGCTTATATTAGCGCTTGAAAAGGATCCGCCCCTCTGAAGTCTGACATACCAACAGTGAGCGCAGGTACCTACTGAGTGTTAGTGCCGAGTAATAGGGAGGACTGAATGATTGGAAGGACTGAATGACTGGGAGGACTGAGTGACTGGGAGGACTGAGTGATTGGGCGTGCTGAGTGAGGTTGACTGCTCCGAGGATCATGAGCACATGAGTTTATCATTATGATGCATTGTACTTGACATGCATACTTGGCACGTAGGCATAGAGATACATTTCCTCATGTTGTACGGTGTTGTGACATTCACGACTTCACATGCAAATTGACATATAGGAATAGAGATGATCTTTCCTCATGCCATATGGTACTGAAACATCCTATCTGTTGTTGAAAGGTTTTGGAAAAAATCACAGTTTTCTAATATACTCCCATTTTGGTGATTTCGGTGAAAAAATTAGTTTTTTTACTGTTATAGCTGAAAAACATGGCTATTTTCCGTAACTTTGAATGAGCTTTGAGTCATTACTTGTACTGATTTATTTATATTGTTACGAGTTGTACCTCGCTGTTGGTGTTGGACTCTGACCGTAGTCCAAGCTCGTCACTACTTTCAACCTAAGGTTAGGTTTGTTACTTATTGAGTACATGGGATCGGTTATACTCATGCTACTCTCTACACCTTGCGCATAAATTTTGGATGCTGATGTTCATGTGTATGGCAGGAGCTGGCATTGAAGATGTATATGTGTTCCGGTCATAGCTGCCTCTTATTTTTTGTAGCTTTAGAATTATTAATCTGTTCATGTATATTTCAAACAGATGATGCGTTTATTTTATACCAGCTTTGTAAACTCTAAATCTTAAAAGCTCATGATTTGTACTACTAGTCATTGGTAAGTGTATAAAAGTTTAGTTAATTCATCATTTATTTTTTCAGTAAATCTCATTGGGCCGCAGAGTGAGGCAGTTAATTGGGCCAATTGGAAGCAATTATGCGGTCGAGTATGCGACCGCATAACTGTTATGCGGTGCATTATGCGATCACATAATAGTTATGCAGACTGCATAGTGACCGCATACACAGACAGTTCTTTTGGCTATTTTGTAACCAACTATGCGACCCATATGCGGTCTGCATATCGGTTATGCGATCGCATATGCGATAGCATACCTTGTTCCGGAGCTCCATTTTTGGATTTTCAAAACCCGACCCTACTTTGTTAAATACTATTTTGGTCATTTTTGAACTATAATCTGATATTTTAGAGTGAGAGAGAGTGCCCTAGAGTGAGAAGGTGATTCTTCAATAATTGTTCTTCAATTCTTCCTCAAGATTTGGAAGATTAAGAAGGGAAGCTCACTAGGTCTTCATCCTAGAGGTAAGATTCTACACCCTAAACCCTAGTTTTGAAATCATCTAAAAATGGGTAATTAGCAAGATAATTTTTGGGCATGAGAGTTGTTTATCTTACATGCATGTGTTATCAAAGGGTGTAGGAAGATTGTTGAGCTAAAAATGGTAAAGATTGGGTTGTGGGATGATGGAATCCTCCATAAAAGGGCCTTGAAACCTTAATGCACACCTAGTGTTTAATAAAATGCTCAAATGAGCTAGAACCATAATCATCTTCCTAATTGTGGTTCAATTTGTTATATTTCTAAAATAGATTGAAGTTGCTAAGAATTCCGGAACGTTTTAGAGTTTAAGGAAGCTCAATTGAGGTATGTTGGCGCTAAACTCTTCTTTAAGAATTGAAATTCTCATTATCCTTGTAAGTTTCGAGATGCTGATTATAAATCGAGTAATCCGATAAGTTTTGTGATGAAGATATATGTTCAATTTGTGTTTCAAATGATCTTATCATATTGCATTATAAATTGAGGATGTGTCCCAAACTATGGATTACGTATCCACTTGTTATAATTTCTAGTCGTGATTTATGTGAAAGTTATTCTGCTAAGCTGTGTAGAGATTGTAATTGTGATACACCTCCACCTGTATACATTGGGTGAGGCGGCATGACCGCTTTGTGTGGGGAGGATACACTTTGGGTCCTGTTTCATGGACCTACCAGTATGCTATGGGTGTGGTTTGAGGGGTCATATTCAGAGAAATTGCCTCTCGTCCTACCGAAATATGGACAGAGGCGCGGCACAGCCAGCTAATTCTGCAGCAACTACATCCACAGCACTTCCAGCTCGAGGCACCCCAGCACCCGTAGGGCGTGGTGCAGCTAGGGGTGGTGCACAGAATTCGGGAGGACCCAACAGATTTTATGCTATGTGGAGACTTCAGGAATCAGAGGCTTCTCCAGATGTTGTCACAGGTATATTGACTGTCCAATCTCATGATGTATATGCTCTTATTGATCCCGATTCCACTTTGTCATATGTCACTCCTTAAGTTGCTATAGAATTTGGAATAGAACAAGAACAGCTTCATGAGCCGTTCTTTGTATCTACTCCGGTTGATGAGTCTATTTTGGCCACGCGGGTTTATAGGGATTATGTTGTCACGTTGCGCGATCGGGGCACCATGGCCGATCTTATTGAATTGAGAATAGTCGATTTTGATGTGATAATGGGGATGGATTGGCTTTATTCATGTTTTTCCAAGCTCGATTGCCGAACCAAAACTGTTAGGTTCAAATTTCCAAATGAGTCAATTATTGAGTGGAAGGGTGATGTTGTCGTGCCAAAGGGAAGGTTTATTTCCTACCTTAAGGCCACAAAGATGATCAACAAGGGATGTATTTACCATTTGGTCCAGTTTACGGACACCGATGCTGAGGCACCTACACTTGAGTCTGTGCCTGTTGTGAATGAATTTTCGGGAGTCCTTCCGGATGAACACCCTAGGATCCCACCAGACAGGGAGATTGATTTTGGGATTGATGTGATGGCAGACAAACATCCTATATCTATTCCACCCTACAGAATGGCACCGACAAAATTGAAAGAGCTAAAGGAACAATTGAGAGATTTATTAGAAAAGGGTTTTATCCAGCCAAGTGTGTCACCTTGGGGCGCACCGGTCTTTTTTGTAAGAAAGAAAGATGGGTCACTAAGAATGTGTGTTGACTATCGGCAACTTAATGAGGTCACAATCAAGAATAAGTACCCACTTCCAAGGATAGATGATTTGTTTGATCAATTGCAAGGTGCCAGGTACTTCTCCAAGATTGATTTAAGATCCGGGATCACCAATTGAAGATCAGGGAGCGGAATATTTCAAAAACAGCTTTTAGATCTAGGTATGGGCATTTTGAATTTCTGGTGATGTCTTTTGGGCTAACAAATGCCCAGTAGCCTTCATGGATCTTATGAATCGCGTTTTCAAGCCATTCCTCGACTCTTTTGTGATAGTGTTTATTGACGATATTCTTGTATATTCACGAAGTCGAGAAGACCATGCTGATCATCTCAGGGTAGTTCTGCAAACCCTGCATCAGCAGCTGTTATATGCAAAGTTTTCAAAGTGTGAATTTTGGCTTGAATAAGTCATATTCTTGGGTCATGTAGTTTCTAGTGAGGGAATTAAGGTTGATCCTCAGAATATTTCAGCGGTGAAGAATTGGCCAAGGCCTACAACTCCAACAGAGATTCGCAGTTTCTTAGGCTTAGCTGAATATTACAGAAAGTTTGTGGAGGGGTTTTCTACTCTTGCCTCTCCATTGACTAAATTGAAGCAGAAGGCAATTAAGTTCCAATGGTCAGATGCTTGTGAAAAGAGTTTCCAAGAATTGAAAGCAAAACTGACTACAACGATAGTGTTGACTCTAATAGAGGGTATGGATGGATTTGTGGTATATTGTAATGCTTCAAGAATCAGGCTTGGGTGTGTATTAATGCAACATGGGAAGGTGATAGCTTATGCTTCTAGGAAACTAAAGAATCATGAAAAGAACTATCCAACACATTATTTAGAACTTGCGGCAGTGGTATTTGCATTCAAACTTTGGTGTCATTATTTATATGGGGTCCATGTTGATATATTCACGGACCATAAGAGCCTTCAAAATATTTTCAAGCAGAAGGAATTGAATCTGAGGAAGAGAAGATGGCTTGAGTTACTCAAGGACTACGACATCGTTACTCTATATCATCCGGAAAAGGCCAATGATGTGGTTGATGCTCTTAGCCGGAAATATATAGGTAGTATGGCTCACTTGGAGGCATATCAGAGGCATTAGCCAAGGAAGTTCACCGATTGGCTAGTTTGGGAGTTCGTCTTGCGGACTCTAGTGAAGGAGGGATAATTGTGCAAAATAGGGCTGAATCATCGCTTGTTGTGGAATTCAAAGAGAAGCAATACGATGATCCATTGTTGGTGCAGTTGAAGGAGGGGATTCATAAACATAAGACCATGGCCTTTTCTCTTGTCATGGATGATGGTACACTAAGGTACCAAGGGCGACTCTGTGTTCCAAATATGGATGGTCTCCGGGAAAGAATTATGACTGAAGCTCATACTTCTAGGTATTTTGTGCACCCAGGTTCTACGAAAATGTATCATGATCTTAAGGAAGTCTATTGGTGGAATGATATGAAGAGGAATATGGCAGATTTTGTGGCAAGATGTCCAAATTGTCAGCAAGTGAAGGCCAAACACCAAAGGCCTGGTGGATTAGCACAACACATAGAAATTCCAATAAGGAAGTGGGAAATGATTAATATAGACTTTGTGGTAGTATTACCACGCACTCCGTACAAGTTTGACTCAATTTGGGTGATTGTGGATCGACTCACGAAATCAGCACATTTTTTCCGGTTAAGTCTACCGAGACAGTGGAGCAGTATGCTCAGTTATATGTCAAAGAAATAGTCAAGTTGCATGGCACCCCAGTTTCCATCATTTCTTATCGGGGGGCAAAATTCACTGCTAATTTTTGGAAGAAATTTCAGCAAGGTTTGGGTACTCAAGTGAATCATAGTGCAGCATTTCACCCGTAGACTGACGGGCAGGCAGAGCAGACTATTCAGACGCTTGAGGATATGTTGCGTGCTTGTGTTATAGACTTCAAAGGTAGCTAGGATGATCATTTACCCCTCATAGAATTTGCATATAACAATAGCTATCATGCTAGCATTCAAATGGCACCATTCGAGTCTTTATATGGTAGGAGATGTAGATCTCCCATTGGGTGGTTCGAAATTGGGGAAGCAGATTTGATAGGGCCAAACCTTGTGCATCAGGCTGTGGAAAAAGTTAAAATCATTAAGAAGAGGTTAAAGACTGCTCAGAGTCGTCAGAAATCCTATTCGGATGTTCGTCATAGAGATTTGGAGTTCCAAGAAGATGATTGGGTATTCTTGAAAGTTTCCCCCATGAAGGGTGTAATGCGATTTGGTAAGAAAGGGAAATTGAGTCCGAGGTATGTTGGACCGTACAAAATCATTCAGAGGATCGGTGAGATGGCATACAAGCTTGAATTACGACCTGAGATGTCATTAGTACACCCGATGTTTCATATGTCTATGTTGAAGAAAGTAGTTGGAGATCCGACACTCATTGTTCTGGTTGAGACTATTGAGGTAAATGAGAAATTGACTTACAAAATTGACTTTCTATTATTGATCGGCAAGTCCGGAAATTGAGAAATTAAGAAATTGCCTCCGTGAAAGTGTTGTGGCGAAACCAACATGTTGAAGAGGCTACTTGGGAGGCTGAGGAAGAAATTAAGAAAAAGTATCCTTATTTTTTTGAATGACCGTGTATTTATAAAGTTGTGATCTAGAAAAATTATAAGACTTACTTTTTATGAATTTTGTATCATTTGAACAATTGGCGTTAAGGGTGTTCCTTTCTGAAAGTATATTGCTTATGAGGTCACAATTGGTGTTTTTTTGTATTATGTTACGTCGTTGGAATATGTATATGTTGTTATGATGAGTTTTTGGGGCTCTCTGACAGGTGGATATGCCTAATTACAAAGGAAACTCTGGCGAAATGTTTGGCAATTTAGGGAGTTAGTCAAATTTGGGTCTGCTAATTTGTGGTATAAAACAAACTAAGTTGGATAAGATGCTAATGACGGATTTTTACCCTCATTCGAGGACGAATGATCCTAAGCGGGGGAGAATGTAACGCCCCGAAAAATATCGAAGTATTTATGTGTAGAGCCCGGTAAAATATACAAAGAAAATAATGTTTCATGGTGTGAGACTAGGCTTACGTATTTGAGGATTGTAGAATTTTTGGGTTGAACAATGCACCGAAAAGTAAAGAAAAATTTTTGGCAGAAAAGTGCATTTCTGCAGTCCATTATGCAACCGCAGAATCACTCTGTGGACCGCATAATGGCCGTGGAGTGAGGCAATTAATTGGGCCAATAGGAAGCAATTATGCGGTCGACTATGTGACCGCATAACTGTTATGCGGTGCATTATGTGACCGCATAATAGTTATGTGGACTGCATAGTGACCGCATACACAGACAGTTCATTTGGCTATTTTGTAACCAACTATGCGACCGATATGCTGTCCGCATATCGGTTATGAAATCGCATACCTTATTCTGGAGCTCCATTTTTGGGTTTTTAAAACCCGACCCTACTTTGTTAAATACTCTTTGGGTCATTTTTGAACTATAATCTGACATTTTAGAGTGAGAGAGAGTGCCCTAGAGTGAGAAGGTGATTCTTCAATAATTGTTCTTCAATTCTTCCTCAAGATTTGGAAGATTAAGAAGGGAAGCTCACTAGGTCATCATCCTAGAGGTAAGATTCTACACCCTAAACCCTAGTTTTAAAATCATCTGAAAATGGGTAATTAGCAAGATAATATTTGGGCATGAGATTTGTTTGTCTTACATGCATGTGTTATCAAAGGGTGTAGGAAGATTGTTGAGCTAAAAATGGTAAATATTGGGTTGTGGGATGATGGAATCCTCCATAAAAGGGCCTTGAAACCTAATGCACACTTAGTGTTTGATAAAATGCTCAAATGAGCAAGAACCATAATCATCTTCCTAATTGTGGTTCAATTTATTATATTTCTAAAATAGATTGAAGTTGCTAAGAATTCCGGAATGTTTTAGAGTTTAAGGAAGCTCAATTGAGGTATGTTGGCTAAACTCTTCTTTAAGAATTGGAATTCTCATTATCCTTGTAAGTTCCAAGATGTTAATTATAAATCGAGTAATCCGATAAGTTTTGTGATGAAGATATATGTTCTATTCGTGTTTCAAATGCTCTTATCATATTGCATTATAAATTAAGGATATGTCCCAAACTATGGATTACGTACCCACATGTTATAATTTCTAGTCGTGATTTATGTGAAAGTTATTATGCTAAGATGTGTAGAGATTATGATTGTGATACACCTCCACCTGCATACATTGGGGTGAGGCGGCATGACCTCTTTGTGTGGGGATTATGGTATAGAGATTGTGATTGTGATACACCTCCACCCATATATATATTGGGGTGAGGCGGCATGACCGCTTTGTGTAGGGATTATGATATTGTGGGACTGCACATCCACCCGCTTACATTAGGGTGAGGCGGTACAACCGCTTTGTGTATGGTTTTGGTATTGTTGTGGCACCACCACCCGCATACATTGGGGTGAGGCGGCATAGCCGCTTTGTGTTGGTATTGGTATCGTTGATGCATTTCCACCCACATACATTGGGGTGAGGCGGCATAGCCGCTTTGTATAGGTTATTGGTACTATGGTTATACATCCACCCGCATACATTGGGGTGAGGCGGCAGGGCAGCTTATTTAGAGTTGTGGTATTGTACGTATACCTCCACCTGCATACATCGGGTGAGGCGGCGGGGTCGCTTTGTGTGAATATGGTTATAGAGGATCTCATCTTAGATCCTATAAATATTATTGATAGCTTTTAATAAGCTTGCTATGGTTTAGAAGGTTATCTATATTATTCTATTGCCGCACTGGTTCATCGTATTCATATTGTATTCCTGAATTCTTAAATTGGTGTTTAGTTTCCATACTAGTACTATTTGACGGTACTAACATCCCTTTTTTCGGGGGCACTGCATCTTTAAATGGATGTAGGTGGTTCCACAGCAGGAGATATTGATCAGTGATAGAAGTACACCTTCTTCCCAGCTGACTCGGTGAGCCCCACTTCATCCCGGGGTCATGTATCTTTTGTTCTTTATGTATTATTGTTGAGGTATAGATGGGGCCTTGTTGCCGGCATTATCATTGTACTTTTCTTTTTCTATAGAGGCTCCGTAGACATAGTGTGGGTTGTGTATTGGTACTGGGAAAGACAAACTATGATATGTTGTGGTTGTATTATGGTAAGAAATTGGTAATTGCAGACATGACCACTTTATTATTTAATTAGGGAAAACATATATTCTCCTTATTCATGGATGAGCTTAGGTAGAAGGAATCTAACAGGCTTGCTCGGTCGGGTTCACTCGATTGAGCGCCGATCGCGCTCCTCGATTTTGGGGCGTGACAGCTCGGTATTGGATTTGGCTTATTCGAGGTAAGTAACACTTCTAAACTTGGTGTTGAAGGTATGAACCCCTGAATATACATGTTATATGTTTGGTATTGAGGTGACGCACAAGCTAGGTGAGGGGCGTATGCACCGTGTGAATTATGACTTGATTGATTATGTGGTACTGTGTAGTGACCTAATCTTGTTTCTATCCTTGAAATTTCTACGTGCTAAAGTAATTGAGATGTGACCCATGTTAGAAACCATGTTTAGGCTCTATGTTTATCGTGTTGGGACCCACTGAGGTCATTTCTGCTGTTGACCTATTTTCTTAAATGGCAATCCCAAACTCAGTCATACTCATTGATTGCATATTATATCTCAGTCTCTGTTATCATTTGTATTATATCATATTATCATTGTTTTGGCTAATTGGCATATGATTTGTGAGGTCGAGAGACTGGAGAGGGTGATGAGTGAGTGAGGCTATGGGCCTGATTGTGAGTTATATTTGTGGGATCGGGCTGCACGCACCAGCATGCTTTATTGATACATGCCATGATTAGCTTATATTAGCGCTTGAAAAGGATCCGCCCCTCTGAAGTCTGACATACCAACAGTGAGCGCAGGTACCTACTGAGTGTTAGTGCCGAGTAATAGGGAGGACTGAATGATTGGAAGGACTGAATGACTGGGAGGACTGAGTGACTGGGAGGACTGAGTGATTGGGCGTGCTGAGTGAGGTTGACTGCTCCGAGGATCATGAGCACATGAGTTTATCATTATGATGCATTGTACTTGACATGCATACTTGGCACGTAGGCATAGAGATACATTTCCTCATGTTGTACGGTGTTGTGACATTCACGACTTCACATGCAAATTGACATATAGGAATAGAGATGATCTTTCCTCATGCCATATGGTACTGAAACATCCTATCTGTTGTTGAAAGGTTTTGGAAAAAATCACAGTTTTCTAATATACTCCCATTTTGGTGATTTCGGTGAAAAAATTAGTTTTTTTACTGTTATAGCTGAAAAACATGGCTATTTTCCGTAACTTTGAATGAGCTTTGAGTCATTACTTGTACTGATTTATTTATATTGTTACGAGTTGTACCTCGCTGTTGGTGTTGGACTCTGACCGTAGTCCAAGCTCGTCACTACTTTCAACCTAAGGTTAGGTTTGTTACTTATTGAGTACATGGGATCGGTTATACTCATGCTACTCTCTACACCTTGCGCATAAATTTTGGATGCTGATGTTCATGTGTATGGCAGGAGCTGGCATTGAAGATGTATATGTGTTCCGGTCATAGCTGCCTCTTATTTTTTGTAGCTTTAGAATTATTAATCTGTTCATGTATATTTCAAACAGATGATGCGTTTATTTTATACCAGCTTTGTAAACTCTAAATCTTAAAAGCTCATGATTTGTACTACTAGTCATTGGTAAGTGTATAAAAGTTTAGTTAATTCATCATTTATTTTTTCAGTAAATCTCATTGTATTAGATTATTGTTAATGGGCTTACCTAGAAGGTTAGGTTAGGTGCCATTATGACTAGTTGGATTTTGGGTCGTGACAAGTTGATATCAGAGATCTAGGTTCATAAGTTCTACGAGTCATGAGCAAATGTCTAGTAAAGTCTTGCAGATCGGTATGATGACGTCCATACCTTTCTTCGAGAGGCTACATGGTATTTAGGATAAACTTTCCTTCTTTCTTTCCTTATCGTGCAGCATTGATTCAGCTTGAAGTATATCTCATTGAATTCCTTCCACTCGCTCGTATGCATATATGAGTGTTCGGTATTGGGTGTACATCGACGACTTGTGGATTCCATAGATGAGGTGTGCGATGTTGTTTTCTGTGCTTTGGTGACAGTCCAGTCTAGAGGACTTGAGGCTAGGTTTGGACTGCAGCTTAGGTTCGATAGTTTCAGTTGCGTGAGCATGTGCTTTTGCCTACCCTGTAGCTTAGACTCGGTAGTTTCAGTTGCGTGAGCATGTGCTTTTGGACTTCTATGTCAAGTGGTGTCCCTATGAGTGGGATCGATGGCTCGGTAAGTGGTTGGATGGCTATATGATGAGTAGGATGTGACTGCGGAATGTGTTCAGATGATTTGAATGTGACAGGAAGAGTTTGCTTGAGATGTGAAAAGGACTACTGGATGCTTGAATTCTGTCTCGATATGTTGTACAGTCTTGAGTTATGATCGTGTTGAGGGATCTCTCATGTTGTTTATTTGTGGAATGAAGTAGATTTTCATGTCTTGTTGATGAGTTATGACTCATGAAGATTAAGGGATTGCGTAGTAGTTGTGGCTTTGAAAGGGTATAGAGAGATGTCAGTTTGAGGCTAAGCAGGTGGGTTATCACTTGCGGGGTAATCTACGGATTTGTGATCCTTATGATATCGTGTGGAGGCTTTCTTTTCTATCAGTGGTTTATATGTGTTGCGATTTGAGTTTGGATCGGTTGAGAAAGTTGACCTGACTGTTACAAGGATGAATGCAAGCTTAACGGATGATTGAGGTATTTCATGGGTTGTATTACATGAGCTTATGAAGGATTTAGTTGAATCTCACTGCAGTATTATGGCAGTAATGGATTATGAGCATGAGTTATTGAGTTTTGATCTATGGCTTTGAGCAAAGTGAGGCAGTCTACTATCGATGATTTGATTGCATGGTTATGTGATATATTGGTTTCGGCCTAAGGCATAATTGTGGATAGCGTTATGACATGTAGGAGGATGACTTAAGCAAGGAAATTTCTGGATGCATGGTGTATTACACTTTATGGGTATATGAGAATCATGGAATGATTTAAATTGTTATTCATGAAGGAATAGTATGCATAGAGTAGGAATTAACTTGGTTTCTTAGAGGTATGGATTACATCTTTGGGTGTTATTGTGCTAATGGAGCACAGGTCGTTTGCCCGTTTGGATGGTGCAATCTCGAGAAAGTTCTAATAGATTCAAGATTTATATGTGGTAATTGAGAATTTTTCGGATTTGTATATGGCTAGAATCTGAGATTTACATTAGATGGTGTCGAGACTTGCGGTATTTCTATATCATTATGGATTGTACATTTCAGTATTAGGAAGGTGAAGGGCACAACTTTATATTCACAGAAGGTCTCTTCATATTAGGTGTCGCGGTTGTGGTACCCTTGGGGTGCTTAAAAGGGAATATAACGTCTTATGGGACTTAAGGCGGTGTGGTTTATTCTAGGATCTTTTGTGGTGAGCATTGGGTAAGGACCATAGTGTTATGGCAAGGAAAAGTGTAAACTTAAGGGTAATTCGGAAGGAACTCAGAGAAATAGGACAACTTGTGAGTAGGTTAGATCAGATCGGTTCTTTGAGTACTTTTGATGTGGTGAGTCTCTACAGGTGTTTTGTGGCAATACTCTTGGGTCTGGCGACCTGTGTGGCTTGGTTGACCTAGAGAGATTCAAATTTGATAGCTTGGTTATGTGCAAATGGGCTTCAAAGTGTTCTCGATGATTTCTGCCACAATTTAAGATGGATATTATCTACAGGTATGAGGGGTATGTTGCGTGTTGTAATTTTCTCCTGGATGGGATCAAGTGGAAGGTTTTTGACTGATCGGGTAAGTATTTTGCTTGTGACTCAGAGTTGTTAATGAGATTCTCATACTTTTCACATGATGGCATGATAGATGTAGTGCGTTATATGGGATTGAGATTTGCTTGTGCAAGGTAAGGGTTAAGTTTTGAAGGGAAGGTTATGAATTCTTATACGGCATGGACGGTTTTCGCTGTTTTGATGAATCATATAACTATTTGGTATTGCCTAAGGGTGCGCATTTCAAAAGACGCACTGTGTTTTAACTTACGGATGCTTCATTGGTATTGCGGTACTCACACAATTGATCGACTATTGATGTGCAGATTTTTGCTATGTAGCATGGAAGAATTTCAGAAGTATTTCTCGTGGGGATGATTGTGTATAAGAGAAGTGTTAGTTATTCAAGTGGTGGAGTTGGGATAAGCTATGGTGATTCATCTGTTCTATCAATTTGGAGACTGGGAGTCCTCAGAAGCAGATTATTTTATGGTTGTGGACTGTGAGGATGTGGCCAACGTTAGCCAACTCGTAGTACGTGCTATGATTAGGTCATTATGGACTTTTGGAGGGCCATTTATCCATTTAGGGATGACGAGAGTTGATTTGGGGCCCCATTGGTAGGCCCAATGACGACATGTATTCTACACCAGGTCAGATTTATTGACTCGGAACTCTTAGTGTTAAGGTATGAGTCATTCAATTAGAGTCGAGCTTGTTTGTGTTCTAATATGTTTGTTGTGTTACTCTTCTATGCTACGAGGGGTGATGATTCGTTGGTTATATGCACACATGATGCGATTCTGTATGGGCCTTGCAGCGGAATTCAAGCGAGATGATTAATGGGGTATTGAATGGGTGATTATGCCTTGGTTATGTTCTTTCCAGGTTGTGGTACATTGTATTATTGGCTTCACCATGGTTATGATCATGCACTTTGTGAACTTGATGTCGAATTGCGTGTAGTTATTGATTTTGAGAATTGTGGTTTGAAGTATTTCATATGGACCGACATTTGGATGGGTCACGCATTGCAGCGGGGCTATGTTGGGATATGATCCTTTGTGTTAGATTCATGTCTATTGGTCCTACTATGTTTGATGTGTTCATAGCATTGCCTTGTGGTGGTACTTGTTGAGCCTGCGGGACGGTTCTCTCATTTGAGTCATTTTCCATGATTGAGTACATTTGAATTGTTGCCTATTGGTGCACGGATTGTACGGTTTATGGATTTAGGTTGTGTGTGTGTGTAGCATGTCAATAGAATGCTTGTGTTTGAGGAGATGAGGTCATTGGACCTAGAATGAGTACTATCGGATTTGATTAGAGGATGTATGGAGGAATAATATCGGAAGTTAGCTTAGGATTTGGCTTTGGTTCTTGACGGACGAGAGAGGGCTCCACGACTTGTTGATCTGATGAGTGGTTATGAGTTTTTGTATGTTTCTTTCATCATCGGCAATGTACGAAGGTTTTGAGGTTATTACCTATAATGGCTTTGTTTTGAGTAGCTACTGTGATCGATAATTATTACTACGTGGTGTATCATGTGATTACATCTTGGGTTATGGTTATGACTTGATTCGGCTTGTTCAGACTTACACAGTGTGTAGATGCGAGATTTGGGTCTTGTGAGGAAATCTGGATGTTGGAAATTGGGTTCTAAGGCTTATGACCTAAGGTTGAATTAAGGATCTTCAGTTATGTTGTGTTATCAGACTTATATGGATTGGGGTTAGGGGTGAGCATAATACCGGCCGAACCGAAAAAATCGGCCGAACCGTTAATTTTAGTTTTTTGGTTTCGGTTTAATCGGTTATTCGGTCGGTATGCGGTTTTTAAATTATTAGATTTCGGTTTTTTGGTGCGGTTTACGGTTTTGGTGTTTCGGTTTTCGGTTAAACCGAAAAACTGAAATTTTGGGTATGAGTCCAAAACTTACGTTACATTACCCATCTGAAATTCTGAAGGCTGAAGCCCAATACCCATCTGAAGCCCACCCAATTTACCCAAAACCTAAGCCTAATTAGCCTACAGACTTTTACGTTACTTTCCATTTCCCTTCTTTACTCCTTGTAAATTAGAAATTAGGGTTCCTCCTCTGTCACTATATGCGACTGCTGCAGTACTGTCGAGTGCCGACGCTCCTGTGACGCCTTCTTCCTCAGCTCGTCGCTGTCGCCGGTCGCTCATCCTTCTTCCTCAGATTAGTTGTTACCTTTTTCCTCAGATTTAGTTGAGCTGAGACTTATTTCTACATATAGCAGCTACATAGTACTATTTTTCTTACTTTTAATTTGTTAGGAGAATTTAAACAAATTATAAAAAAGAAGAAGGATCATAAGATGGAAGAGACAATGAAACCTGCATTGTTAGAAGGATTAATGGCTAAGAAATTCTTTGCAGGATGTGGGGTCCACGGGAATAGGAGGAAAAAATGAGAAAACATCTTCTGCTTAGAGTGTTGTCAAAGCTTTTGCCCTCACTGCCTTCCTTCTCATCATTTTTGTCCTCTTCTCCAGGTCTCTCTCTATATAATTATGTAGCAGATAAAACTTCAATTATTCATTTGAGGTTTTTTGTTTCCTAATTGAGAATTTAATTATTTACTCATAAAGCTTCCTCTCTTTTGTTAACATGTCTTACATATGTGCTATTTTGTTATTTTCTTGAATTTGATTTTATTTATCCGAAAATAAGTTTGAATTTTTAAGAGTATAAATGTGGAACTAAGAAGCTTGCTTCATAAGGTAATTCTTGTTAGGTGGTATCAAAATTTCTCCTTCTCTTCTTCTTTGCTTTTTTGGCAGGTTGGAAGTGAGAGGAGGGGAACTGGCTCTAATTTGTGTAAAAACATTCTTTAATTTTTATATTTTTGAAATTAAAAGAAGTTCCTTTTTCAATTGTTTATTCATTAAATTAATTTAAACGGGGCAATTTGGGCATTGAGAATTCATATAATTGTTCCAAATTTACTTGGACTTAGACCAACTGTTGGTAATTGTTTGCCCTTCTCAGTCCTTAGCTAAATTGTGTTTGTATTTCCATTTTCTATCTCAGGATCAGAATGCATGCCAAAGAGATGCCAAAAAGCTTTCAATTCTCAGAATCAGAGTGCATGCCAATTAGCCTCTATTATAGCTTTCTGAGTTTCATATGAAAATTGAAATGGAAAAAGCTTTTCTTTCTTCTTGTTTGAAGTATTTAATGGCACGTCTGAAATCATTCAGTGGCACGTATATTATATTCAGTTACATAAGTTGTCCATATTGGATATAAAAATCTTGAACCGTTAATAACAAAAAAACTAAACCGCAAAAAACCAAACCGAACTTTGAAAAAACTGCACTGAATCGTAAATAATTTGGTTTGATTTGGTTATTAATATTATAAAACCGAAAACCGAATCGTACTTTCATAATAACCGACCGCACCAACCGACGCCCACCCCTAGTTAGGATGGCATGGGATCACCCACGGGTATGTGCATGGTAAGGTTACACGGCAATTTGATGGCTTTGGAATGAGTTTGTGTACGTTCGAGAACGAACGTATGTTTAAGTGGGGGAGAAAAAAATAACCCGACCGGTCGTTTTTAGCATTTGCATTCCGTTCAGCCATTCGAAGACATGAGTAGCTTCATATGATGTATTACTTGTGTGAGTCATCAGTTTTGGCATTTTAATGGTTCTGTTAGATCTGGATGGTGATTTTGTACTTGGCCGTATGTCTGGATTCGCATTTGGATATTTCTAGAAGGTTTCGACACTATTTGGCGAAAGTTAGAAATTTAAAGGTTTGGAATGTTCATAAGTTTAATCGGGAGTTGACTTTAATGATATCCGATTTGAATTGTGGTTCCAGGAATTGGAATAGCTTTGTTGAGTTCATTTCAGGTTTATTTGATAAGGTTCGGCACGAGTTTAGGAAGTTGAAAGATTCAAAATTCCTTAAGTTCGATTTGAGGTGCGATTTATGGTTTTGATGTTGTTATGCGTGATTTGAGGCCTCGATTAAGTCCGTGTTATACTATGGGACTTGTTTGTATGTTCGGACAGGGTCTGAAGGGGCTCGGGTGAGTTTTAGATAGGTTTGGATTGTGTTGCGCTCATTTTTTATGTTTCGACGTCGTTTCTTCAAGCATAAATGGTGCCACATTACGCAAATGAGCTCCAAATTTTGTTTTGATTGAAGAATTAGATATGTATCGTAAATTTGGAACCATAGAAACTGGAATCATCATGTTTCGACATCGTATGAGCAATTTATGGTCATTTTGCTAAGAATTGGGTTGCTAGATTATTTCCAGATTAATTACGCACTTGCCACTGAATTCGTATTTAAAAATCTTCACTATTTGCAAAATATTTAAACCAACATATCTCCTTCATTATAAGGTCAAATGGAGTGATTCAAAAGCCTAACTTGATTGGAATTTCACAAGAAATCCATTGGAGGCATAAAAAGTGAGTTTTGGATCTTTTGGCATGAGAGACGAGGTAGAGCAGCTAGGTAAAAACATATAATATCGAGAGTTTGTTCATTTGGTCATATTTTGAGTTGGGGAGCTCGGATTGGGGCATTCATTGAGGCGATTTTCACCGCATGGATTATAATAAGTGTTCTAATACTCTATTTTGGTTATATTTCATGAATCCATCTTCGTTTTTGGTATTTGATTGATGATTTCAAAGTGAAATTTGGGGGATTTTGTGTAAAATTGTATAAACTGAATTTTTGAGTTTTGATCATCAATTCGGAGTCGGATTTAAGTGAAACTAGTATGATTGGACTCATAATTAAATGAGTTGTTGGTTTTTGTGAGTTTTGTCGGGTTCCGAGGTACATGCCCAAGTTTGACTTTTTGGATGATGTTTGGCTTTTGATTAAAGATTCTACCTTTATCAATTGGGTTTGCGTCCTTTGGCATTATTTGACGTTCTTGACTTGCTTTTGGCTAGTTCTGAGCCATTCAGAGGTCGGTACGCATGGGGTGGCATTTTCAAAAAATTGTTGGCTTGCTCGGTATTGGATTTGGCTTATTCGAGGTAAGTAACACTTCTAAACTTGGCGTTGAAGGTATAAACCCCTGAATATACGAGTTATGTGTTTGGTGCTGAGGTGACTCATATGGTAGGTGACGGGTGTATGTACCGTGCGAATTATGACTCATTTGATTCTGTGGAACGGTGTAGTGACCTAATCTTGTTTCTATCCATAAAATGTCTACGTGCTAGAGTAATTAAGTTGTGACCCATGTTAGAAACCATTTTTAGGCTATATGTTTATCTTGTTGGGACCCACTGAGGTCATTTATGCTGATGAGTTATTTGCTTAAATTGCAATTACATACTCAGCCATACTTATTCATTGCATATCATATCTCAGTCTCTGTTATCATTTGTCCCACATCATATTATCACTGTTTGGGCGGATTGGCATGATATTTGCGAGGCCGAGGGAATGGAGAGGATGATGACTGAGGGAGAGTGCGGGCCTGATTGTGAGTGATATTTATGGGATCGGGTTGCACGCTGCAGAAGGATTTATTGATTCATGCCATGATTATCTTATATTAGCGCTTGGGCAGGATCCGCCCCTCCGGAGTCTGACATACCAACAGTGAGCATAGGTACCTACTAAGTGTGAGTGTCGGGTGCGAGTGTCGAGCGATTGGGTGGACTGAGTGATTGGGTGGACTGAGTGACTGGGTGACTGGGAGGACTAAGTGATTGAGAGTGTTGAGTGAGGTTGACTGCTCCGAGAGCATGAGCAAAGGAGTTTATCACTATGATGCATTGCACTTAATATATTGCACTTAATATACATACTTGGCACGTGGTCATAGAGATGCATTTCTTCATGTTGTATGTTATTGTGACATTCATGACTTTACATGCACATTGATATGTAGGCATAGAGATGCATTTTCCTCACGCCATCTAGTAATGAAACGTCCTATTCATTGTTAAAAGTTTTTGGGAAAAATCACAGTTTTCTGATATCTCACATTTTGGTGATTTTGGTAAAAAAATTATTTTTTACTGTTATACCTGAAAAGCATGCCTATTTTTCCGTAACCGTGAACGAGTTGAGCATCATATCTTTGAGTCATTACTTGTACTGCTTTATTTATATTGCTACAAGTTTATCCAGGCTGCTGGTGTAGGACTCTGGCCATTGTCCAAGCTCGTCACTACTTTCAACCTAAGGTTAGGTTTGTTACTTATTGAGTACATGTGGTCGGTTGTACTCATACTGCACTTCTGCACCCTGCGTGCAGATTTTGGATGGTGATGTTACTGTGTATGGCGGGAGCTGGCATTGAAGATGTACCTGCGTTCCAGTCATAGCTGCCTCTTGTTCTTGTTAGCTTTAGAATTATTAATCTGTTCATGTATATTTCAAACAGATGATGCATTTATTTCATACTAGCTTTGTAATGTCTAAATCTTAGAAGCTTATGATTTGTACTACTAGTCCTTGGGAAGTGTATAAAAGTTTAGTTATTTCATCATTTATTTTCTCAGTAAATCTCATTGAATTGGATTGTTGTTAATGGGTTTACCTAGCGGGTTAGGTTAGGGCCATCACGACTAGTTGGATTCTGGGTCATGACATACTGATACGGAGTATCTGACTCCAACTCCCAAGTCATGCTGAATCTAATACTCTGGTGGAGCCCCTCGATGAATCGACGGACTCGCTCTCTGACTATAGCAACCAAGGCAGGTGCATACTTGGACAAATCGCTGAATCGGACAGCATACTCCGACATTCTTATAGCACCCTGGCACAGCTACACAAACTCCACGCGCCAAGCATCCCGAAGGGTCTGAGGAACAAACTCCCTCAAGAAAAACTCTAAAAACTGATCCCATGTAAGTGAAGCTTCCTCGGCTGGGCTACCTACCTCATACGCTTGCCACAACTGATATGCCGCCCCTTTAGCTGGAACATAGTAAAAGCAACCCTACTCATCTCCACAATACCCATTATGCGGAGGATATGTTGGAAGTCCTCAAGAAACTCATGGTACTTCTTGAACCTCTCGAGCCTTTAGCTACTCATCCTCAAATTATGCTGTCCTAACCACGGGCTAAACCAGAGCAACAGGCTATACCGGTATAACCTCTAATACCTGATTAACCTGGACCCACTGCTCTGGGGTACGGACCGCGGGAGTCTGTGCTTTTCCCCCACCCTAAGACGTGGTTGGAGTAAGTGGGATCAACCTCACCTGAGCTAAGGTACCGAACATGCTCAAGAACTGCGCGAGGGTCTCCTGAAGTGACGGGGTGTCAATAGGCGCCTCGGGTGCCTGTCACCCGACTGGAGCTACTGGTGGCTCCTCTGTCGCAGCTCGGGCAGGTGCTCTGCCTACACCATATGCCCGTCCTCAGCCTCTGCCCCATCCCCGGCCTCTCGCAGATCTAGCTGGGGGCTCATGTGCCTGATCATCGAATCCAGCAGTCTGTGTCCTCACCATCTGGGAGAGAACAGAAAGTGAAATATTTAGTTTTCGAAATCAAACAATTCGCATGATAAGAGATCAAAGAAGTGATGTTTTCCTAACAGTTCAGCAGCTTTTCTAAGATAAGTACAGACGTCTCTGTACTGATTCGTAAGACTCTACTAAACCTGCTTATGACTCATAACACCTATGAGACAAGAGCTTTGATACCAACTAGTCACGTCCCCAATTTCCCTCTGTAGGATGTCATGATGGAACCTAGTCTCTACGACTAGGTAATCCTAACGACTAATAATAACTTAACAGATATACTTAACAAGTTACTGAAAACAACTGAATAATAGATAAAAACCTTCTGAACACAGAATCTCATCAATATACACCCCAAAACCGGTGGAACTGAGTCATAAGCTCTATAAAGTAAAAACTAGGATAGCTACTACGTCATTGTCTCACAGAACTATAACAGTAAACCGAATAAAAAGGGTAGGTGACTCTGAGACCTGCGGATGTGGAGCAGGTATGCCTTGAAGTCTCCCAAGCATCAACTCTCTCAACTCTAGCGAGCGGCATGAGCAGACGTACCTGGATCTACACAAAATATGCAGAAGTGTAGTATGAGTACACCACAATGGTACCTAGTAAGTATCTAGCCTAACCTCAGTAGAGTAGTGATGACATCAGGTCAAGAAACCTATTAGGATATAAAAAAGCAGTAAGAAAATGAAATACAGAGAAGATCTAATTGGCTCCCTTTAATGCATTATTAATTGCAAAGAAAATGGAACAAGATGATAGCATGAACTAATACTGGAAATCAACATTAGAAATAACATAAAAGAAGTAATTGAGACTACGATGATCATGTACGGATAATAACTGCTAGACCAAATAAGAGTGAAACAACTAGATATATTCCTACACAAACACTTTGCAATATGAAATAACAAACAAGAATCACAACGAGGTACCGCCTCGTGTATAATGAAATCAAAACCGAGGTACTGTCTCGTATAATCAAGAATCCCAATAGAGGTACCACCTTGTATAATCAAGAATTGCAACCGAGGTACCACCTTATATGACTTTTCTCAATTTCAATCACAACCTGTCCTTATACCGCCGCGTGAGCCTTACATTTAGGTTTTGAAAACAGTTTTCCCGAAATAACTATGTGCACTTTAGCCCACCTTATGACACCGTGTGGCTTCACGTAGTTCCCCTACAATTAACACGCACAAAAGTCTCACCTTATACCGTCGCATGCACATCAACCCCAAGCCTCACACCGCCGCATGCGCATTAATATCATATTACAATAATATTTCGCACCACAAGTGCCCATATATCACAACTTGACAACAATAACAATATCAGTGTTTCCACAACAATAGCCATGGCACCACCACAATCTATACACGAATATCAACAACAACAATGAATGAGAAAGCCTCATTAAGATAGACGTTTCAACAATAACCAACATCGCTTCAACGTGTTAACGACTTTCACAACTTCAACACCAAAAACTCAACGACGAGAGAAAATGATATCTAACCACGATATTAGATAAGACTATCTTGCAATGGAAGAGATAATACTTAACAATGAGTCTCAAATAATGTAAATCAACAAGTAAGGGGATAACATGAACAATTACTTCAAGTAACGTAAATCAAATAAGGAAAGAGATAACACGAACAATAACTTCAAATAAGGATAATTATCAATGAAGATATATCATGTAACAATTAAAAGAGACAACAAGTTCAACTAAAGCATGAGAGCAATTTAGCAAGTAGGTTGTAGAACAAGTACTAAGAAAATTAATTAAGGCATGTAAGGATAGTCTAATACAATTAAGGATAAATTAACTATGAGAATGTAGAACATGATATGACATTTCAATTAAAGCATGGAAATACTCTAAGTAGCCTAAAACGGCCAAATATAACATACTACCCGTGTCTCCACTCGTCACCTTGCGTACACGGATTTCACTTAGCACAATTAAATCAACAATACCAATCCTAGGGGCAGTTCCCCTCAAATGAAATTAGGCAAGACACTTACCTCGACTAGGTCAACTCAACCCTCGAAAATCTCTTTTCCATTAAAACTCGCCTCCACACGGCTCAAATCTACCAAAAATTAACTCAATATCATCAAGAATTGCAATAGAAAACAATTTGATCTTTACACTTTTCTCAAAAACCTAACTGTCACGACCCCAAATCCACTAGTCGTGATGGCACCTAACCCAACCCGCTGGGTAAGCCAACTAATAACCATCCAATTTCAATAATATTAATAAGAAAATTAAACAAAAGGAATTATCTGAATCTTATACATTTCCCCCAAGAACTTGTAGTACAAATCATGAGCTTCTAAGAATAGAGTTTATAAAGCGAAAATGAAATAAATACACAGTCTGTTTGAATAGTACATAAATAGAGTTTTATAGATCTAAAGCTACCATGAACAAGAGGCAGCTACAGCCGGGACGCAGGTACATCTTCAATCCAGCTCCCATCGATCACAACAACATCAGCAGCCAACATCTGCACGCAAGGTGCAGAAGTGTAGTATGAGTACAACCGACCCCATGTACTCAATAAGTAACAAACCTAACCTTAGATTGAAAGTAGTGACGAGCTTGTTCTAAGGTCGGTTCCAATATCAATATCCCAAAATAGTTCATAATAGCATAATACAAGTGATAAAAGATATATCTCAGAAGTAAAATACTCAACTCGTTCATAGTTCCAGTAAATAGTCATGCTTTTCAAGTATTTTAGTGAAAACATAATCTTTTACCGAAAATGCCAAAAATACGAGTAAGTTTGAAAACTGTAATATTTCCAAATATCCTATCCACAATAAATAAGATGTTGCATTTTCTTTCCAGATAGCAAGTGTGAAATACCTCTCTAT